>NC_065543.1:36162276-36479276 GCF_932294415.1 Quercus robur
AGACGTGCGGCAGAGCTAGAATCAAGTAATGCAAAAGCTCCATTATAGTCTATAATGACTTGTTCTATAAGATCAAGTATAGTCACAATGATTATATATGAATTCTCATTAAATTTTGATGATAATCATTTATATTAAGTTTCAAATAGTTAGATTTTTTTTTTTTGGGGGTACAAGTTTCTCGCACATTTTGTATGTGCATTGTTTGCCGAATTCCTTTAAGTGAGAGTCCTTTAGCCCTGGATATATAAAATTGTGAGCAACCGATCCATACATTGAGTGGCTGCGAATATGTGCTGGCATAGGATCTCTGGTACCTTTTTTAGCTATATTTTTACATCATGGTTATTAAGAATTCTGTTTTGTATTCAATGATGCAGCGCTAGCTGCTTCTACAAGCCCCTCTGATGGAAACAAACAAATGGTATCTGATATATGGCCAAGTGAATGAGTTTGTATTATCCAAAAAAAAAGAGCACAATGACAGAGAAGCATATATCCCAGCAAAACTGTACAAGCCAGTCACAGCAGATGTACTTATAACCAGGTCAGTAGGATAAACGCCATGAACACCATGCACTAGCAGCCAACAGGTTAATTACCAACCTCTTATTCTGTTATGATATACTAAGCAACAAGTCTTATTGTCAAGAGCACTACGGCTACTGTTGGAAGAAATTATTAGTCTAGGAATTCCATTTTTTGTCCATACTAATGATTCTTGATGTAACTACGTTTTCAGTATTATAGGTTAAGATACTGTCTCAAACACAAAGTTTTCTTATCATATGTTTGATTCTCTCTCTCTCTCTCTCTCTCTTTTCCTGGTTGATTAGTTTCTCTTAGAATTTCATAGGCCCAACACTATGATTTGTTATATTATAAAATCAATAGCACATTTTGTATGTGCTTTAGAAATTAATATGTTTCCTGTCTCAGTAATTTTTGCTAAAAGCACATTGTTTTAGAATTCAATTTCTTTTTCTTTTTTTAAGTTACAGTCTTTTTTTTTTCTTTTTTTTTAAGTGACAGTTCTTCAGCCATGAATATCTAAAGAAGTGAACAAATATTAAAATATACATTAATTGTAAATAATTAGTTTTAAAAAAATTTCCTCTAAAATTGTTAGACGTGCGGTAGAGCTAGAATCAAGAAATGCAAAAGCTCCATTATAGTCTATAATGACTCGTTCAATAAGATCAAGCATAGTCAAAATGATTATATATGAATTCTCATTAAATTTTAATGATAATCATTTATATTAAGTTTCAAGTAGTTAGATTTTTTTTTTTTTTTGGGTACAAGTTTCTCGCACATTTTGTATGTGCATTATTTGCCGAGAGCAATTCCTTTAAGTGAGAGTCCTTTAGCCATGGATATATAAAATTGTGAGCAACCAATCCATACATTGAGTGGCTGTGAATATGTGCTGGCATAGGATCTCTGGTACCTTTTTTAGCAATATTTTCACATCATGGTTATTAAGAATTCTGTTTTGTATTCAATGATGCAGCGCTAGCTGCTTCTACAAGCCTTCTGATGGAAACAAACAAATGGTATCTGATATATGGCCAAGTGAATGAGTTTGTATTATCAAAAAAAAAAAAAAGCACAATGACAGAGAAGCAAATATCCCAGCAAAACTGTACAAGCCAGTCACAGCAGATGTACGTATAACCAGGTCAATAGGATAAACGCCATGAACACCATGCACTAGCAGCCCACAGGTTAATTACCAACCTCTTATTCTGTTATGATATACTAAGCAACAAGTCTTATTGTCTATAAAACATTAGTAATACAAGAAAATATTTTAAAGAGTTCAAGCTGCGGCTTCATCAGCAGAAGAAACCTTCCTGAGGACATAAATAGGATCTCCTACTTTAATGATCTTTCCTTTCCCTTCAGTAAGAGAGTCCTTCCAGACTAAATTCTGACCAAAGTAGATCTGCAGAACCATTTAGCACGCTATTAATGAATAATTTGGATGGAGAGAATAAAATTGTTAGGAGTCAGGGATACAAGATTGACCTTTCCCCGCTGTTTTTGAGTTGGACGCAAGACATTATCTGAGCGGAATTTTTTAAGAGTTTCATTTGGCTCAGAACCTGCAATCCCAGACTCTTGATTGATTGTAGGGACCTAAAAAACATAGAAGTGTCTTTTTAAACATTGGAAGATCGACACAGTCAAGCAAGTGAAATTCACAGCTCCAAGTTGTGATTTAAAAGGTTCAGAGTGTATGAGAAGCCCATTGTGATAGTCATGGAAGCAAATATAACATCAGGACCCAAAAATAAACAAGTCCCCACTAGGATATCAACATGGAACATATAATCTTAGGGTGGTTAGATTTTAGTACTTTTAGTAATTTGCATAGGGCAAAACTTAGGTACAGTACTTAGATGTTGTTGCTTAAGTTCTTCTCTTAAGATTCAGCCATATGATTGTACTTAACTAAAAATACACTTCCATCCCATGAGAAAAAGCCATATGACTGAATCTTAAAAGGGGAATTTAAGGAACAACACTTAAGTACTGTATCTAAGTTTTGTCCATTTGCATATAACTTAGGAGGTGATTAAAACGGAAAAACAAAATGTAAAAACTCTTGTAGAATCAAATGATTTAGATCAATTAGGGTGATGATGATATCCAACATGGATCTACTAGTGATATCATCACCAATAAACATGTTCAACCTGTTTAGCTTTGGGGCCTGAGAATTCACTCATGCTTTTTCTTTGAGCTCACTGCAAGTTGCAGCCATTCTTTTAAATCTTATGTTCAACAGTTCATCTTACCAAGTGACTGATAACATTTTTCATTTCAAGCTAAGTCCACCATAAAGTGAAGATAATTGCACATCAAACTAGAAATTTTTTTTTTTTTTTTTTTTTTTAAAAAAGAAGATTTTTAACACAAAGCATGAGATACACTAATATTTTAATGAAAAATAACTTGAATATCATTAGATAGGCAGAAAATGACGAGATGTAGCTCTTTACCTTACAGCGGGAGCATAGCTTGACACCCTGAAATATGAATTTGTTTATCTTGATCTCTGCCCATAAGTCTTCAGCAAACGATTCACAACCATCAACCAGGATGCTGAGAAATGAAAGTAAAAATTTCAAAGATGGAACCAGTGTTTATGGTATGAACTTATTAACCTTTGGGTCTAAAGCAGTCAATAGTATTGGACAACAGTAAACGGTGAAGAGTACATGGATGCTTTAAACGAAATAAAGAGGTATGATAAGAGCAGATACTTGGGTCTAAAACGGTTGACTGGAATGGGTTCCCTGAGAAGCTTATTTAGTGCATCCATTGATCCCTGCAAAAGATATGTTGAGAGCCACCTTCAAAATTCTATGTAAAAGCAAGAAAAAATTCGATTTCATTTCCCAACTTGACCAACCTGAGATAACAGCATGTATGGATACATGTCAGAGAACATGACACTGTGTCCAGGAGCATACCCAGGTTCCACAGGCCTAGTTTCTGAAGCTGCATTTCAAAATAATGGAATCCATAATTTACAGAGAAGTATATATATATATATATATATATAAAGAAGGAATAATTCCACACTCTGAAGGATTAGAAATGGTCTACGGAGGCTGCCATGGCAAGAGGGGGAATGCAAAACATAAAAGTCTATTAATGAGTGTGTGTGTGTGTGTGTGTGTGTGTGTAAGAGAGAGAGAGAGAGAGAGAGAGTGATACAATCTACAATGCAAAGTTGTACCAAACCATATGGAGTTGACACATATCACTTATCAGAACCAAATGCAGCCAAATCATTATCAATTATTTTGAGTTTGGAAATTTGACAATATGCATAATGACATGTATCATGATGAGTTTACCCTTTTTTTCTTCTTGCTGATGGTATGTATGTATTTGTCTTCTCTAGGGAATGTGTGTGTATTACGATGCCAAAGCACAGGCTTGCCCATGCCCATTCATCATTCAATTCAAAGAATTTTTATTTTCCAATAACACCCCTATCCAAAGTAATTTTTGCTTTTATTGGTATCCCTAATCAATGGATGCAGTGTCCTACACTCCTAGTCTTTTAAGATGCAAAAAGATGAAACACTACCAGTATTAAAACGAACTAGCCGGCTGGGCTTCCCCAAATAATTTGAAAACCATTGTGACGCTTCATCTCCTTCATCCAATGCAGAGCCAGACCATTCCCAGACCGAGACACCATCCGTTGTTTGACGCGGTTTACTTAGAGAAACCTTTAGCACATTCATCCCAGGTGCCTTTAAGACTGTAATGACAAACTTGGTTAACAAGTTGAAAAGGTAAAAACAAAAATGAATAAATAAATAAACTTACTAGTTACCTTTGGTAATGGTATGAAAGGAAACTTAGTCAGATAAGACTTTTATCTCAAAAAAAAAAAAAATTAGGAGAAAATTCACTGTTCCTGGTCTATTAAAAGGCTGAAGTTGCCTTCAACAAATCCAGAATACTAATATCTTCTAATACTGGCCATTAAAATCACAACTTCATAACCAAGCTCATCATACCAACTGACACACGTCATGTAAATCGTGCAAATTTTTATGCCTTTTACTAACATTTCATGATATGTAACGCAAATGACCATAGGCAATGGGAGCTTAATTAGACTTTATTTTAACACATGAGAAAGAACCATTAAGGATTATCTCTGCATAATATTATACTAACACAAGCAATATGATCATCTAGAGCAAAAACAAAACAATTAAGATTTCATTTTGAAGTAAGCTAATAATCTTTATAAACAGTCTTGCCCAAAGGGGGAAAGATCTATAAACAGAGAAACATGATTACTTGATAATCTAGCAGTTAAGTAAACTGTCTGTTGTGAAAAAACATTATGTGGCTTATGTGATGCCCCAAACTATGGTATAAGATGAGGCAACCATCATATCTGAAAGAATTTTTCTAACAGATGATGCAGTAAAAAAAAAAAGGTATATGTGTGTGTGTGTGAATAGATAGACAAAGAATTTACCCATATATGAGCTATTAGTAGGTTCCCAACCCTCTGAAAATGCTTCATTTGGCAGCTCTACCTCAACTAAAGCAAGCTTTGGTTCAACTTTTTGAGTATATGCCCTCCCTTTATTATTTACAACTAACCATTGACGATCCCATCGACATCCTGTAATATCAAGAACCAACAAAGAGGAAAAATAAATCAGGTCCAACTGGCTATTTTTCCGTTAACTACTCCAGGTTTTTCCTGTTGCTTAACTTGAAAACTTGAAAGTTTAACAATATGTTCAGGAAACTTCTCATTATATGTTAATTATTTTAAAATGATAAGATGTACAAATAGCAGGGTAGTTAGTGTTGACTAAAAATTTAAGTACTCAAAGTAATGTTCAATAACAACTGATTGGGGTAGTCTAACATTATATAGAGAAGAACACCATCAATTTTCAGTGTTCTTATGATCAAACTCAGTTATTTATATTCTACAGACATGCTTAGAATATGAAACTCAATATGAAAAAGTTTTGAAATTTAGATCTTTGGGAATCCTATCTTTTTGCATCTATGCCCTTTATAATGGTTTTGTGGCTACAGAGTACAGACTCTGGTTGCCAACTACAATTTGCCAGATTCAGATTCAGCATGGCTCTTGAGCAAAATAGAAGACAAATTTGGTCAGAAAAATTAGGCCTTCTTTGATTGGTGATGTAGCAGCTGTCTTCTAGTTGGACACACATAGGTTAGTCAAGCCTAAGCTTGCTCATCAACTTAACTGCTTGTGCCAACCAGCATGAATTTGTCCAAACTTGAGAATACTTAATCAAAACAGAAAACTCGAGAACCATTACTATGAGTCTATGACCATGAATCACCTCAGTTGACTGCTCAAAATCCTAACTAAAAAATATCGATGTGGCTTTTCGTCTTGTATAGTTTTCAAGGTTGAAATTGAAGATAAAATCTGCCTAGTTTATATGGTGATGAGCTCAAACAAGCTAGCTAGCAAGCCAGTCTCAAATTGTTTATGATAAAATCAATCATTTATAAGAAGCAGCCTACATCATTCATTGTGAAAAAAGCCAATATATTTTTTCAATAATTCTGAATTGCTTTCAAGATAGATATGTAAGATAAAGCAATTATATTGTTGCACAAGTTGCAATCTCTTTTTTTTTTTTTTTTTTTTTAAAGAAGAGAAATACCTTGGATACTTCAAAAATTAAGGTAAAATTCAAGGGATTAAATTGAATTTTAGCCAAAACATAGTGATGATTTTGGGAACTGAGCATAGAAAATTATTGAAATTTATTGATAAAAAATAATATGTAGTAGATACTGTTGGAAAATATGTAATATGTTTTTGTTATGAATTACTCACAATAATTTTTAAATTAGCTTATGATTTGCCATTATCCAAGGTATTTCTCTTCTTAAAAAAAAAAAAAAAATTGCAAAGGATTAAATTTTACCTCAGTTGTAATAAAAACATATAACATAAACATTTTACCTTAATTACACCTTAGGGACTAATTTGACAATTGAAATAAAAGTGAAGTGTGAGAGTAGACCGAACATGAAAAACAAAGCAAGTCATCAACCTCACATTTCAAAATTGTACAGATGGTTAATAAAATGGTTTATAAATTATAGCTAACACCCAATTTCAAAGACTAGATGATACTTTCTTCCCCTCTCAACTTGAAAAACTTAACCAAGAAACTGATTAGAGTACTACAGAATATATTGTTCAGAGTTAAGAATAATTCAAGAAAACAAATAGTAGAACAATCAAATGGGCAGAAAAAACAACAGTGAAAGAACAGGAAATAGAAAAAATTTAAATGGGTGTCAGATGATTAATCAAAAGTTCACAAATTTATCATTCAGTTTCAAAGACTAGACCATATTCTGTCTCCTCCCAACTTGGAAAACTTAACCCAGAAACCGATTGGAGTGGCACACAGTATATATTGTTCAGAGTCAGAGTAATTCATGAAAACAGAGAGAACAATAAAATAAAATGGGTCAAACAAACAATAAAGGAAAAAAATGAAATTATATATATATATATATAATTTCACAACTTTATCACTCAATTTCAAAGACTAGACCATACTCTGTCTCCTCTCAACATGGAAAACTTAACCCAGAAATCGATTAGAGTGACATACAGTATATATTGTTCAGAGTTAGAGTAATTCATGAAAAGAGAGAGAACAGTCAAAAAATGGGTCAAACAAACAATAATGGAAAAAAAAAATGAAATTTTATATATAAAAGTTTACAAATTTATCACTCAATTTCAAAGACTAGACTATACTCTGTCTCTTCTCAACATGGAAAACTTAACCCAGAAACCGATTTGTGTGGCACACAGTATATATTGTTCAGAGTGAGAATAATTCATGAAAACAGAGAGAACAACCAAAAAATGGGTCAAACAAACAATAATGAAAGAACAAGAAATGGAATTATATATATATGTAAATGAAGAATTGAGTCCTATTGGTTTTACCAGTAGGAGTGATGGGTGCTTGAGAAACTGAAATTCCACGACATGACTTTATTGGGTATATGAAAATTGAAGAGATTCTGGCTGTGGGTTTTGATGACAACGCCTGTGCCATTGTTTCTCTGAGTCGGTGTGTGTGCTTTGTGTGTTTTGCTAATGAAATATGGCAAGTTTTTCGCGTGATAAATAGAAGCTAACATCCAGAATATCCAGACCAATTTACACACAAACAAACAAAAAAATAATAATAATAAAGAACATTTTAAAGTTGAGTAATGAGTGACAAAGGCACAGGACACTATCATAAAAATTAAGATTCTTCCCCCCTTCAACCCAAAAAAAAAAGATTCTTCCACCAACCCCCCCACCCCCCACAAAAAGGAAAAAAAAATAAAAAATTTATATGTTAATTGTTTACTAGTTTGGGTGTCGCTGCAAGGAATATGCTGCTCCTTGAATGGAAATTTTATTTGAAAAAGAATGAAACATCGTACTTAGACTTTGAATAACTATTTAACATATAAATATTTATTTGTCATAACAGTTTCTTAGAATTTATTTGCTGAAAAATACCTACTCGTTAAAAACTTTTAAAAATGATGATGAATATTATCATTTTTCAACAATAATAAATTGAGTTTTATTGAGATATTATCACAATATTTAAATTTTCATAATTAATAATTTCATATGCTACAATTGAAAGTCTTCATCAAATACCTGCAATTATCCATAACAAAGAATTTGTTTATCATTTTACATTTTATGAGTCTAACTACAATGTTTAACTTAGTTTTTAACAAATATCCTTTTAAGTAAGAAAAAAAAAAAGACATGTATTATTGAAGTAACCATTAGATAAAGTTATAGGTCTAGAATATTTAAATCTAGTAAACCAAGGTTCTTTAGGTAACAAATAGGACACCTTATATCACCATTTGAATTTTCCAAGCACAACTACCACATAAAACTCAAAATACACGAAGAAAATTTTTGGGAAATTAAAATTTAGTAGGGGTATTTTAGACATTGCACAATGGAATATTCTAGAAATCATAATATTTCGTTATGATTTAACAGAGAGAATAATAGTAGAAGGTATTTGCTCGATTTTAAAGTTTAAGGGTGAATGAAACTACCCCAAACATAAACAGACCTTTTATATATATATATATATATATGTGTGTGTGTGTGTGTATTTATTTTGGTTGCAAAACTGTTTATATATATATATATATATATACACTTTAAACAGTGCATAAAAAAATACGAACAAAAAGTCAATTTAAGAAAATTGTGTGTGAAATAGTGAATTTTGGCTCACCAAATTTGACTAAACCAAAAAAGAAGTCTAGGAATACAATAAAATGTCACAACATTTTCCTAGTACCTTTATTTTCAATTGTGGTGAATCCCAGTCTGATATTTTATATTTTATTTTATTTTGATTTATAAGGAATTTACACCTTAGTAGTTAATTGTTCTGAAAATATTAAGATAACAACAAAATGTCATGATATTTTCACAATAAAATACCTTTATTTTCAATTGTGGTGGATCATGGTCTGATATTTTATTATTTTATTTTATTTTTATCAATAAGGAATTGACTCCTATGTCATAAAATTTTCATAATATCTTTATTTTTAGCCGTGGTTCGTCTGGTCTCATATTTTATTATTTTATTTTATTTTGACTTATAAGAAGTAAACAGCTCAACAATTGTAACTATTTGTTATATCCCTATTTAAAAAAAAAAAAAAAAAAAAAAAAAAAAAACTCTTGAACCAAAATAAGCATATAAATATCTTTTAAAAAAATAAAACAAAAACAAACTGATGTACTTAAAAATAATAATAAAAATAAAATAAGAAACCAACTCACCACCAAAACTTGACTAAACCAAAAACATTATCTTAGCCTCTTGGCTCTTTTTATATAGTTAATAGAAATAGATAAAGAACTAACACCTCAATAACTGTGACAATTTGTTGTATTCGTATTATTAAAAAAAAAAAAAAAAATCTCCTAAACCAAAATAAGCATATAAATATTTATAAAACAAACAAAAATAAATTGACATACTTGGAAAAAAAAATCCAACTCACCAAATTGACCAAACCCAAGCCTCTGAATAAGTTTGAAAAAATGTGTTTTTTAGTAGCATTAGCATGAGTCTAAAACTTGAATAAACCAAAAACACTATTATTCACTCGCTTGACTCTTTTTATATTGTTGATAGATAAAAAAAAAAAATTTAACACCTCAACAACTATGACAATTTGTTATATCCATATAAAAAACTCTTAAACCAAAATAAGCATATAAATATTTAAAAATAAAAAATAAACAAAAATTAATTGACGTACTTGGAAAAAAAAAAAAAAAAAAAGGAAGCCAACTCACCAAATTGACCAATCCCAAGCCCCTAAATAAGTATGAAAAAATGTGTTTTTAGTAGAATTAGCATGAGTCTAAAACTTGACTAAACCAGAAACACTATTATTTAGCCTCTTGGCTCTTTTTCTATTGTTAAGAGATAAAAAACTGTTACCTCAACAATTCTGACAATTTGTTATATCTGTATAAAATAAAATAAAAAAACTCCTACACCAAAATAAGCATTTAAATATTTTAAAAAAAAAACTTATGTGTTTTTTAGTAGTATTAGCATGAGTCCAAATCTTGACTAAACCAAAAGCACTATTCCTTAGCCTTTTGGCTCTTTTTATATAGTCAATAAAAATAGAAATTGTATTGGTAGATTCTCAAAAAAAAAAAAAATTATATTGGTAAATTTTACATTAAAAAAAAGTGATAAATATTGTATACATTTACAAAAAGTGTATAATATTAACCGCTTTTTGCTAATATACGCACATAAATTTACATTATAAAGTATAATGTAAAGAAGAATTTCAAAACCAAAAAAAATAATAATAACAATAATAATAAGTGACAACCAGTCTAACCCGATTTTCCTGATTTAAAAATTATAAATAAATAGAAAGAAAGAATACCCAAAAAGATTTGGGGGAAAAAAGGGAATAAGTTGAATGAAAAGTCACACAACACAGACTTCCAAAAAAAAAAAAAAAAAAAAAAAAAAAAAAAGGCATCCATAAAGTTTTTTTTTTTTTGGCTAAGATCCGTAAAAGTTATTGGGAAAGTAATGGGAATAAGTTGAGTGACCAGGGCATCCATAAAGTTTTGGGAAAACAAGGGGATTTTTTTTTTTTTAGGGAGAAATAAGGAGAATAATTTAAGTGATCACTTCTTTTTCTACCCTCTAAATTGTAAGTGACGGAAAATATAATTAGTATCAATTAAGAGTGTTCACGGTGAGGTGCGGTTTTGGGTCATTTTTAACACCGTACTTTGCAGTGCAGTTTAATTAAAATTATAACTGCAACGCATCTAATTTTTGCTATCACATATGTGGTGCAGTGCAGTTTAGAGTTTAACCAAAATCATAACCACACTGCACCTCATTTTTACAGTCATATGTGCGGTGCAGTGTATAAGATGTAGTTTGAATGGCTTGAAATCGGTATATTTTTCAAATTCTGAGCTTTTCCTACCCAATCCAAAACTAATTTTTCCCTTTGTTTTAGGCCAAGTTTCAAACTATTAAGTTAGTTTTTCTTTATTTTGGGCGGGCTTTCTTAGTCAACACTTGTTAGTATTATCAAACTTTTTTTTTGAAAAATAGGGTTATTAAACTATTAATAATATATTTAATATTAAAAATAAATAAATATTAATATATAGAGAGAGGGTGCGGTGCGGTTTGTGCGGTTTTCTTATTATAAAACTACAAACTGCACTGCACCATGCTGTGCAGTGTGGTGCACTGTTATTTGCAGTGTAGTACAATTATACCATTTTGTGAGCAATTTTAGTGTTATTTTTACAATTTGTACAGTTTGGTGAACCCCTAGTGTCAATAAAGGTACCATATGAAAATAATTCTCTAACAATCATAAATAACTCACCAGCTCAATAGGTTGTGAAATAATAAGGTGAAAAATAAATAACTTTTTTCTTTCTGGCTTTTGTGATAAGCATAAAAAATACAATAGAATATTGGTTATGAAAGTTTCCTACTTTTTGGATATGTCTGACTCTAGTCTTTGTGATAAGAGTGTGGTCCACAGACTCCACACATTCCTATATTTTGGACAAATTGGGTATGTGAGCTACGCAAAATAGATCTTTCATCAGTAAACCAAGGACAAATTATAGGACCATTATCTCTTAAAATAGTCAAATTGAAAAATATTCTAACTATCCATTTGAAACGGTTTATCTAGTTTTTTTTTTTCCTTAAAAGCGTATTAAAATATATTTGTACTTTAAAAAAATAAGATAAAATTTTTGAAAATATAAGATAAAATTTTAAAAAAGCGGTACATAAAACCTAAAAACTAAAAACTAAAAACTAAGCTATGCCACTTTTTTTTTTTTTAATAAACTTCCATCCTTAGGAGTCAAGACATATAACTATTGAAACTTCCAAAATTCTTTCACAGCTAAACAACTACTTATTTTGAGCAAGTATTACACACTGGAATTTAATAAAAAGAGTTCTTTTAAGTACGTGCATAACAAGACACAAGATTAGTGTATATAAAGAGAGAGAGTGTAGTTACCATCATACACCCTTAGTGCGATAGTTACTCTACAAATATAAGTACTTGTGGGGTGTGAGAGGGCAAGGGCCTGGAGTTCAAGTCTCTAAGAGGGAGTTTCATACACATATACATTTAGATTAGGCTAAAGTAAAATTTCTATCTTGTATTAAAAAAAAAAAAAAATCTTGTATCAAAAAAAAAAAAAAAAAAGAGTGTACAAATTGTGAGACACAATAAAATCTCACAATATTCATAGTTTTATATTTGCTAAATTACTTCATTTTAAATAATTTTTGTAATTTTTTATTTTTATTAAACATATTATTTTACCTAGTATACACATTTTAAGAAAAAAAATAATGATACAGCAATAGTTGGGGAGTGAGGAGATTTAAACCCAAAATGTCTCCATTGAAAACACAAACAAGCAAGAGGTACCAGAAAAATTATTAGGTACTTCCGGAGTACCATAAATGTGTACTCTTCCCTCTCACATGAATGGTGGGGGTCCCACCATGAATTTAATTAATAGGAACCCACCATTCATGTGAGAGGAGGGAGTACGCATTTATGATACTCCGGGAGTATACATTAATTTCCCAAGGTACCAATTGAATTACAAGGTTCTTGGTATACATGCTTCCAAATTGATTGTTAAATTATTTTTATTTTAGGCAATTTTGTAATTTTTGGTTGTTATTAATGAGAAATTTGACCTATTATCCAAGTTTCCAAATTGATTATGAATTATTTTTATTTCTTCATTTGGCTTGATCAAGCCAAATGAAGTTCGGCCAGAATGTGAACAAAGCTTCTTCTTCTTCTTTTTTTTTCTTTTTTTTTTAACTCATTTTCTTTTTTCTTTTCATCTTTTCAAAGTTTTCATTTCTTATAACTCATTAATGACATGTTTCTTTTATATTTTTTTCATTATTAATGTGTTTTTCCTTTTTCGTATATTTTACACACGATTTTTTTTTTTTTTTTTTTTTTTTTTTTTTTTTTTTGTGGGGGTGGGGGGTAAGGGGAATTGCTTGACTTGGATCTGCATTTTTTCAAACAAGTAGAATATTTTGTGTGGGGTGTGTCCGTTTGTGTTGATTTACTCATATCGCGATCTGTCTTGACTTAACACAAAGCAAGTGAACTAGGGGTAGGAAAAATAAAACCAACAAGCAAGTCGGGGCTGGCAGCAGTGTCATCTTGTGATGGACAAATCTTGGTTGGATACAATGTATTGTAATGAAAGGTTCATGCATAATTATTCAAAAATCTCATCAACTTAGGGATTGAGCATATGGTTGATCTTTTGGTCAATTGATTATTCTAGTTTATTAACTTGGATCCGTTCAAAATACAAATATTATTAGGGGCTTGTGCTAGTGTCTTTAAAATGATGTCCCACTGTTCCTTACTACTTGGTTTTATAGCAAGTGTATCTGGAATATAAAATATTTCTCATTTGAACAGAAACGATTGAATTTTGCATCTTTCAAATGACAAGGACATTAGTAGTTTAGAACACAATCATCGGAATCTCACACTTGTTTTTTTAGTATTAAACCAAATCAGTGGCCTTTCTACGAGTCCAATTACAGTTTTTTTTTCTAAAGATTTGCATCTTCTCTGCCATTTCTTTTTGCAAATATACTTCATTAACCCACCACAATAAAGAAAACAAGATCCTATTTTGTCATGATTGTCAATTTCAAGTCAACCATTGTGCATGGAGACATAAACTTTAGCTTCATTATCAATTATTGAAGAAAAAATATCTGTAAGACATTGAAACTTATCTGAACCAATCTTCCTATCTTTTTGTCAGTGTGTAGTGTTAGTAAAGAATAAAGGGAATACATTAACATGGATTCCATCGGAGAATTGGGTGATGATGTCCAACCAAGACATTATTGGAAATGGGGCAGACCATGATGTCTTCCGAGAGGAATCCTTTCAAAATGGGGCACCTATCAGTCTGTGCTATCGTATACAAACATGTCTTTGATCAAGGATCATCTCATAAGCAGATCAAATGATGCTGAAGAGATCAGAGAACTTCATGAACAAACCGAGAATGATCTGAAACAATGCCTGACCTGGGGCAATCACACCTGTTTCAGATTTGGCGCAGTCAGCGGTGCAGGCATCTTTGTACTCACTGGCCAAGAAGCGCATGAATATGCTGGACCAGCCAGTGTTTCTTCCTATGTTGCTTCTGGTGTTTCAGCAATGCTCTGTCTTCTGCTACACAGAATTTGTAGCAGAAATCCCAGTAGCAGCATTTGCTTACTTAAGGATTCATTTAGGTGACTCTGCAGCTTTCATAACATCGGGAAACGGCTTGAGAGCAATGTCGGAACTGCAGCAGCTGCCAGAGCATGGGTGTCTTACTTTATGACTCTACCGAACCACCACACTGACTCATTAAGCATTCATAAAGACCTCTGCAAAGGGTTTAATCTCCTGGACCTAATAGCTATCACTGTCCTTGCAATATCCTCAACAATTGCAATGATCAGCACAAGAAAACTTAATACTTCAATTGGATAGCAATATAGCATCAGCAGTTAATACTTTAGCAATTTTATTTGTGATAATTGCAGCATTTGCTCTAGCCAAAATGTCAAATTTGATACCCTTTTTTGTCTTACGGAGCTAAAGGAATATTTCTGGCTGCTGTAATTTTCTTATGGTAAATTTGACAATACTGCCACCATGGCTGACGAAACCAAAAATCCATCCCGAGACAGACCATTAAGATTGCTTGGATCAATGTCCACCATTATGGTGATATATTGCTTAATGGCACTTTCAACAGTTATGATGCAGAAATATACAGACAGACCCAAATGCAGCATACTCTGTAGCATTTCAGAGTGCGGCATGAAATGGGCAAAGTATCTGGTAGCTCTTGCTGCCCAAAAGGGGATGACAACTGTTCTTCTGGTAGGGACACCAGGACGGCACAATACTCATATTGCACAAGATGAAGATGAGGCTAGCATTCCATAATTTTCATTTGATTCAACCATCGTTTGTTTGTCCAACCAAAGACAGGAACCCCCATAAGTACTACACTCTTGTCTTGTTTACCATCTCAAGTGCCTCTATTTTTTTCTTTTCAGGGATGGATGTCTTGGCAGGCCTGTTACCAGTAAGAACACTCTTTCTCCTTATGATGATGGCTGTTGCACTTCTTGTGAGAAGATACTATGTGAGAGAAATCACCCCACAAATTAACCTCCTGAAGCTAGTTATCTTCTTGTTGATGTTTATTGCCTCCTCAATAGCAACTTCACTTTATGGGGGACTAAAGAACAATGGTTGGCTTGGATACACCGTTACCATTTCCTCTTAGGTTCTTGGGGACTGCAGGAATTTCAATGTTTTTTCCTCAACAGAGGACACCAAAGCTTTGTGGGATTCCACCTGTTCCCTGGTTTCCATCCTTGTCAATTGCAACAAATATCTTTCTCATGGGATCTTTAAGTTCTGAGGCATTTATCAGATTTGGAATCTGCAGCCTTGTAATGCTAATATAGGATGTATTCTTTGATCACTATACAACTTGTGATATGGCCCATCAGCAAGAGAAGCTGAAATCCATGAAAGTTGATGGTGCAGGGCCTTGAGATCACCGTACTTCTTTACCTTTCAGTCTCTCAATCCTTAATAAGATCTCCTTCCCACTTGTTTCCATATTAGGATGCTCCATGTGTCTGAAATTAGTAATAGGAAGTCCAGCTAGAATTATGCGAATGTGACAATGATTAATAAGATATAGCTACATAGCACTGAAATGAAGAAGCACAACTAATTGAATATCGAAGTTGATCAATTAATTCTATAATTGAATACTGGTGACTTACTGATCAAAATAAACTGTGTAAATAATGAGAGTGAATCACACAATATCTAATGCAGAAAATTCTAATTACAATATACTCCACAAAATTAGTGACTATAATTCTATCACAAGAAAGAAAATGAAAAAGAATATGAACAAAATAACAAAATAAATCAGAGACCATATTATGTAAAGCCCAAGAAGCACTTTGTACCTGATTAGGATTCCCGGTTTCAGATTACTTGAGAGCAATAATCGTCAGGTTTGTCACAACCATAGCACTTTATTGTCTGATATAGTTTCAGTCTCAAGTCTGATATGGTTTGAGGACCTGGTTAAGGGTCAAGAAGTGGATATAGTCAACAGTCTAACTAAGATTTGAAGGGTAAGACTGATAATAATAAAAAATAAAAAATAAAACTTACTTAAGAAATCAGCAGTATAGGTTGCTCCAACACTTGTCAATGCCAACTTGAATTTTCTTAGGTTTGCAAAGCTCTTGAACAACTTTTTCCCAAGTAGACGCTTTTGGAGGCAAATACTTTTGCAACATCACCTCTACAATTCTAGAAGCACCTACAACTCTCTGCCGCTTAAATAGCCGGACCACAAGCCCATCTAAGAATTCCCTTCCATCTTGAGGTGGGTGTACCTTCTCTCTTAAAGTTCTCAAGAAAATATCACATGTAACTAAATCAGGATCACAACCCCGATCTAGCATACTGTTTAAAAGATCAATGGCACGGGAAATGCTACTCTGCTTGCACAAAGCACTGAAAATTAAATTATAAGTGATCACATCTGGTTGAGATTTAGCCTCCAGAAAAAGCATTTCATTGAAAAGTTTCAGACCCTGCTCTATCAAGCCAGCATTGCAAAGGCCACGAATTATTGAACTGTAAGCCACAACATCAGGTTTAAATCCCTTGCCCAGCATCTGGTTCCACACCATCAATGCCTCACGAAGCTTCCCAACCTCACACAAGCCATGAATTAGTATGCTGTAGCAAACCTCATTACGGGTACAATTATTGTTTGACATCTCATTCCACACATGAATAGCACTATTACTATCACCCATCTGAAAGAAACCCTTCATTAAGGAACTATAAGTGAAAGCATTGGGCACACAACCTTCATTCACCATCTCAGACAGAGCTTCCTTTGCTTCAACCAGCTTTCCTTCTCGGCATAGACCATCTATAAGAGCACTGTAAACAACAGTATTGGGTTTACATCCCTTTTCCTTCATCTCCTTCCACAATTTCATTGCCTCTTCAATCTTTCCCTCCCTAAAAAACCCGCTAACTAGGGCTGAATAAACATACTCATTTGCACGATGCCCTCTCTCCTCCATAGAAATCAGCACACGAGCTCCATCAAGAGATCTTCCTTGCCTGACAAGCCCATTAATGAGTGTGCCATATGTGACATCATTAGGCACGCATTTACTCGACACCATTCGATCCAAAAGACTAACTGCCTTCTCCAACTTACCCTTCAAACACAAACCATGGATAAGGGTGTTAAAGGTCACTTCATTAGGAACACATCCTTTGAGAAACATATTATCCACAAGCTTTGCTGCACGTGCCAAGTCACCCTTCTTGCACATAGCATTGATCAAAACATTAAACGTAGGAGCACTAGGTATACACCCCTCAATTTGCATCTCATCCAACAGCAAAACAGCCTCATCAATCCTATTTTCCCTACACAATCCATCCATCAATGTACCATACGTAAACACATCAGGCGTACATTTCTTATCCGGCATTTCTCTAAACATCTCAACCGCTCTATCAACCAATCCCAACTTACACAAAGCCTTAATAACCAGATTAAAAGTAAGCAAATTTGGCAAAATACTCCCGTTCTTACTACCCATAACACGCGAATAAAACTCCAATGCCTGAGAAAAACACCCTTCTTGTATAATAACATTAAGAACTGAATTAAACGATATCACAGTCCTCCTACATCGAAACTCATCCACCATTCTATCAAACAATTCAACAGCTTTTTCAGGCAAATGGGCTTTCCCATAAGCTCTAAACATAACAACAAAACTTTTCTCAATAAACTTCCGGTTTTCCCGTTTCATTCGATCTAAAACCTTGTCTAATGAGCTAAAATCACCAGAATCAGCATAGTTATGAATAAGTGAATAGAAAGTGGAATCACCCAATTTGTAAGAACCCATATGGGGACTTGACTTGAAAATCTCATTAGCTAATGGGGGCTCAGTTTGAGCATTGGTTTCATCTGGGGTTTTGGGTGATGGAATAGTGAGAACTGAGAAATGAAAGTGAAGTGAAGGAATAGAGAACTTACTACTGCTCGTTGGGAGAGCTTTGTGGACTGAGTTTGTGAGGAGCTTTGTGTGAAAATTTGAGCATTTTGGCATTGGGTATTGGATTGAGAAGCTGAGTTTTATATGGAGCTTGAAATTGAAATTGAAAAATGGTGATTCCTTCTCAACGTTGCTAACGTGAGTCACCTGTGTATGGAGCTGGGGCCGAGTCAGAGCTAGCTCGGACACTGACCAAGTCCCTGTGGGTGTCCTTGAAGATGGGTGGTCGGAGAATGCGACTTTCAGGCGTTTTTCGAAGCCGAATTTGAACCCTATTGGTGAAGATGGTGAAGGGTTCGTTGATGGAGTTGGGTATACTATATGCCCATTTGGTCCTCGTTTAAAAATAAGAAAAACTTAAAAATTAAAAACTTTATAGATTATATTTATAATTTATGCATTGAATAATTAAATACAAAATATTGGTTGAATGGTTTATATTTTGTATAGTGTTTTATAAAAATTAAAAAAAAAAATTATAGTTTTTATACTAAATGTGTGACAAAAAGTTAAAAGTAAGTTTACTTTATTTTCAAAATAACTAATTTATTAAATTTTGAAGAAAATTGAAGCAAACATTGAGTAATATGTTAGAACTTAGCAGTTGTTTTATTGGTATTTATTCAGCTCGGTTAGGAGATGCTAATTATATTTCCCATATCATTAATAAATTTGCTGATATATATATTTTTTGGTTCATATTTTTTGCTGATATATATATATATATAGGTATTTTGGATCTTGTAATAAGCATTCCGTTTCTCTTGGGTTTTTGAACAATTGAGGAAGGATGTTATTGTTCTTGTTTGTTAATAAATTCGGATTAAAAAAGAAAAACAAAACAAAATAATTAGAGAAAAACAAAAAATAATCATCAAATTATTTAACAATCACGTATGCTCCATGTGGTCATTTTAGTGTTTTACGGTAAACCTTTAGTCATGAGATCAATTACCACTAGCCTAAAGTAATAATTTTTATTGATACTTTTTGTTTTATTCTCTTCAACATGGTAGTACTTTATGTGAAGTGGTTATTATTGACTACTCCGAGGGTATACTTATTCTCTCTCACATAGAAATGAGTCTTACCATGGTGTCCATCATCATGTGAGAGGAAGATAGTATACTTCCAGACTATCTAATAAATTTACTTATAGGATATATTATACTTATTTCGACTTGCATTATTATTATTTATAGAGAACAATAATCGAGTAATATTAGAAAATCTTTAAAAATTCTCATTATAAAATTGACAACCTTAAGACCTGCCAATAAGGTTTGTGTTTGATGAGATGTGCCATTTAAATTTTAATAGATTTTAATGTTAGAACTTAGACGAGTATCATTCAAAAAAAATAATAATGGAGAAATATTAAAACAAATTCATTTGCTAATAGAATTAGGCCGAAGGATTGATTGACTCATTTTGACAAAGTGATGAATTAATTTGACAATTGAAGTAAGTTTCTGAGAAGTGAGAATTAGATATTGTCATTGGTGCTGGAATATTTTGACATTCATAAGAAGCCTCCTCAAGTGGTCGTGAGATCAGACCCGGTTCCATGGATTCCCCCATGAGAAGGTTTGTACAAAGCTAAATTTTTTATGCTACTTTCTTTGAAAATATCGGAATGGCTGGTATAGGAGTTGCTGTTCGTGATTTTACTAATAATCTTATTGCTGCTCTAAGTCAAAAGATTCAAGCGCCTCATTCGGTGGAACTTGCTAGGCTTTGGCCTCGAGTCGTGCAATCACTTTTGCTCATAGAGTTAAGCCTCTTCCAGGTTGTGTTTGAAGGGGATAGCCTTCGGGTTATTCAGGCCATAAATAACCAGGGGGAAAATTTCACTTTGTTTGGTCATTTGATAGACTATGCTCCACTTTACATAGCTCTAGTTTTCAGTATGTAAAGAGGGGGTAACAAGTTTGCCCATGTCCTCACTAGACGAGCAGTTTTATTTGTTGACACTATTGTTTGGATAAAAAAGTTACCCAGCGATTTGGATGATGTATTTCAATTGGATTTAATTCATCAATAAAATTACTTACCTTTCTCTCTCTTAAAAAAAAAAAAAACAAAGAATATGTGGTTCACGTTCTATCTTCTCTGAAGCCCTTCCCATAATGTTGTCTAAATGCATTTGATTTGAAATTGAAACACCACAACCAAAAAAACCCCAAACAGTGTCCTCCCCATTCCTGTTCCTCTCTTCATAACACATTACCATTAGTCTTCTTCTTCGGTTTGTAACTGGGTGTAGACATCCAGTGATTATAGGCGAACCAAACGAGTAAGAAAGTGGTTGGTGAGGTCCTAATTATATCTTCTTTTGTCCCTTTTCTTCTAACTTACTCACAAATCTTAAGGAAATATTAATTCTTTATGTCCCTTGAGTTAGAATATAACCCAAAAAAAAAAATGGGGTACGCAAAACTTTGCCTTTAATCTTAGATAAATACATTCTAGAGTTAAAACAATTTTCATAAAATAGTTCACAAATATTAAGGTGATGAATTGTGAATGGTAGATAATAAAATGATATTAATAGTTGATTAAGATGAAAATAAATAAAAACTGTTAACTCAATCATTGTGAAAAATATTGTGACAATTGTTACTTATGCAGCATTAGTCATATCATCTACAAAACTTTGATTTTTGTAGTTTTTGTTGTTTACCAGGAGCTGCCAATGAAGTCCCCATATCTGTTGGGACCACGGGGCTCTACAAAAATCTTTTGTTGGGCAAGTCTCTTTGATCCTTTCTCTTTTGAAGGTACTGGGCTTTGAACCTAGTTGAGACAAAAGCAACCCCAGTTAACATTTGAGACAAAAGCAACCCCTGCCACATGGGCTGAAGTGAGTGGCTAAAGTGAATATGCGAGCCACATTGGACATCAAAGACCAAAGAAGAAAGTTATTGGTTTGTTAGTATTTGCCAAAAGTACCCAGTTTTCCTCCACTTATTTCTCATCACACAATCTTCAGGCAAACACGCTCAAGTACACTCTCCAACCGTGAGTAAGCGGTGGCACAAATCACAAATGGCTATGGAGTTGGCCATCCGAGCTTCAGCCACTCCCAGGCTTTCCCGTCCCACAACTTCCTCGCTATCTTCTACACCCAGAGCTTCTTCCAGACCACAATTCAGACCCACCTCTGTATCATTACCAACATCAGCCACCATATCTCTGTTGGCTCTATTTACTGCTCCCCATGAAGCAAAGGCTCTCAGCCTCTCCAAGGATCAGATAGTCTATTCTATCACTGAAGTAAGTTCACCTAACTTTTTCTCATGTTCTTGCTGAAGTAAATTCACACCAAGTTTGCATCTTTATATGGCATTCTTTGGTGAGTGTATTGGAAGTACCCGTTTTGAATGTCAGAAAGCATGGACAAAGTACTTTCAAAATGCTTATTAGAGGACTACTAAGTTGTTTTTATTCTATTTTCATCAATACCCACTGATAAAATATGGTGTTAAAAGTAATTTTCTTACTCATGAGATGAGAGCAGAAAACAAAGCAATTTATAAACTTCGGAAGAATGAAAAGTGTTTCCAAAAAATGCTGTGGATTGAAGCTTAGGTAATTCTCTTCAAATTTGAGTTCGTGGCCATTTCTTGAAATTGATTGTGTTTTCTGAATTAATAGGTGGAGAAAACAATGGATCAGGTTCAGGAAGTGGGTTCGAGTTTCTTCGATACTACAAAGCGTGTTCTTGAAGGTGTGGGGAATGTTTTGAAGCCAGGCATCGAAGCAGCAGTGCCAATTGTAAAACAGACAGGAGAACAGGCTTTGAAGATAGCTTCCCCGGCGATTTCTGAGGCTTCAAAGAAGGCCCAAGAAGCAATTCAAAGCTCTGGCTTTGACACACAGCCTGTTCTCAGTGCTGCTAAGGTCTCCTTTTTCTCTTTTATTATTATTCAAATGCATTTTTTTGTCAATTATGCATCGTGCTTTTGTTGTTGTAGCTTATTATATTTGCACACCATGTGTTTATAGCAGTGCATATACTGCTTCGCATCGGCATAAAAAGAATCGTAACTGTAATAAGCTGCTTGAATTCTTAAGAATATTTGCTCTGTTCTTAAAATGACTAGTTTTTACAATGAATGTTGCGGGAAATTGATTTGGTTCTTTAAATGGCTGGTTTGTACAATGATGGGTGAGGTGCATTTAGTTGCATGATAATTTTTATATAAATTTGTTTTGATGAGGAGTACAATGTATTGTAATGAAGGGTTGTACTGTGACAATCCTGGCCTCATCAGTTCTCTTGATTTTAACATTTATTAGAATTGATTCTTGTAAAGCAATCAATTGTCTTGGAATATTTGCTTGTTTTCATTGAATACTTCATTAATGTAGTTTGAACAGGTTCAAATTTCATTGAGTGATTTGGAAACTGGATTAGCCCATGAGTTTAGTAGCGTGGGTTCTGAAATGAGGCTACTTGCTCCTCTAAGCGTTAAAATTGTTCAATATGTTATCCTTAACATTCTTTTTTTTTCTTGAAGGAATGCACATTTTATGACTTTGATAAATTAACTTGTGTCCATTTTATGTTAGTTGTCTCTGGTGATGTCTCATATTGGACAACTAAATTATGTATTCAATTCATATGTAAAGCACCATGGAGTTAATAAGTGATTTTAAGGCCTACATACGCCTTGTATTATTTTATTTAAAGTAACACTTACTAATCTCTGGCATTTTGGGAGATATTTTGATATGGATGTAGCTGTGATCATGTTTATCTATTTGCTTGCATGGTCATAAAACAAATTATCTCTTTGTTTGCAGACAGTTGCAGATGCAGCACAGAGGACCACAAAGGTGATTGAAGAAGCCAGGCCTATAGCTTCCTCAACTATTGACACCATCTCGTCATCAGACCCCATTGTGATTGTAGGAACTGCTGGAGCATTATTTCTTGTGTACCTCCTTCTTCCTCCCATTTGGTCTGCCATCTCATATAACCTTCGTGGTTATAAGGGTGAGTTCAATGTTTGATATGCAGTCACTTCATTTACACCTAGAAGTTTGGAACATGGTGAATTGGGCTTTATGAGTTTCTTCTGGTCTAATCCTTCTGAATTTATGTCACACCAAGTTAGTGCTATGTAATGGATCTAAGATTTTGATGATTCTGTTTCTTTGTAGGTGAGCTTACTCCTGCTCAAACTCTTGATCTAATGTCTACAAAAAACCACCTTATGATTGACATTCGATCGGAGAAGGACAAGGACAAAGCTGGTATTCCTCGCCTTCCCTCTAGTGCTAAGAACAGGATGATTGCCATTCCGTAAGTAATCCTACAGTTTCAGTATATTTATTTTCACTCCATTCTTTGCTTATTGAATAATCAACAATATCAATAGGGACTATATGTTAGAATTATGTTAAATGGTTAAATTTATCATTTTCTTTCAATTTAAGCTTTTGGGACAATTGATAATTTATCATGATATTAGAGTAGGAGGTATGAGTTTGATCCTTGTCTCCACTTTACCTCCCATTAAGAAAGTTGAAAATCCCACGTCGCATGTTGTTCGCCTTTAAGTCTCTAGTATTGTCTTTAATGTGAACTGGTGTATTCAGTAAGAACATTTAAGGTTACTTGGGTTTAATGTGACCATGGAAGACATGCACTCAGGACTTTCCTGTACATTAAGGTTATGGAACCTCCATCTGTTGGTCACCTTTAAGTCTCTACTATTGTTTTTAATGTTTCAGTTTGGAAGAATTGCCAAGCAAGTTAAAAGGCCTTGTCAGAAATGCAAAGAAAGTGGAAGCAGAGATAGCTGCTTTGAAGATTACATATCTCAAGAAAATTAACAAAGGCTCCAACATTGTGATCATGGACTCGTGAGTTCTTCCTCGTTGCATATTTCTTATAAATTTATAGTGCATTACCAGATTCAGCATTTGAATTTTAGTCAGATGGACATCCCGGTCACCCTCCCCTCTTTGGAAAAGTTGCATGAAATCATTACATTAATGTTCAATTTTCAACATATTCAGGTACTCAGACTCAGCAAAATTGGTTGCTAGAGCACTAACAAGCCTTGGCTTTAAGAACTGTTGGACTGTAGTTGATGGATTTTCTGGAAGCAGAGGATGGTTACAGAGTCGGTTAGGAACAGATACGTATAATTTCTCTTTTGCGGAGGTCATCTCACCATCCCGAGTCATCCCTGCTGCAATCAGACGTTTTGGTACAACCAGCTCAAGTGGGCAAAAATTACTTCCCGGGGCTGAGTGACAATTTCACTTTTGTTTCCTTTCTTAACCTGCTCTGGGTTATAAATACTTCTGATGTGCATAAATGGTTTAGGTTAGAGCCCTCCAGACTGATTCCTGTAATTCTTTGAGCAATGTCAAGTCAATCAATTGGTCCTTTTTCATAGTCCATTTCGTTACCACTTTTTTCTAGTTTGTTCTGAACATATGGTTTGAACAGTTTACAATATAATGGCATGGAGAAAACTTAGAACAAGCAGAAACATTCTAGAATACCCTACTCAGGTGTGAGTTGGAGAGAGTCAGGGCCTGTTTGGTAGCGAGGTTCAAACAACAGTTTTCACTTTTCAGTGTTTAAACACTGAAAACTATGGGGCAAAAAAAAAAAAGTGTTTGGTAGCGATGTTTTATTATGGGTGTTTGAGTTACAATTCTCAAATAGGGTGTTTAAAACATGTATTTTAAAATCTCATTCAAACCGGTTTTTAGTTTTCAAGTTGCATTGTTTAATGGTCGTTTTATAAATAAGTTGAAAATCATGGAGCCCATTAACAAGACCAAACTCTTTTTTTTTTTTTTTTCCTTTTTTTTTTCTCTTATGAGCCCACCTCTTTGTCATTCTTTCTTCTTCTTCTTTTTTTCTTTCATTTTCTCTCTCCTTAAATAAAACAATATTATTTTACTATGCAATCATCACTTTAAAAAAAAAAAACAAATACACATACAATATACACAATTATGTTTTTTCACATTTTAAAATATGTTATTTGATATATGGTACCAAATATATTTTTTACATTATGAATACTTTAAACTCGTGTTTCCACAACACTTTTTAAATCATAGTTTTTACATCAATACTTAAACACCTTGACGTAGGACAAGGGGGAACAACAAAACCTAATTTAGAACACCAATAGCAGATTTGGTATAGCTTGGCTTGGGTTTTGAAGAATTAGGGTTAGGTTTTGGTGGGAAATAAGCTAGAAAATAATAGGGATTATAGGGTTTCCAAAGGGGACAAGGATTAATAGTGCTTGGGAACGAAAACAAAGGTGAAAATCAAGATTTGGGTTGCTGTGAACTATGATGTGAATGGTAACCATGAATAAAAAAATTCTAAGAATCACACCTAGACTTCCTGAGTATCACACCTAAGCTTCACACTTAGGGTTCCTTGGCATCACACCTTAGAGAAGGTTGCATCACACAAATCAAAAAAGAAAGCTTCATAGCTCTTAAATTCTGAAAACATTTATTAAACATCTCCATAGAAAGTACTACAATTCTTTAAATAGAAGACTAAGAGCACTCTCATCAGGTGTGCTAAATGTGCTAAATGTTATAATATTTGGCATTTGGCACATCAAACTCCAAAATATGAGCTTCATCATGTGTTCTATATGTGCCATTTTTTTGGAACATGCTACAGTACGATCTCAAATTTGAGAGCGTACTGTTCACCTTTACTATAATTTATATTACTTTTTTATTCTTACTGGGCCCACTGCCTCTGTCTCCTCATCTCCTTTTTCTTCCCTCTGTCTCCTCATCTCCTTCACCGAAATGTATCAGCTCTCTCTCTCACTTCATTTCTTTGCTCTCTCTCTCTCTCTCTACTCCACGTCACTGCCTCCCTCTCCAACGAGACTCAGGCCGGAGCATCAAGCCACGCCACGCCACGCCACGTCACACGAACCCGATCTACACTCTCAGATCGTTGTCCACCAACACAGCCACACAATCCGACGAAACTCAGGCCAGAGCATCAAGCCACGCCACGCCACGCCACACGAACCCGATCTACACTCTCAGATCGCCGTCCACCAACACAGCCACACAAACCAGATCGCCGTCCACCAACACAACCACACAAACCCGATCTACACTCTTAGATCGCCGTCCACCAACACAGCCACACAAACCCGACCCACCACATCCACAACAACCCATGGCCTGATCACCACGCCACGCCACACCGCCGAGCTTGTCGTGCCATCCACCACGTCATCAGAACCTCCCACCATCGGATTTCTCTTAATCGGCCTACAGTGGTGGGTTTTGCCTTTGGGTTTGTTTGATTTGGTTGTGTTTTTTGCTGTGTCAATCTCTCTGGTTGGTTTTTTTTTTTTTTTTTATATATATATATATATAATTGAGGCGGCGTTGGTGGATATGGGTTTGTGCCGGTGGTGATTGTTGGTGTTGTTGCAGCAGTGGTGGTTGTGCCGTTGTTGTTGGGGATGAGGATGATAGGGAGTAATTAATATATTATTTTAATATGTAAAAAATATTATTTTAATGTATAGAATTGAAGTATAGAACATCTGATAAATGATATGTTGTAAAATGATGTGTTAAAATGATAAAGTAGGTTTTTGATGTGTTAAAATGACATTTTTTATAAGAGAGCTGATGGGAATGCTCCTAATCCTTTTTTCTTTTTTCTTTTTTTTATTTTATATAAGATAGAAATTCTACTCTAATATAATCTAAGTGTATATGTGTGTGAAACCCCCTCCTGGAGATTTGAACCCCGGCCCTTGCCCCCTACACCCTACAAGTACTTATACTTGTGAAGTGACCATCGCACCAAAAATGTACAGTGGTAATAAGATTTGGATTTGGACCTCTTAGGCTTTTACTACTAAATTCAACTAAATAACCAAACTTAAAATAAACCCAAAAGAAGATCTAATGGACTGTTAGCACAGCCCATTCCAGCATATTATGAAATTACAAAATTTCCCTTGATACATAAAATCAAATAAAATATAATTAATCTGTCTTCCCATTGCCTCTTGCATCACATCTGCTACGAGCCCTTATTGTGAAGGCAAAGAATTAACTAATGGTGCGAGATGGTAATGTGAAATCTTGCTAATTTAAGCATAAGAAATGTTAAGGAATGACCACCTATATCTTGGCCTGGCCTCTAGTGATAATATCAGCTTTGTGAATAGTAATAACTAGTCGCTAACCCGTGCAATGCACATAAAATCTATTGAATATGAGAAGTTGTATTATGCCTAACAATCTTGATGCAAGGATTATTCTCCTATAATACCATTTTTTTTCTTTAAACCTACACGCCAACCTCCTCTACAATGCACAAAGATGTGAATGATAGAACCTACAATATGATATAATTTAGTGCTTAGCACCTGTGTAATTATGAACTCAAATTCATTGTTTCAAACTTTCAATACCATTATGGTTTTACATGCAGCAGCTGCTCTGGATATGGCAACCTATCCTTAAAAAATAGCAACTAACATAAGCATTTGACAAAGGGAAGGAAATCCCAAATGATAACTCTTCCTAGAAGATTTGCCTACTTATGCAAGGCATTTGGCGCAATCATAATCGATGATGAGATCTACATCTCTATTCTGATGAGATCTACATCTCTATTCTGGTTGCACCCACGAGAAATCTAGGTTTAATCTAGTGAAAGCCATAAAAAATTACAGGTAAAATGCCACACATAGTTTGCTCTATTATTAAGATTTGAAGGTCTAGTACATGATCCTTTGAAATGCTTCCATATTCTTTTTAAATTTGTATTGGCCCTAAGCTCCACCAGCATAAAAATCATAGTGCTTTTTTTTATTTTTGGAAGGACTTCCCAACCCAATTATTGGAACTCTTTCACATTAACTGCCCTACCAGATGTTTGTGCTTTCAAGTGGAGTGTGTTGACGGACTTTGGTTAATTATAATATTCACTTTCAGCCATTGAACTACAATCCACAAATAGTCCTTCCTGCCGTCTTTGAACTTTGAGTGCTGATACATGCCTCTTTTAGAAAGGTACAAAAGAATCAAGATCATGCATAGTAAGACTTTGGAGGAAGCCTCTTAGAGTGTGTTGAGGACCAAAATTTCACAAGAAAACCCATTCCAAGAAAAGGAAGGAAAGACCATGGGCCTTAACAAAAGAAGACCCAATTCATGAAGCTAAGAAGGACCATGAAGACCCAAAGTCCCAAAAAGAAGGAAAAAGAAAGGAATAATAATAATAAAGAAAAAAAGAAGAGGATCCCAGTTAGGCCAGAGGAAGGATCTCGGTTGGGCCAGAGGATATGTAGTAAGAAGAAGGATCCCGATCAGACCAGAGGATATGCAGCAAGATGTATGTTCATATTTCCAACAAAAGCCATTAAAAAATCCTATAAAACCAGGTTTTATCTTTGTAACCCATGGTCCAAGCCCATAGGATCCCGAGTGGATAGTAAGGGAGAAATGGTTTGGTCTGTAGGGGAATGATTTCTGGTGAAAGGAGGATCTCGAGGGTTTTTCTTGGTTCATATATTTGCTTGGAATGCATGAACCAATGGAAAACTCAGTTCTCCCATGTGCATGACACTTCCCCACAATTTCCTCTCAATTGTCATTTTCAACTAAAACTGTCACAGTACACTGAGCAGCCCACCCACTCATTTGACTTTCCAAGGAGGAATCTTTCATTTATAGCTAAAGCCAAATGCCCCTTTTGAGTTATAATTGCTTAAATAAGCTAAACCTTTGCCTAATGCACATTTTCAGGTTCCAGAGGACGTGGTTTTACCCAGTAGACTTGGGATGTCCTCGCCTAGGGTACTAGACTAGGTTTGCTATAAAAGGAACACTAAGGAATAACAGCAAGAGGGATGAGGGAGGGGGAGAAAAATGGGGATTTAGAGGGATAGTTCAAAGAGCTAAGGTGAAGGAATTTGTCCCATATCCATGAGATCATTCAAAATATCACTAAGCCTCCAAAGAAATATATGCCAAAACATGTACACATTAGATATTACTCTCTCCTACAAAAATCCTCCTCACCTAACTATCTTGGAAGGCAATGCCCAAGCAAAGCCACTTGGACTTGAGTTCCAGATCCCACAAGTCTTGTGCAAAAGCACTAAGTATGTGAGAATTGGGGTTAGGATCCTCGTGGTTGAATCATTCTCATGAAATTCATTTACATATATGTATATGTATTAAAATGTATATCCTAATCTAAGAAACTAAGAATTATTTGAAGATATGTATATTGTATAGTGTGTTCTTATGTAGGACCTATAAAGGTAAAGGGAAACGACAAAACTCTATTGCATGATAAGCATGGAGAAAAATTGTATAGTTCAGAGAATCAGCATTCTGGATTCTTACAGGCCTAGTACCTTTAGGAACCAAGACAGTACGCCCAGGGTATCACAACAGTATGCCTAGGGTACCAAGTGAAGGAACCTTTTTAAATGTTTACACAATAAAATATAAGCCTCAAATACTCTGTTTCAATCTTTTTTTCATTGTGAATATTATGAATAATTATTTTACTTGTTTCGTAAGAGTAAATGGTCATTTTATGACACTAAAACACTTATAATGATATTTTATTGTTTAGAAGGAATCGCATTTTTGCCTTGAGGATCTTTATGTGACTTGCACACAACTTGGTTCATAATCAACCCCCATTTAGCTGTGGTGAACCAAGCCCAGTCCACCAAACAACAAGTAAAGAGCTCAGGATCTTTGTTTCTACTTGGGCCTGGGTACTGTCCAAAAAAGGACCCTCACAGAGTGATACCACTTGAAAAAAATGTTTTATTTTCATGAATATCATTACTCAGAAAAGATAAAAAAAAAGTACAGTTTTTAAATTTAATGGTATGTGATATACGCTTGCCTCAAATCCTCGAGTCTTAGACCAAGCCTTTCCTTCAGTTTGGCTTAGGCATTTTGTCAAACATTTTGAGGGTGATAAAATTGGCCACCCTTTACATGCGATGATGAACTACCCCAAAAAAAAAAAACTAATTTCCTTTCATTCTTCCTAATTTTTGAAAAAGGTTTTCCACCATTCATGTTGGCTTCTCACCCAACAGAAAATTGGTGTTTTTATCTTAGCCATCCCTCGTTTACTGCTAAATTTGCTGTAAGTTCTTTGTCTGCCACCATTTGTGCATAATATATTTACTTTTGAGAAGAGTAATTGAAAGGATTAGGCATAGATTTGAAGGCCAGTCATGGGTTTTGATCCTAGTGGATGTGATGCAGAGAAAATTGTCCACGTTTGGTGAGAATATTGCAAACTAAAGAATAGAGACAATGTCAAAACTCAAAAGATATGATCTTTATAGATGGATAGAGTTGAATTTGAAAAATAGCAAGCCAAAAACTACAATCCCCCTAAAAGCAACCCAAAGCAATCAAACTTCAAATCCAAATTTGAGTTTCATAACAATAAGTTGAACTATGCAATAATTTTTTTTTTTTTTTTAAGGGATGAATCATCATCTTTGTCATCGTCAACAAAAGAAGGGAAGAAATAGAGAGTGAGAGAGGGGGAGGGCTTCGTCATTGAGAAGAGAAAGAAGGGGAGTAGGCCGGAGTTCAGGGTTCGTTTGATTGAAGGAGTGAAAAAGTAAGAGGATAGAAAATGGTGGGAGAATAGAAAAGATTATAATTTCTCACCTTTTTATTTGGTTGGGAGTGGAAAAGTGGAGGGATGAAAAAAGTGAATTTGTATAAATTTACTCATACACCTTTGTTAAAAAATGATGGCCAATTAAAACAAAAAATGACAAACTACTATTAAAAAAAAAAATCACCCAATTTATTAAAAAATAAAAATCATGTCCCAAAAAAAAAAAAAATCATATCTAGTTAAACAAAAAAAAAAAAAAAGAAGAAAAACAAAACAACCATCACACCCACAGCCCAGGAAATCAAAAAAAGGGGGGAAAAAGAAGAAGAAGAAGAAGAAACACCCACAGCCCAGGAAATCAAAAAAAGGGGGGAAAAAAAAAGAAAAAGAAAAAGAAAGAAGAAGCATGTGCAAGTGTATATAGGCATTTTTGTCCATTAACTAGCCCCATTTTCTCCCTTCAGTTTTTTCTCCATTTTGGGTAGAAAAACTTTTTGGTGGGTCCGGGGAGAAAACACCCAGGCCCCACCATTTATTTTCCTTCCTCCCTACCCAACCAAACACATTTCAAAAAAGTTTTCCTTCCCATTTTCTCTCCAAAGTTTTCCATCCACCCTATTTCACCTCCAAACAAACACCGTAAAAAATGAGAAGAAAGAACATGAAAAAAATTTATCGAGTAATCGACAACTTAAAATAAGCATTAAAAAATTAATTACAAAATTAGTACTAATGTGTAAAATTGTGGAGCTTAGCAAAAAAATCGGAGGTTTTGGTTTTATATATATATACATAGATAGATGATGATGGAGAAAAAGATTCTAGCCCTAATTTTCTTGAAAAGGCTCTGAATAAAATTGATTTTTCATGTATTGTAGTCATCTAAGCTGTTTGTAGTAACTTGTTGTAATAAGTATTACTGTTTACTAAAAAAAAAAAAAAAAAACTCATGCAAATGATGCTCCTTCGTGTAATTGCAATGTATTCCTCAACAAGTTTCAAGTGAACATAGTTGAGTTATAATATGATGTCTAATATACATGTTCTACCTTCTACCGAACGTTGCTAACTGCATCATGTTTGAAAATGAATTTTGAACCAATTAACTATGCAATTCCAAATCCCAACTATTTGGCCAACTTCTCACTTTCTATATTTATTTTTTTTTGAAAAAGATTAGAGGCCAACTTCTAATTAGTCCATCGACATCGACAATGCTAAATGTTTAAGCATGACTCAAGCCAAAAAAAAAAAAAAAAAAGTGTTTAACAAGAAATTTTAATATTTTACATTTAATAATATAATAATTATGGCATGGATATTAATGATAAATAAAAAAATAAAAAACTTGATAACAAACTTATTTAAACATTACTCATTCTAGGTAAAAAGTTTTGTAGCAGTGAAATATGCCAACTTAATTATTGTGAAAAATGTTTTGTATAATTTTTGTGTCTCTAGCAATATTTAAAAAAAAAAATTAAAAGTTAGTGTAAATCTTGTTTACTAGTTTTTTTTTTTCTTTTTTTGAGAAATATGAAGGATAAATCTTCTTTGAAACATGAAGACTCTTAGACTTGAAGCATTGGACAATGAATCCCTCCAAAGGTTAGAGAAAAAAGATCTAAAAATTAGATTTTAATTTCTACAAAACCTAGCTTTTAGATATTTTTTTTTTTATTGATTTTTTTAGTTTTTTATGTTTTGAGAGAAAAAAGATATAAAAGGTAATAAAAATACAAATCTACTCCTATTTTGAATATAAGTGGGCAAAATGTAACATATTAAGGATGTAGTATTTTTTTTTTTTTTTTTTTGAGAAAGTTTAAGGATGTAGTATTCGTATAACAAATATACAATAACATTGTGTTTAAAAAAAAAAAATTGAAAAATATCCGTTTGGTACATGTGTTTAAACACATGTTTTTAGTTTTTAAATAATATTACACATATTTTCATACATTTTTTCACCCACACATATTTCGAAAAAATACAAACAATATTATTAGAACATCATTACCAAACAGCTCTTATACACTGATACTTTGATATAACTGTCTTATTTAACGGACTCTCGTTAGTTGTACTATATGGTTCCACAACTTTTCTCTTGTACTTTAAAGTCTTCTAACATAGTACAGCACAGCTTTCTCAAAAAATAGAAAACATAACATACTGCAGCACAGCTGTAACATCGAATACTAGATAAGAATAAAAAAAGAACAGAAAAAAAAAAAAAAAAAAAAGTGCAAAATGACAAAACACCAATGTAAAATAAATAAATATTTTTATAAACAAAACTCCGACCATCATCATCTACTACTAGCTCATCGCTCTGCAATTTCGACTCTGTGTTTGTGTGTGAGAGAGAGAGAGAGAGAAATTGAATGAATAATGGGTTACAAAGCTCTAGACCGAATCACGAGGTCGGACATAGAAAAAGAGGTTGGAACTGTCGCAGCGGCGGGAGTCGCTGAGAGAATCCACGAGAAGCTAACGGAGATCGTGAGGAATTATGGAGCCGACACGCCGGACACGTGGCGGAGTATCTGCGAGCATGTCCTCAGCCCTGACCTTCCTTTCTCTCTTCACCAGATGATGTATTACGGTTGCTACAATGGCTACGGCGCTGACCCGCCTGCTTGGATACCCGACCCGTAATCTCTCTCTCTCACTCCTCTTATCATATCGAAGTTTGGATATACTTCTTTCAGTTCAGATGTTCTTGACTTTATGGTAATCATTGATATGCTGAAATGTTCATATGGTATGTACTCATGATTTTCAGGCAAATTAGTAGATTAAATTGTTTTTTATTTTTGGCTTAGAGAACAAAGCAATCTTAGGTTCAAATCTTCATAACATTATTTTGACTTTTTTTCTAAACAAAACAAAGTTTTCAAGGGGCATTTTTTTTTTTTTTTTTTTAGTGCTCTTTTATAATTTAAAAAAAAAAAAAAATTATATTTATGTCCTTTGTATCAAACTAAAACCTTAGCCTCCACTAATCTTTTTCTCTTCTATTTTAACTTTTTTCACAATTTCAACTTTCAAACACTTTATTTTTGCTATAGAACCAAATTTTAACTACTTAACTGTCTGTTTGGACTGAGGGGGAGGGAGGGGAGTAAAGTAAAGAAAAGTAAAATTGGTCCAAAATTAGTTTATTTTCAGCTAAATCTACTCTACTCTTCTCCACTCCCCCTCCCTTTCCACTCAATTCAAACGGGCCATAAAAAATCGAGAAATAAATGTTGAATTTTGCATAAATTTTTAAGAGCATTCAACACCATGAGAATACAACTTTGCAACTTTGCAAGTATATTGCTATATTTATCACACTTTTATATTGATTTATTTTCTCAATTTATATTGCATTATTAGTCTATAATTGTTTATTAATTTTGTTATTAACACCGATTAATAATATTTAAATTAATATTACTTTCAATCTTGTCTTTTAATCTTGCCTTCCGAACTGAAATTCTAGCTTTGCCACTGGCCGCGAGGTACCCAGGTGGTGGACTCATTGGTCTGAAATGTGGCGTAAACCCATAAACCTGGAGTTTCAAGTTCAATACACCATATTATCAGTCCATGAAGAGAGTGGAGTAGTCTGGCCAAAGATTGAGACACAATTTCCTTTTATATATATATATATATATATATATAACTTTTCGTGCATTGGCAAACAATTAAGTTGTGTAATTTGTGTATCTATATCATAATGAAGAGACAAAAGATTATATCTATATCTGTATCTATATTATTATTTCTCAAAAAATTCCTTATTAAATAGTTGAAGCCAAAAGAATTTTGTCTAAACTACATGTAAAAATAGTCAAAGTAAACATATAGATAAAAATCCTTAAATTTGGGAAATTGACTGGAAAAAAAAACAAGTAGGGGTAGTGAAAATTTTATCCATCAACTACAAAGTAGACAAATATTAAAAGTTTGTGCAATGTGTTTATGTATGAATCTGAAACCTTGGGTTTATGAATTTTTAAATCTATGTATATAAGTGTATAATATTCCAATTAGTCTGTTGACAATCCATAGCTGATTTTAAACTTTAGATACTAAGGCTTTGTTGTTGTTGTTGTATGTATAATGTAACTGTGGTACTGTGTATATATATATATATATATATATATGAAATTTACATTTGTTTTTTATATTCCTAGTGAAAAAGAAATTTTATGGACATAGATTTCCTTACGTGTGACTGCTGGTTGTTGCATCACCAGCGGAACTGCAACCTTAACAAATGTTGGCCAGCTATTGGAGAGGCGGGGAAAAGAGTTTTTGGGTTCAAAATATAAAGATCCCATATCAAGCTTCTCTGACTTGCAGGAATTTTCAGTCTCAAACCCTGAGGTAGTACTAGTAACATAGCAAGGTTGCCTTTATATATTTATTTATAATTTTGCATGAATTTGGATGGTGAGCAATTTCATATATCTAGCTTCCTCTCCTTTATTTGTTAGGTTTATTGGAAAACTGTTTTGGATGAAATGAGCATATCTTTTTCTGTACCTCCCCAATGTATCTTACGGGATAGTCCATTTGGGAAAAGCCATTCGTCATACCCAGGTGGTCAGTGGCTTCCTGGAGCTTATTTGAATCCAGCGGAGAATTGCTTGAGTTTAAATAGCCAGAGAAGTTTGGAGGATATAGCAGTAATATGGCGTGATGAAGGGGATGATATTTTGCCTGTAAATAGGATGACCGTCCGGGAATTTCGTGCAGAGGTTTGGTATGCTACTTTTAATCCTACTCAATTTTTCTGGTTGAAGTCATTGTGATATATTACTATAATTAGGTTGTCTGATGCTAATTAAATTCTTTGAAAAATGTTTTTGATGCTGTGTTAACTGGCACATCTTGTAATCATGGAAAATAGACATACACTGATATCTACATGCTGCATATAACTTGTTAGTATATTTATATAGCTTTAAGTATGTATTGTTTTTGGCGTGCCCACTATTCTGCAGTGCAGAATATATACATCCAAATTTGTTCAGAACAACTTATTACAGGTAGTATGGCATCATTGGATGTCATTGTAATAGCCTCTTCTTGCAGACTGATGGTGTGCAATGTGTGTGAACATGCAGCCTGCTTTTGTGTTATGCATACTAAGGTCTTCTCTCTATTTTCTACAGCATATTTTTTGTATCTTTTTTCATCTTGCGCTTACTCGGATGTTAAGCCATCATGATTACCTGATTAAACGTTAATATGTATTTTGCAATGATATTTCACAAGTGTTTTTTGATTTGTACTTATCTCTCTAAATTTTGCAGTGCAGATCATGTATGACTTATATGTTACTGATGCATTCATTCAAGTCCTCTTATATAGTGCACATTTAAAGCTTGTGTTTTAATCTGCATTAGGGAATATCAAAAATTGAGTTCCAGAAGCACTGCTTGATTCTCACATCTGTTTTGGTGTTGAAAAGTCATGTGTAGGTCAATGTAAGTTCAGTGACAGGTCATATTTAACTAATGCCATGTTGCTTTTTGTGGGAGCATTGATGTTATTTAACATCAGCAAACATAAAAGCTTGATCTTCTAATGGCATGATAGCTTTAAGCATTCTCTAATTAGGTGGTTCTAAAAGCTCCATTTTCATCTCATAATTATGAAGTTTGTCAAGTTATGCTCCTCAAGTTAATAAGTAAATGACTAACTGTATATGTTTAACTGAAGCAGTAAGAAGGCTTAGATGGTGAACTTCTATGGTTAAATTCATCTATTTCTAGAGTAAATTTGCTGGCTTTATGCTGTGGAAGAGTAGCATATTTTTCTGTTTTAAGGTTTTCAGAGATGTATTCTTCAATTTGTTTACTTGCAAACTTTAAATCTTTAAACATTTGAAACTCAAGGATTCTGTTGGCACTATAATATGTAGGTTAGTTGCACATGCAATCAAAACACTGGGTTTGGACAAAGGATCTGCAATTGCAATTGATATGCCAATGAATGTCAGTTCTGTGGTTATCTACCTAGCTATTGTTTTGGCTGGCCATGTAGTTGTGTCGATAGCTGATAGTTTTGCTCCACGTGAAATATCAACAAGGCTGAAAATATCAGAAGCAAGAGCCATATTTACTCAGGTTATTGCTCTTTTCTCTTTTCAAACATTTCATCTTGAATTTTTGTTTTTATGGATTTGTCTTTGCTGAACAATGTCTAAGCAAAAAATGTTTGCAAGTATTTTTTGGAGCTTTTTAAAAAAAAATATATATTTTCTGGAACATTGTGCTCTTATTCCATTTTCAAATGCATATTTTACTTGAATAAGTTCTCTGCAACTCAAGGCACTATATCTATGAGTTTTGCATTAAGATATGTCAGAGTTCAGTAAGATGATATGTTTATAAGCTGTTGAACTTATCACTTTCAGATCAAGAATGTGCATCTTGTTGAGCCGCATGTTTTTAGTGCATGTGTGTGTCAAAGATTTTATGCAATCCTTGCTTCATCATCTTAATTCTTCATAATTTTTTTCTTTCCATTTTGTCAGGATTTGATTATTCGTGGTGACAAAAGTATACCCTTGTACAGGTGAAGCTTGGTTGTCCTACTATATGATCTAACTATCTACTTTTTCTATTTGCTAGGACAATCAACCTCACAGTGTTTTTTCAGTCCTGCAGTAGAATTGTGGAGGCTCAGTCACCAATGGCAGTTGTTATTCCCGCCAGAGGTTCTAGCTTTAGCATGAAATTGCGGGATGGCGACATTTCTTGGCATGATTTTCTAGGAAGAGTTAAACATTTCAAGTATGCACTTCATAGTAATATTTGATTTATGTTGTCTTTTTAGTTTTTAGAGAGCATCTATTGCCCCCCCCCCCCCCCCCCCCCCCCCCCCCCCCCCTCCTCCTCCTCCTCCTCCTGCTCTGGGGGTGCTTCTTTCTTATTTTCAAATCTAAGAATAAAGTACATATAGCTTGTATTCAAGAATGAAGTTCTTCTGTCTTGAATTGTTATACTACTCCATGCTTTATAGTTTGGAAAGGGCAAACTTGATATACACACACGCACACACATCACTTAAGTAACTAAGGCTATATATTTAACATTTGAACCAAAAGACACTGGACGTTATGCAAATAGGGTTTTGTGCATATATATATATATATATATGTCTGTATGTATGTATTTATATTTCTCTTTCTGCTTTGGTTAGCTTCCCCATAAATTGTTTCATCAACCAGTTAAATTTTTTTTATGTTAGTGTGTTGAATGCACTTCACATCATATTTATCCGCTCATTAGGTAAAAAAAAAAATCATCCAATGTATAATTTCAAAAATACTTGAGTAATATTCTTACAACAATCATGTTTCATATCAAATGGGCAGAGAGTGTGAATTTGCTGCTGTAGAACAACCAGTAGAAGCATTTACAAACATCCTTTTCTCATCTGGAACTACAGGTAACTTAAAAAGATAAAGCTTTCTTTATATTTTTATTTCATTTTTAACATTGCAAAATGGAATTTTCTAGAAGGACCAAATATTTAACTGTTTGTCAATTCAAAGGTTTCGAATTTAATTTGGGTGCCAATCTTCATCCTGCATAAAATAAAAATTGGTGCCACAACTTGAAAAGTCATATGAACTTTTGAATAGTCAAAATTTCTTGATGGCTCATAACTGGGAGGCATTTCATCATACTGGATGACACAGTCTCTTCCTAGTGACTGCCCAGCATGATTTTTTAATATTGGAGTGTCAAAAATATATTGGTTTCAGGTGGTCTTGATCAATTACTTTTTAGCTTGTGCATACATCAGAACAGAATGGACACTTAAAGTGTATAAGATTTGATAGAGAAAGTATGAATAGGAAGTTTGATAAAAGTAACCTTTAATATGAATGTCTTCTGAACTTGAAGAGATTTCTGCCAGTTGCTTTTAATCTGATGGATATTGTTGTTTTGCTGGTGTAAGTCTGTTAGTTTCTCTCTCAAGTGGGTTTTAACAAATTTGTTGCTAGTTCATTCAAAGCCTTTTGCCTTAATGAGGTCTCATTAGAATTTAAGACTAGCTGAGAGTCCTTTTTGTTCAAAGGGTGCAAATAAGTTATTTAAAAATAATTAAAAAAAAAAAAAAAAGGAAAGAGAACAAAGGTTGAAGAATACAAATGCAAGAGTGGTATGGAAATGAGAAAATAAATAGATTAATCATGTGCTTTGAAGATTTGATGTTAAAATATGTATTTAAGGAGTTTGCTAATTATCAAATCAACCAGTTTTTAGTGGTACTTTACAAGTGTTTAAGCAAATAAAAGTTTAGCAGAAAGGACCTTGATGGTCTGGAATAAAGGTTGTGCAGCTCTTCTCTTCATATCTTATCAAGAGGATTAAGAACTAGAGGAAAAATTCTAGCTGATTTGGCTAATAACTGAGGAATCTGACAGAAAAGGTTAACTATGAGAGTCTCACATCTCTGTAGGCAGGAGCATTTTATAGTTTGAACATGTGCATACAGATTCCATCATTATGGAATGCGTGGAACCTGTAAGTGTTTTTTAAGGGAAAAATAGAGCACAATTGGGGAAAATAATTGATTCGGTTCTAATACTAAATTAACTCTGCCTTCAAAATGGGCGACAGCTCAAATGCTTAACTGCACTTATTTTCTGTTTTAGGGGAGCCAAAGGCAATTCCTTGGACCAGTGCAACACCTTTGAAAGCTGCTGCAGATGCATGGTGCCACTTGGATATCCATAAAGGTGATGTCGTTGCTTGGCCCACCAATCTTGGGTGGATGATGGGTCCTTGGCTAGTATATGCGTCATTGTTAAATGGGGCTTCCATGGCATTGTTTAATGGATCTCCCCTTAGCTCTGGCTTTGCCAAGTTTGTTCAGGTGAAATTTTGAATTATGTTTAGCTAATGGGCTTGTTCTAAGTTCTTTTTTCTCATCTGTGGATTTTCATACTTTTCTAACTTCTTAGTTTTATACAGAGTTACCCAAAGTGTTATATTTGTTAGTGCCATAATATGTCAATCACCTCATTATAAATATGTGCAACTAATATGATGAGAAGGCCTCCAATTCTAACTTTGAGATTTAAGTACATTAAGGTATAAGGTGACAGATTTTCATTTTTTTTTATTTAAAATTTGTATATTTTTTCCCTCTTGTTTTTGGGGGGGAGGGTGGTGCTTTGGCTTTTTAAGAATATCTTTTTGGGGGAGGGTGGTGCTTTAGCTAAATTCACCCAAAATTTAGCTACAAAATTTGTTGTATCCTTAGGCTATAATATTACTCAATATCTTTTTATTTTAGGTAAACTTTGACAAATCCACTGTTGGATCACATTTTCTTCTTATATCTTCCATACTTGAAATATATCTAGAAAATTAAAGATCAATTGCTATGTTATCAATAAATTGTTTAAATTGCAAGTTTTTGTAGTTTAAAATTATACATAAAATATAAGTTTATAGATTATATAGTAAATAATATCCAATTGATACAAAACTTGACATGCGTATAAAGAGTGTAAAGAACATTTAATTTAATGGTTAGATTTTCAAAATATGTAGTAATATTTATTTTATTAAGTAAGATTATAGTCTTAAGTTACAACTAATTTTGTAGCTAAACTTTATCCAATCAGAAATCACTAAATTAAAGATGTAATAAATATTAATAGAACAACTCTTCATTCCATGCATTGATTTTTGACGAGCATGGAAAAGTCATGAATTGGTGCAGTTTTAGCAACATATGAATGCTGCTGTTAAGGGGGTGTCAGAGAGGCAACTTTTACCTCTCCTGTGGTCTGGACCATGTATATGGTATTCCTTAAATTTTTCCTACTTTTGTATGTTTAAATCGCTTCTTTTTAACATCCCCCCCCCCCCCCCCCCCCCCCCCCCCCCCCCCCCCCCCCCCCCGTCCTTTCCCAAAAAAAAAAAAAAAAACTAATTGGTTGAGGACTTTGAAAGGAAATTTGTGCAACACATAGGATGTTGAAGTAGCATTTATTGCTATATGTTTAGAGGTTCATAACATTTATGCTACATGTTTTATTATTAGAGTATTCTGGATTTGATTTGATTTGATTATTTATAATTTTCCCCAAATGGAATACTTCCACGCAGGATGCTAAAGTGACTATGCTTGGTGTCATCCCAAGTATTGTCCGGGCATGGAAAAGTACAAATTGTATGGCTGGCTATGATTGGTCTGCCATCCGGTAGGTTAACTTGCAGTTATGACCCTTCATCTTGTTAAAGTACCATATAAGTGTATTATATTTAGATGAAGTTAGGTTGCGCAACTATGGATTTTTATCTCAAATTTGGATGTTTCAAGCTGTATTTGTAATTTTGAAATGTGGCAGTTGCTTTGGCTCCACTGGTGAGGCATCTAATGTTGATGAATACCTATGGCTGATGGGGAGAGCGTGCTACAAGCCTATCATTGAATATTGTGGTGGCACGGAGATTGGTGGTGGATTTATTACTGGTTCATTTTTGCAGGCTCAATCATTGGCTGCTTTTAGCACACCGGCTATGGGTTGCAGTTTGTTTATTCTTGGCAGCGATGGTTATCCCATTGTAAGAACCAAATAACCTTATTTTTAAGGGGGAGAAAGGTTTAATCATCTTGATGAATTTGTAGTTCATCCTTCTTTTTTATCGTACTTTAATACAATGTAATTAAAATAATCCTGTCATCTTTGTCTATTTTAGCCAGAGAATGTACCAGGGATTGGTGAATTGGCACTTGGTCCCCTCATGTTTGGGGGTTCTAATAAACTGCTGAATGCTGACCATCATGATGTCTACTTTAAGGGAATGCCCCTTTGGAAAGGAAGGGTAAGCGAATTCTTCTCCTTCTTCATAATAGTATAGTGTCTAGGCTTCTTGAAGCAGTTGGATTTTCTTATGCAGGTATTACGGAGGCATGGGGATGTGTTTGAGCGTACATCTAGAGGATACTATCATGCACATGGTCGTGCAGATGATACAATGAATCTTGGAGGTATCAAGGTACACATAGTGTCTAATGGAATATGATTTGCTTACTGATGCAACACTATTGTTAAATTTAATTTGACAAATATTTGGACACTTGGGAAAACAATACTCGTTGATGAATTCAGAAATATTCAGGAGAACTGCATCATGCCTTTCTGTTAGAGAAACTTCTAAATCTTACTGTTTTCTTAACAATTTTGTTCTCAAGATTTTTCTAAATTTTCTATAAAGCATCAATAAATTTTTTTGTTGATATACCGGTAGTGTCATGTGTGATACCTTTTCACAGGTTGGAATTGTCGTTCATGTTTATGTTCATCCATATTAGCAAGGGATTGAGTAGGGTGATTTTCTTTCCTTATTTCTCTGAGTTCTGTTGACACCTAAATTACTATTTTTGGTGTTAGTATCACACACAAACAATAGGTATGTTCATGCATATTAGCAAGGGATTGAGTAGAGTGATTTTCTTTCCTTATTTCTCTGAGTTCTGTTGACACCTAAATTACTATTTTTGGTGTTAGTATCACACACAAACAATAGGTTGCTTCTAGGTAGTCAAATTTAAGGTTTTTTTTTTTTTTTTCTCAAATAACTATGGTCTGTGGTCTCCCCCCCTCCATTTTTCTTTCATTAGTATCATGCACAAAATATGGTGTGCCTCCTACATATGTCAATAATTAATAATAATAAAAGTATAAGAAAAATCAAGATCTTTTGCTTTAGAAACCATGATGCTTGACCCACCTGCACATTTTTGAGAGATACAAGATATAATGGATATTTTGTTAATGTTGTCCTTCATGTTTATTCAGAACACTTGCCTTGTATAGGGATAAATATATTAGTTGGATGCATTTCTGAATTACATCTTTATCAATGAAATTATGTGTTCCCTTCTGTTTGGGCAGGTGAGTTCTGTTGAAATTGAACGCATATGTAATGCAGCTGATAACAGTGTACTTGAGACAGCTGCCATTGGGGTGCCTCCTTCTGGAGGAGGGCCTGAGCAGTTGGTAATTGCTGTTGTATTCAAGGATTCAGAAAACACGACGGCTGACTTAAATCAGTTGAGGATATCTTTCAACTCAGCAGTGCAGAAAAAACTAAATCCTTTATTCAGGGTATTGATTTTTGCTCTGCACACAGCTGCCCTTTCTGTTAAAATATGGGACACATTTTAGAGAAACATGCTAACTTGTAAACTCAATTGCGTAGGTTTCTCAAGTTGTGCGTCTCTCCTCTCTTCCAAGGACAGCATCAAATAAGGTTATGAGAAGGGTTTTGAGGCAGGAACTTGCTCAAGGTGACCGAAATCCTAAGTTATGAAGGATGGATGTATGTTATTCTTGATGAATTCACTTTTGTCTGGTATATTCAGGCTCTGTTAAAGTGTAAAATAACTATGTACAAGGGTCTCTATCCCACGAAATATGAACAAAAAATAAACTAGATTGAATGAATAATGCAAAAGGAGAGCTTATATATTGGCACTTTTTCTACATTTTTTGGTGGTTCAAACTTCAAACTCAGCAGCTCTACTCTAAATAAAAAATAGTAACATAGAAATTCTCAGAATGTACATGGGATCTGATTTTGTTCCTCAAAACAGCATAAAATGTGTTCTTTGGAGGTAAATAGAACAAGGACATAAGAAGTTGGCCACAGAGCTAATCAAGCACTATATGATTTATGGTTTTTCTGTTTCTTACAAGTCAAGGAAATACGATAGAAATGAGTCAAATGACCATCATTGTTGATTGTATTGAATTTGAACTATTTAAAGCACCTCTGGTCTGACACATAATCAGCCAAGTGAGTAATTGTAGTATGTTCTTTTTCAAACAAGAAGCTCAAAATGCCCGTGCATTAACTATTTAATAAGCTTACCACCCTAACTAATGTTCAGACTTCAAAGAGGTCAGCTAATCTTCTATCTTCACCAACTCCCTTTATTCGCCATTGACTTGATTCTTGAACAAAACCATGGTTCAAACTTTCAACATTTGGTATAAACACAAATGATTCATAAAAATAAAATAAATAAATTAAGAAAACAAATAAGAATTCTACAAAGTAATAATTAAAGCAACCAATAACCTATTCCATTCATATTTATAGACATTTTTTAATATTAAATTTGACATATCTTCTTTAAATTATCACTTATCTTTATTTAAAAAAAAGGAAAAAATAAAATAAAGAATGTTAAATAAGTGGGGTTTTTTTTTTTTTTTTGGGATGAAAAAGATTTATCTCACTAAAATGAAGAATGAGCTTATTTGAGACGGATTGAGATAGGGGTGCAATAGCATTTATTATGACTTAGATTGAAAGGTAATAATCTTTTTAATTTGATAAATTACAACCCTTGATAAAAAAAAAAAAAAAATTAATTTTTTTAAATTTATTTATCATTTTGGACTTGAATTTGATCTTGTTTTTAGTTGTACTAGATTCATCTGGATGACATATAACATCATCCCAATGAGTCCAGTGCAATTGGACACTGGACCTTTTTCATTCCCTATCATCTTACTTTCTCAACATTTTCCTCTCACAAATGTCATCTTAATTCGTTTCAAACAAATAGTTTCAGAATTCAGAACTACCATTTTTTTTAAGGTTCCCTACATTTATTTAAAAAAAAAAAAAAAAAAACTTATATATATATATATATATATAATTTTGATTTTTATCTTTGTAATTTTTATTTTTAATTTCGTGTGACTGTGTGGCTTAAAACCACAGGTCCCCCAAAATATGAGTTCTTGAGCTCTCCACTCTCCAGCTACCCGAAGGCGGCATTGGAGTCTCAACTCACAACTCACATAACATCACATCACAGCGATAAGAATTAAGAAAGCTTGAATGGCGTCCAATTAGAATTAGGGTTTTGTCTGTTAACACTTCAACAATTAACACATCATGGCTTCCCTCTTCCTCTCTAATCCTACTACTACTACTCCTCTCTCTACTCCATTCCTTCCTCCTAAACCGTAAGTCTCTCTCTCTCTCCAATCAAATCCCCAAATCTTTGCTCTAGTATCTTATTTTCATTTTGTGGGATTTCGCAGTTTCTTCCGCGGCAATACGAAGAACCCAAGAGCGCGTTTCGCCAATTTTGCAAGCCCTAGATGTGCTGTGGATACACCATTCGGAGGTATCTATACATTTCAATTTTAGAAAATCAAATCATTTTTGTCTTTCCATGAAAAGTTTTAATTTTTTTTTTTTTTTAAGGAGTAGACTTTGAAGCAGTAAACACTGTTTGTTTTACTGGGATATAATTTTGGTTTCCCGGGAAAATTGAAACTATGAATTATCTTGTAAATATGTATGTGTGGTATGAATGTTTATGTTAGCCACTTTGATGATTGTAATTGTAGAGTAGGAAAATGGCTCAAGTAGGGCTTTTCCTGCAATGGTTTTTTTTTGCTTGTGATTATGAAATCAATTGTTTGTATCTTCCGGATGATTGTTCACAAATGATGAGTTTTGGGTTATTATTCTTTGAATTTGTTGTTGATTCACTTTCGTCTCACATAAAGTGGACCCTATGTTTGGGAATTAAATGTTGGATTTGGGTTGAGTAAAATTAGTTTCACTTCCACTATTTAGGATCTGAAGTAATGATACTTCATAAGGCTTTAAGAATTGGACTGCAATGGGAAGCTAAGGGGAGATATTCAGGGCATATGTTATAACTCTTTTCTTTGATGACCCCTATGGTGTCGATTAAAAGTTAGTAGAGCATCTTAAATATATTCACATTTTTCAAAAACTTTACTGGCCTTCTCTGGTCCGTTATGTTGTATTGCAATAATGGGGAATGGTCTGGGTAGTCGATGTGTGATTTATTTTGTTGACTGAAACCTACCATATAACAAAAGTGCAGCATAATCTATCTACCTTGAGGGTTCTTAGCAATTAAGTGTATATATATCCTCTTATTTTTCAACTTCATTTGCATTACTCCCGTACGTAATTTTCTTTCATTTCTTGGTGGAATAGAAGAGTTCAAAGTATTTGTGTAGATTGAAAATTATAATTGTTGAGGCATGTTATCTGTGTGTGAATCATTGATCATTTTGCTCTAAAATTTGCGGCCCTTAGCTTGTAACATGTTGCAGTTTCACATGTGTTTCTGCAATCTCTCTATACTGCCCAACTGTTGATTACATCAAAAGATGTATCCTAATTTTATTTTATTTACATTTTTCTTTAGGTAATGTCCAAAAATTTCCTCGAACGAGAGTGTGGGATCCTTATAGACGCCTTGGTATTAGCCGTGATGCCTCTGAGGAAGAAATTTGGGGCTCGCGCAATTTTCTTTTGGAGCAATATTCTGGCCATGAGAGAAGTGCGGAATCAATAGAAGCTGCATTTGAGAAAATACTGATGGACAGTTTCCAACAGAGGAAGAAAACCAAGATTAATTTGAAAACCAAGTTGAAGAAGAAAGTAGAAGAATCTCCACCTTGGATTAAGAACTTGCTCGATTTGGTGGAACTTCCTCCAACTGATGTCATTTTTAGAAGATTGTTCCTGTTTGCATTTATGGGTGGCTGGAGTATCATGAATTCTGCTGAGGGTGGACCTGCTTTCCAGGTTTGTTCTATATTTTCTGTCTTGATTTTCAATTTTTATTTCAAATGGAACCTTATAGGAACAATGCATCATTTTTTGGGTCAAAGTGATATCTTCCCTTCCAATTATGTCCAGTTCTATGAATTGGAGGGCAGTTTTAACTTGCTTGTTCTCTTTAATCAAGTATTTTATCCAAATAAGCTGCCTTAATAAAATGTGGAGCAATTGATAACTGCTAGTTTGATGTCATGCAATCAAATGGTGTTCAAATTGTTGAAAACTGGAAAAAAAACCAATGGCATTGCATGGGGTTAATGGATGCTGAACTAGCCTCATTAGAATGACATTATCCTGGTGTAAGGGAAGATCAGCTAACCATTCTTTTCTTTTCTTTTATAAAAAAAAAAAAGTCATTTTAATCCATTGTGTAGGGTTTTGGGCAGTCACCTTGGTGGACCATTTACTGATCCTCAGGCATATCCAAGCTTGTCTTGTAGGAATTAGTATGTTTGTAAAAACTATTTGGGAACAAAATAATTAGGTGATGAGACAGCCCTTTATTTTGAAATTAGGGTGAACTACAATATAGAATAGGTGGGCTACAGGATTTAGATTTTAGGGATCTTTGATTAAAAAGAAAAGGAAGGCTTTTAAGATTTATCATGGTTTGTAATCTATTTAAAGCAACAAGAAGTTAAACCAGAAGGTGCTGGAAACAGTAATATAAATGGACTTTCTTTGAATATAATGCACCTCCATGTCATGAGCCAACATGGTTCAAATTTAAAAGATATATGGCGAGTTCCTTCTATAGCATGGCTTTGTTTTCACACAGACCTTAAGGCTCTCAGATAAACCTTGCTGCAATCATCAAATGCCTGCCCTCTCTTCTAGACTTGGATATTCTAAGATATTTTGTCTGTGATTGTTGATTGTTTCTTCTACTCCTTTTCTTGGACAATGATAAGAATTGAATTCCAAATCCTTCCCATCTTTCACCATTGCACTAGGATAGTCATGGTCTTTCTTTCCCTTCACTTACAGCAATTATATTTTTGAACATGTGCTACACGGATTGTAGCTTTCTTTCCCTGCACCCTCCCCCCACCCTAAACTCAACATTAACAAAGTAAAAATAAAATAAAATTTCTTTCCATGCAGGTCGCAGTTTCTTTGGCAGCTTGCATTTATTTCCTCAACGAGAAAACAAAGAGCTTGGCCAGGGCCTTCATTATTGGGTATGTTACATGCAAATAGTAACAAAAAATTATCAAATTTCAACCCATTTTCTTTTTCATTTGCTTTTAGATACTGACATGTTTGTTTGCTCCATCACAGACTTGGTGCTCTTGTGATTGGCTGGGTATCTGGTTCTCTCCTGGTCCCCAATATTCCTGCGCTTCTATTGCACCCAACATGGACTCTTGAGCTTTTAACATCACTAGTCGTATACTTATTTTTGTTTCTTGCTTGTACTTTTCTCAAGTAACATTCTGATTACACTATCATCGCTATTCATTTTTACGTGTTATCAGAAAATTGTGGATGAGAACATTCCTTACAACCTTCCTATATTGATTGAATTTTGAGTAGCCAACCCTTTTTTATCTTCTGTATGTGAGTGCGATGATGTGCTTATTTATTTTTCAATCTTTTTATGTTTCAAGTGCACAATTACAAGAAGGCAGAGTTGCCAAGTGAACGATTTGGGGGGAGAATCATTTTCTTGAAACAGCTTACAAATGTCTACTGCCCTGACATTTGAATCCATGGTAAACAAAAGGGCACTTTATGGCCCATTTGGATGGAGGGGGAAGGAAAGAGAGTGGAAGATAGTAGAGTAAAGTTGGCTGAAAATAAGCTCAGTTTTGATCTACTCTACTTTCCCTCCCTCATCCTCAATCCAAACAGACAATTAGGCTCACATAACTGATGCAAGTTGAGTTGGTAACATGCTCATTTTAGGTTGTCTTTTGGAGTTGATTTAGTTAGGATGCATTTGGCCCCTGATAAATAAAGCTCAAACCTTTTGGGGTAAAAAAGAGAGGAAAAGGTATAAAACGGTTCCGTATAAAACATTTTTTCAACGTGACCAAAATTTGGTCATTCTTTTAATTTTTTTTTTTACCCTTGTCTATAAGTGGTACTTAAACTCCTAATAAGGCATAATATTAGAGCATGCAAGGATGGGGTGTAAATAAAAATTTATATCATATAATAAGAGACTGTCATATTAGATTTTTACTTAAAACTCAATACATCATGTTACACATAATAATATCTCAATAAATTCACAATTTAGTTGGATTTTCAAATGGATATTAGAATTGATTGAGTGTAATTGTGCTTATTTTATAATATGTAATATAATGATGTGGCATGTTGGGATTGAAGTAAAACTTGGGCTTTACTTGTAGAATTTAATCTCATTTTAGTATAAGAATCTATTTTACATACTCACTTTTTAAAATGCTTTATACCAAATTATTTATTTTACATTATATATTGTTAGAACGTCAATTTTTCTTAATTTTTTTTAATTGTTTCTTTTTCTATATATACAATAATCATCGTTCACTTTTTTCCTTTATCCTCGGGATACTAAATAGTGTCAGTGTTGGTTTACATGGTTACTGTAACAAATTTGTAAATTTAAACAATTGTATACTAATTGATGTGAGTTATTTTTAGGTAAAACTGTATAAATTTTTTGCATTTTTCTATTATTCACCACTCATTGGAGTGTTCTATGTCACTTTTACATTCCCTCTAAAAGTGCAAAAAACAAGTATTGCTGTTGTATATTAACGTTCTCTCTCTGACTCTTTTTTTTCCCCTAAAGAAGAACAAAAAAAAGCCTTTTTATGTCCAATGGTTGTACTTCAAAATCAAAGTACCCCTCTCTTATCTGAATGAATGTGAGCGGGATTCAAGCTCTCTAGTATAACTGTATAAGCATTGAACTATACTAATAAGATCTTACCAAAGAAGCTATGAACATGCCTGGTTTTTAGTGAACGGAAAAAATCTAAAATCTAACAAACCTTTAGTTTTATAAACGTGCATCCTTCGCTCCTTTTTTTTTTTCTTCTTCTTTAATGACATCCTTCCTTCCCTTTTGTATGTATTTAAAAAAAAAAAAAAAAAACCATTTGCTTGCAAAAGTCAATATTTAAATTTTAAATAAAACGATAAGTAACCTTTTTAGTTTTTCATCACAAAAGAACAATAGGATAAGGAGAATAACTTATACCGATCAAAACATTATTGTGTTTTTTTATTATAAAAATCAACATCTCATCGTTTGGGAAATCCATTTCTAAAATCATTCTCAAATGTCCTCTTTTAAGTCACAAATTAAAAACGGGCTCTTGCAGATCAAACTACTAGAACATGAATTAACAAAAAAAAAACCAGCTACAATAAAATCTACCTTGTATTAAACAAACAACATGAAGAAATTCACCAAGAACTGTAAAAAATAAACATACCATAGTTTGAGAGTTTTGAGTACTAAAAAAAAATAATACATAAAAATAATAAACATCGATACTAATATCACCTAAGCCACAACAAAGAAACAACATCTATTACATTCTAAACAGTAAACACTAACACATGAGAGAGCATGTTATCTATAGCTCAAGGGTATCCTGAGCCACTATGTCTAGCGTACTTAAACTCCGGGCGGTTGTTCTTGGTGGCACAACAGCCAACGCAGTAGACAAGGATGATGAAGATAGTGATAAAGGTGTTGATTATGGCGAAACGCCTCCACTCCTTCCTTATGTTGGCTAGCACTCCTCCCTTGCATGACTTGCAGTCGTAGCATAGCTTATCCTGCTTGTTGCTCCATGTTGTGCAGTCACTGTCCGGCTCGGCCGGCCCGGATTTTGGGACTTGCCAGTATGTTGCATTCTTGTATATGAACTCACAGTACGATGGGGGCTTGCAACAACCAGACTAAAATTGAAAAAAAAAAATTATATGAGTACAATTCCATCAATAACCGTAAAAAGATAAAAAGAACCCAAAATAAAGTGCTAGATCTAAGATCCTCTCACTTATTACACACACTAACAAAACTGTAAAAGCTTTACTAGAAACAATTATTAGTTAAAGAGTCAATTTAAACATGGAAATAGGGAAAAAAGGACACCAAAGGAAAACCGACTATAACAACATTGAAATTTTCAAAATTCTAGCAACTAATTCTTCACACGGTTGATTTGATTAAGTTGGTTTAAGTTATTGTGGAATTTCAATTCTCTGTATAACAATTAACATCTAATTTGACACCAGTAAAACAATAAGAAATTAAAGTAACATCTTTTATAGCATATAATACCATATTATGCAAAAGGGTCATTGACAACCTAAGAAACTGAATCTGGGTCTGTCAAATAAGGTAACAAAACCATGAATACCAACCTGTATAGGAGACAAATTGAGTTTGTAAAAATCAGCAACGTTCATCAGCTTATCGCCTTTACCAAGACTCCCACAAACCCCGGACTCATCCAAACAACTCTTGATCTTCTCCCAGTTCTGGCCTTTGTTCACATACCGCTGCAGCCAGTGAGAGAAGTCTGCCACACGGTACTCCTTGTACCCTCGTCCCGACACGGCCTGGCCTAATCCTTTATTGGTCACCAACAGCGCGAACACGGTGAAGGCGATGAGGCCAACGATCAACAGGAAGACGAAGAACAAGTAGGTGTAAAGGACTGAATTGATCCTGCAAGCAGCCCCTACAATGCCGAGAATAGAGACCACGAAGAAGAAGACCCCGACGATCAAGAGAGGGGTCTGGAGAACCCTCTGGCAGTCAGTGGTGTTGGCGTGAAAGTGGAAATACGCCGAGGAGGAGATGGCGGCCAGGCCCACCACCAGGGTGCAGCAGTTGAGGATTATCACAACCGTGTTGCTGATTCGAAACATGGTATCAGAGCAGGAAATCAACTATTGTGCGCGTTTGTTTGATGAATTAAATGAGGAACCAAAATGGAGCCTTGGATTTGGTTTTTATAGAGAGAGATGGAAATGGAAATGGAAATGGACAGCGAAGAAAGGCGTTTTGAGGATGTGTGTAACTGTTGATATCTTATAATGAAGCGAGGGATTGGGACGTGGGAAACGGTTTAATTCTCGTGGGGGATTTGAATGATGTGGAAATGCCCTTGGTTTGAGTGGTTTATTACGGGGGGATGCCATTGGGTTACGCGGAATTTGAGCGTTGGGGTTGAATAGATAGTTTTTTAAAAATTTATTCTCTCTATCACGTCTCCTATCTCTTAGACCCTCACGTTCTATTAACTCCTTAAAATTAGGCTACAAATTTTTAGCACTCATCCGGACATCTCCAAAATGCTCTCCGTGTCTAACCACTAAGCAGTAACCACCTCAAAAAGTTTTAAGTGTTTAACTGGTTTCTATTGCTTTATCCTTTCCCTAAGAAATCACTAATTTCTATATCATCCATACTTACTCACTCTTCTCCTCCTCCTCCTCCTAAATGAAATTGAAAATAAAAAAACACACTCCTCTTACATTCTCTTCATTTTTATCCTTTTTACTCTTTATTATTGAAATTGAAGAAAAAAAAAATAGATTGTTGAAGTTTGCTGGGAATTTTAGATAACTGCTACTATTTTAGATTGTTGAAGTTTTCTTATCCTCATTCGTCTTGCAAAAAATATACTCTTGGTTGTAGTCTACGGCTTCACTTACTTAAATCACTCATTTTAGCAGAGGGAGCTTTGAAGTTTGAAGGCATCCAATTAAATGAAATTGTAGCTCAATACAAATCTGAAAAGGAAAAACTCTTTACTATCTTACATTCTTCTTTCAATAAGTTCCAGTGTTGTGTAATGATAAATATGAGAATGATTATTCACCCAGCAAATTAAAGAAATTGAGGTAAGGTTATAAAAAAGAAAAAAAAGAAGACAATTAGATTAAGGCTTCATTCGTTTCGATATAAAATATTTTTACCTATAAACACATAACACTCATCAAACCCCTAAGTATTTTTGTGATTCGAAAATATAATAATCCTCAATTATAATATATGCAAATCATTAACCTCTACCCAAAAAAATAGAAGAGCCTGTGCTCAGAGGCTAGTATGGTATAATAATTGTAATTTTATTGCCAACAATAAGAAGAAAGCTGCTCACAACTAAGAAAACAACTATAGGCGTGTTTACAGTTTTTTTTTAGTTAAATTATAACTTGCACCTCCTAACTTTACTTAAAATTTAAAATTTTAATATTTAATTTTAATTTTATTGCCAATAAAAAGAAAGCTTAGTTATTAAGGCTCACAACTAATGAAAACAATTAGTCTCATTGTAGGGCGTGTTTATAGTTTTTTTTTTTTTTTTTGGGTTAAATTATAACTTGCACCTTCTGACTTTAATTAAAAAATTTTATTTTATATTTATGGTATAATAATTGTAATTTTATTGCCAGTAACTCTTTCTTATGTTTCTCTGACTAGTGAATAGTTTCTCTGTGAACTTTTCCTAGGCTGTAGAATATTGTGTCCCTACGTGTAGGTGCTTTTGTTCCTTAGGATAACAAGTTTATCCTTAAGGCTAGTGGGTTTTTCTTTCGGGGGTTAGGGAAACAGTGAAATCATGGAGGATCTTACAAACCATTGTAAAGGTCTATCGATTTCGGACACAGAAGGGCCAACTTTCGACCTTGAGGAGGAATTGGCTACGCCAGAATATATCATTGCCGGTAAATTCTATACAAGAAGGGCTCTGAATATGGAAGCTATAGCTTCGACTTTTATGCCATTGTGGAGATCTAGGAATGGCTTTAAAGTCAAAAACATGGGAAACCACATAGTCCTCTTCACGTTTGATAATAAGCATGAAGAGGACTCCATTCTTTCAAATGAACCTTGGAGCTTTGACAAGCACCTCTTGGTGTTGCAACGTTATGACAAGGATGAGCCAATTGAGGACTTGAAATTTAATAGTACAACGTTTTGGGTCCAAGTACATGACATCCCAGTGCGTTTCATGAATCCAAAGGTGGCGGAAGGGATTTGTAGTACTGTGGGCACGATTGTCCGGAAGTCTGAGACGGAGATGCATGGAGGGAGTTTCATGAGGGTAAGAGTCAATGTGGATGTGACTCGTCCACTAAGTCGAGGAAGAATGGTATCAGTCGGCCAAGGTAGAGAAAAGTGGGTCTCTTTCAAGTATGAGCGCCTACCTAATATTTGCTATTGGTGCGGCTGTCTTAATCACGATGATAGGGATTGTGAGGTGTGGCTTGATAGTGAAGGCTCCCTAAAAGCTGAAGAACAGAAATTTGGCCCTTGGCTTCGTGCTCCACCTGTAAGACGAGTACAAAAAAACGTTATCACAGTGCCTGGAATTTTTCACAACAAGAAAGGGAGCTCGTCTACTCCAAGAGCTCCGGTGCAGTCAAGGCAAGTCCCGGCAAAGTCCACGGTGTCCTCGGCAGCTCCCACAACTCCAGCTGACGTGGACCAATGCAGTGTGGATCAATCAATGGGCCATTTAAGTGGATCGATTACAACTGATGCACTTAAGTCTCCCACGGTTTTTGAGCAGGAAAGTATTCAGGCTGGTCTGTTGGAGAATGAATTAGAGAAAGTGGCAGGTGAAGTAAAGAGGGTTGATGAGCCATCTGTAGGGGAACGGTCAGCTAGCTTATCAGAAATTAATTCACATTTATTCCCTTCTAATAATGACCCGGTTCAAGTGATGAAATTAAGGGAATCGGTGCAAAAGGAAACTTTCCTTTCTGAGCTTGCTGAAATGAATGTGGGGCTATCTAAATTAAAGGCCGGTCCAAATACAGCTACTGACTCATTGATTGCAGTAACTCCAATCAAGGTGCACGTGAATTGTGAGGAAGTAAAGGAGGCGGCTAGGGTTTCTCAAGTCTTAGAGGGTGTCAATCATGCATTCCCACGTGCAGAAAGTAATGAAGCACAGAATAGTTCATCTCCACGACAACAAAGGTCATGGAAAAGGTTGAACAAAGCAGGCGGACCCAGCAAGCAGACCGGAAAATCCAGCACCACTGAGTCTGTGCTATCAACCAAAAGAGAGTGTGAGGATCTATCCAATCCCAATGGTTTACCAAGTAAAAAACGCGCGGTTTCTATTGAGATTATTTCTTCAGAGTTGGCGGAGGCTGATGCTCAGCCCCGCCCTACACAATGAGTCTCTTAGTTTGGAACTGTCGTGGGCTTGGGAACCCACGTACAGTGAGAGAGCTTGGAGATTACATCCGGGCAAAAGATCCTGCTGTTGTGTTTTTAGCCGAGACATGGACAGACGATGCAAGGCTAGATGAAGTATTACGAAATTTTAGTTTCAGAAATAAATGGTCAGTTCCTAGTGGCCATAGAGGTGGTGGTTTGGTGTTGCTGTGGAAGGAAGATCTTCGAGTCTCAGTGGAAGATTCATCAAAGTATTGTATTGATGCACTTATTGAGAAAAACACACCTCAAGAATGGCGGTTCACAGGTTTCTATGGCGAACCAGTGACACATAGAAGGCATGAGGCATGGACAAAGCTTCGAACCCTTAATGATAAGCCACACATTTCGTGGCTGTGTGCAGGGGACTTCAATGAAATCACAAGACAGGAAGAAAAGAGAGGAGGTGTACGACGGGATAACAGTCAAATGCAAGCTTTCCGGGATATTATAGATGAGTGCAGTTTTATGGACTTGGGTTTTATTGGCCCAAATTTCACTTGGGCAAAGCATTACAATGATGGACATTCGATTTGGGAAAGACTAGACCGTGGATTAGCAACAAATCCGTGGTTCTTGCGGTTTCCAGGCACTAAAGTGCACCATCTACCTTGTCTTTCCTCAGATCATTGCCCATTGTTTATCAACCCTTCAGGCATTGAAATTCCATCTTTTAAAAAACCCTTCAGGTTTGAGGAGATGTGGCTAGCAGATAGTAGGTGTGGGGAGGTGGTTGAAGCAGCATGGAGGTCATGTGTATCCTTAGATCCTAATAAGGAAATCCTTGAAAAAATAGAAAAATGTGGCAAAGACCTTACATGGTGGAATTACAATGTATTTGGAAATGTGAGGAGGGAGCTAAAAAAGAAGAGAGATATGCTAGTTGAAGAGGAAGCAGTTGCTTTGAGAACTGGAAGCAATGTACGGATCAAACAATTGCAAAAAGAAATAAATGAGTTACTGGACCGAGAAACAAGGATGTGGAATCAACGCTCTCGAATTCTTTGGCTAAAAAATGGAGATGGAAATACAAAATTTTTCCATAGTCGAGCCTCTCACCGGTTTAGGAAAAATGTGATATTGGGGCTGAATGATAGTCATGGAGTTTGGAAGGAAGGACCAAGTGAAGTAGCAGCTATCCTCATTCACTACTACAGTGAATTGTTCACTACCTCAAATCCGCCCACTCAACATGAAGCTCTAAGCCACATTCCTCAAGTGATCACCGAGGATATGAACAGTGAATTGACTAGTAGTTTTGAGGAGTGGGAAGTACACCAAGCATTGAAACAAATGGCACCTATGAAGGCACCAGGACCAGATGGAATGCCCCCCATGTTTTTTCAGCATTTTTGGCCCATGATTGAAGGTGATGTTACTCACTCGGTGCTATCCTGGTTAAATTCAGGTACTATCCCACACCCACTGAATCACACTTTCATTACTTTAATCCCAAAAAAGAAAAACCCAAACGTAGTGTCAGATTATCGTCCCATTAGTTTATGCAATGTGCTTTACAAAATTTTTGCCAAAGTCCTTGCCAATAGACTAAAAAAATTCCTCAATTCAGTTATAAATGAAAACCAATCTGCTTTTACAAAAGGCCGCCTCATATCAGATAATATCCTTATTGCCTTCGAAACTTTACATTGCATGAAAAATTATAATTCAAGTGCACCGGGTTTTATGGCTTTGAAGCTTGACATGAGTAAAGCCTATGATAGGGTTGAATGGGTGTTTTTAGAAAATGTGATGAGAAAAATGGGATTTTCAGAAAGGTGGATTGGGCTTATTATGGTGTGTGTGCGATCAGTCACCTATTCTATACTTGTGAACGGAGAACCAAAGGGTATGATTCACCCCTCAAGAGGGCTTAGACAAGGAGATCCTCTCTCTCCTTTTCTCTTTCTCCTTTGCACCGAGGGCCTTCACGGCCTTATAAATAGAGCAGCAATAAACGGTGACATCCACGGATTCAGCTTGTGCAAAAGAGGACCCAAACTAACACATTTATTTTTTGCAGATGATAGCCTTCTGTTTTGTAGGGCCAACTCTGAAGAATGCAGTAAAGTATTGGAGTTGCTATCAGCATATGAAGAGGTCTCTGGCCAAAAATTGAATAGGGAGAAGACAGCCTTATTCTTCAGCAAAGCAGTTACAGAAGCAAACCGCCAAATTATCAAAGGCATTCTGGGAGTCCGTGAAATCCATCACTATGAAAAATACTTAGGGCTGCCGTCTTTGACTGGAAGGGGAAAAAAGGCAAGCTTTAATTACATCAAAGAGAGAGTTTGGAGGAAGTTGCAAGGATGGGAAGGTAAACTCCTTTCCCAAGCTGGAAGGGAGGTGCTCATTAAGGCAGTCATTCAAGCAATACCTACATATGCAATGGGTTGCTTCAAGCTACCTTTGGGGTTGTGCAATGAACTTGAGGTGATGGTTAGGAAGTTTTGGTGGGGACAACGAGGGGAGAAGAGAAAGGTTCATTGGCTAAAATGGGATGAATTGAAAAAAGTTAAAAAGGAAGGGGGTATGGGCTTTCGTGATCTAGCCTTACACAATGACTCCCTCTTGGCCAAACAAGCGTGGAGGTTGTTGGAGGATAAAACTTCCCTATTTTACAAGGTTTTCAAACCTCGTTTCTTCCCTAATTGCACAATTATGGAGGCGCCACAATCTAGCCGAGGTTCTTATGCTTGGAAAAGCTTACTTCAAGGAAGAGATGTGATTAAAAGGGGTGCAAGTTGGAGAATAGGCGATGGGCAGAAGGTTAAGGTGTGGCAACATGTTTGGTTACCATCCATACCACTGGTTACAATTTCATCACCCGTTCTTGAAGGTTGGGAGGAAGCCACAGTGGACAAACTCATCAAAGAAGATTCAAGGACTTGGGATGAGGATCTTATCGATGGCCTTTTTGTTCCTGGGGAAGCTGCCATCATAAAATCAATCCCGCTCTCAAGATTCCCCACTGAAGACAAATTGTTTTGGCCATGGACTCAAACAGGGAAGTACAGCTGCAAATCGGGTTACAGATTTTTAAAGAGTGAAGATGAAGTTTCAGGGGAGACGGGTGCACTGGTAGAGGACAGAACTTTCTGGCGCAACATTTGGGACTTGCGTGTTCCTAATAAGATAAAAAATTTCCTGTGAAGAGCATGTCGTGAGGCAGTCCCAACAAAAGCAAACTTGAAGCGACGCCATATTCTGGAAAACGGAAGGTGCGAACGTTGTATGATGGAGGATGAAACCACATTACACGTTCTGTGGTCTTGCAGCAAAAACAAATCTGCCTGGACGTCATCAGAGTGGAATGGCTGCCAGAACATAAACCCGGTAAACTTTAAGGAGCTATTATCGTGGATTTTTAAAAATCATGGTAACCCGGAGCTCTTTGCAATGGTGACGTGGAGTTTATGGAACCAGAGGAATCAGGTTCGGCTCCGTAAGCCTTGCTGCCCATCGGACTTGATTGAAGCACAGGCGAAGGAAAAATTGGAGGAGTTCATGGCTACACTCCCAGACAAACCAGCAACCTTACCTCGACAGAGAATGCACTGGAAACCACCTGGTGCGGGAAGCTTCAAAATAAATTTCGACGGCGCAATCTTCAAGCAGGAAAACAAGAGTGGGATTGGGGTGGTTATTCGTGATCATACAGGGGCTGTTATGGCCTCTCTCGCTCAAACCGTTGCACCTGCCATGCAGCCCATCGAGATTGAGGCAGTAGCTGCGGCTCGGGCGCTGGAGTTTGGGGAAGAAATTGGCATAACAGAGGCTATACTTGAAGGTGACTCAGAGCTGGTTATGAACTCACTTAAAGGAGGAGGACACTCAATAGCTTCAGTGGAGCCGTTACTGCATGATGCCATGGTTTTCTCTAGCCGTTATGAAAAATTGCTATACTCTCATTGTAGAAGAGATGGTAATAGATTAGCACATAGTCTAGCAAGACATTCTATTAATGTCTCAAGCTATGTAGTTTGGATGGAGGGAGTCCCCGATACACTAGACACAATTGTTCAACAAGATGTAGCCAATTTGGCAAGCTATTTTTAATAAAGTATCAATCTGGTTTCTCAAAAAAAAAAAAAAAATATTGCCAGTAAGAAGAAAGCTTAGTTATTAAGGCTCACAACTAAAGAAAACAACTAATCTCATCGTAGGGCGTGTTTACAGTTTTTTTTTTTCTTTGGGGGGGGGGGGGATGAATTAATGTATCAAGTAGCACTGAAATAAAGAAAAATAAAATGGACATTGTCATCAAATTAAAAAAAAAAAAAATTACAATTAGAAGCTAATTTGCATTAGATTTAGATTATTATTATGACTCCACTTTAATATATTATATATAGTATGATAAAATAAGGTTATACCATTGAGCTGCAAAACTCTTAGCTATTGTATGGATATACTTATTGTTGTTAAGAGTATATCCATACAATAGCTAAAAGAATATCCAACACTTAGAATATCCATACACTTATTTGGATCTGTCAAGCTCTTAAATATATTGTTATGTGTGAAATACTTAAAAGGCAAGGAAGAATAGCATCGTCATCAAAACGTTATTGCATAAATTGCCAATAGGCAGGGACCGAGGCAAGCTCTTTCACGTGGGGCAATGGGCCCCCACCCAAATTATTATTATTATTTTTTAAATATTAGTATATACTTAAGTACTAATTTCAACAATTTTATTTTATAAAATTACATTTTGCCCTCCTTTAATAATATCATTAATTTTTTTTAAGAGTAATGCTATTATCACAAGTTTTTCTACAACATTTTTATAAACTGTTGAGATAGAAAATTCATATTGGTTCACATTTGGTCCATTGCTTACACTACTTTTTACTTAGCAATAACCACTCACTACTTTAGCAATTTGTAAAAAAGTTTATAGTTCTAGCATTCTTTCTTGTAAAGACCATAAAAAAGTCTATCGATCTAAAATCTAAAACAAAATATACAAGCCCAAAAAATGAGCACAACAATAAAAATTACCAATAGGTAAATCTAAAACAAAATAAGCTCAATCAACTAATTTTACCAAAAACAAAAAAAACCCAACCCTTTAAAAAATTCTAAATAAAATTATTTTGTTCTTACCCAACAATAACATCAAAGTTACACACACCAAAAAAAAAAAAAAGCCCCTCAAGTGGCTATCTAGTAGTAGAGCAAGAAGTCAGAGCCACCGTACATAGCTAATAATAGGCCCGCCCTCTCTAACTCCAAGTCCTGACTTCGTCTCTGCCAATAGGCTTATAATATCTCCCTTCTTAAAATTAGCAAATGAAAAATACTGTTACGCAAATTGAGTTTATGGAAACTGATATGATATAATTATATGTAATTAGTTCATGTAGCAATTACATAAGTTTTTAACTGAAAAATATAGTAGAATCTACTTTACTTGTTATTAGGATTGTCCAACCCATACCCGAATTCAATAAAACCACTTGACCCGTGTCATCTGAGATGACATCTGCCTGATCTAAGATTCTAAATAGGGAGCCAATAAACAAGTGCAATTTTCAACCAAGTACCATTGAAAATTTGATGGATCGCCGATTGACCATCTGTATTCCACTAGTTGATAATGAGTTTGGCTTTTTAGGACTCAATCCAGTTGGATCGAGTGGCAGCTTAGGTGGAACTTGACCAGACCCGACCCGTGAACACCTACCTACTATTATAAAATTTCTTAGCAATGTATCTTCAACAACAAAGGTTAAGCTTCTACCAACATGGGTTGGCTCAAGTGGTAAGCAGCTTGTGTCGCTTAAGCAAGGTCTCGGGTTCGAGACCTTGTGTATGCAGAATGCCCTGTTGGGAGACTCACCCACCACAGCCAGGTGTGCGACCCGGGTCGACCAACGGATTAGTCGGGGCGAAGCCCCGGATACCGTGGCAGGCAACCAAAAAAAAAAAAAAAAAAAAAAAAAAAAAAAAAAGGTTAAGCTTCTAAAATTTTTGGGAGGTACCAATAGACAATAGTCAATAGTTTACGCGAATATTGGAATTGGACATAGTGAATCTTGGTCCAACTTGGCTTTTGAGGGAAATTTGGGCCCAACCTGCGTAAATAAAATATGGACAAAATATTTTCGGACCAAGCATGGTGTATACAATGGATTTTTTTCTTTCTTTTTAAAATCCAAATATATATATATATATATATTTTAAATTATTAGATTGTTATGACAAATGAGAGATGAGAAATTTAAACCTTAGTTCTCCTTATAAATGAGACTATGATTACCATTGACTTACCTACTTTTTAACGATAATTCAAATGTTACAATAAGGCGGCACTTGGGGGGGGGGGGGGGTGTGGCGGGCGGAGGTTTGCCCGTTAAGCTAATTTTACAAATATATTAGTTATTGAAACATATTAGTTATGTGCTCACTTTTGGAACTTGAGTCTTTAAGATTTGAGTTCCAAAGGGGGAACCATAGACTTGAATTTCATGGAAAAAAATCATGAAATAATATGTATATTTTTAAAAAGTTTCTAGTGGAACTCGAGTATGTGATCACTTTGGTCATATAACTAATATGTTTGCAAAATTAGCTTAATAGGGAAGGAGAATTCAAACTTGTTTTTCCTCAAGAAGAAGATTAGATAATACAATTGAATTACAAAACTCTTGACTCTTATAATAGATTTTTAGACTAGACAAATCCTTCCTTTTTAATAGCTTGGGTGAAATAGAGTGACATAGGTTTCTTTGAAGGGTTTTGTTTTTTTGGAGATGGTAGACAGTGAGGGAGGGGAGACGAGGTTTGAACTATCAAATAGGCCATAACTTGGATGCTATTACCACTAGGCTATTACTTAAACTCCTATTTGAAGTTTTTTTTTTTTTTTTTAATACTATTTTTTATGTAATTGAAAAGTGAAAACATATTATAGAATCGTATGTTGCAAAAATTCAAATGTACGAATTGAGAGATCCTATGAGTTAAGGTTGAGCCCAAATAAGTAAATGTCCAAACTTAAATTTAATTTGCGACTTGGTCTTTAAGAGTCCAACATATAGTCCACCCCAATCAAAAAAAAAAAAAAAAAAAAAAAATCGATAGTGCTAAATATGAGATAGAAGATATGATTATTTGATAGTTCATTTGTTAAATGTGTGAAAAAAAATGAAAGCTAGCTTTTATTTATTTTTGTTTAAGAAGAAGTTAGTTTTGTTATTTATTTTTTTTTTAAAAGGCAGACAGCAAAAAAGAAAAAAATTTCCCAAACTATCAAAATGCACGATTGAGCCCCCAAAGTTATAATTTTGTTTGAATGTCCTCCATATGGTTTGTTTTGGGAATTTTATTTCCAAATAACATTAAATATTAAAAAATTTAGTTAGTTGACACGTTTCAAAACAATGTTGAAAACTAGCATCTCGAGTGTTTAAAACTCGAGTTCCAAGATAAAAATCGAGTTTTAAAGTCTCGATTTGTGGAAATCGAGTTTTTGAGACTCGAGTTCTTCTTCCTCGCGTTCTTCAGAGTGTTAGATCGTTCTTCGTTCTTCTTCTTCGTTCTTCGATGGCAGATCTGAAGACCAGATCGTTCCTCTTCAAATCGTCTCTTCGTTCTTCCTCTTCAGATTAAAGTCAAATCGTCTCTTCGTTCTTCAGATCAAATTGTGCTTCCTCTTTAGATCGTGCCTCTTCAAATCATTCTTCCTCTGTTTTTCTTCAGATCTCCAAATACAAAATCGAGTCAGTTTTTCTTTTTGGAACTCGAGTCTCTAAGACTCGAGATCTATAGATTGAAATCGAGTCTATAAAACTCGAGATGCTAATTTCCAACATTCTTTCTAGCGCATCATAACTTCCGATATACTCCCTCCTCACTGTGTTATTCTGCACATTCCCTCTTTGTTTTGGTATTAACTCTCACAAAATTTAATATTAAAAACCAATTTACCCCTCTTTACAAAATATATGATTGAAGGGTAAATTAGTATATCACTGCTAAATAACAACAAAACAAAATGAAAATGAGTTAAGTATGACTTATTTTTAAAATTGGGGCTGGGCGGGGAGGATTGATTTTGCGTTTCAATTGTTTAGGGGTGAAATGAGGTGTAATCGGGATGATTTTTTGGATGGAAAAATGTAATTATTCTCCAAAACAAAATAAAAAGCATGCATGCATGAATATGAATGGAGTACAAACTACAAAGTAGAAACCTAATAAAAGCTTGGAGTTTGGACACTTCTCCAGCTTTGGACCTAAGTTTGATTGAGCCATGAGTCACAACTCAAAATTCACAAGCATGAAGCATCCATATACCCGGCTGTGTCTTTTACTATTTTATGCACTATGAACCACAAACATTAAAAAAAACAAATGGACCCCACAAACCATAACAAACAAAATTGAACACATGTGGGGACTTGTCACACACCTAACTCTTATTCACCCCCAACCCTGTCTGCTTAATTCTCAACGTCTTTCCGATCCAACCTCTACCTACCTCCAAATTTCAACAACTCATAAAAAAAAACTCCATTTTTCAAACCAATAATACTAGGATTATAACTAAACACACAACTTTGTTACAATTTGTTTATGTGAGGAGTTGTGAACAGTAAAATTGTAGACTTATTTGGACTTATCACTTTAACTTCGCCATTTTCAACTAGTTACATCTAGTTACACAAGTAAGTTGCGGTAAAAATGGTGTGTTTAATTGAGATGGTAGCATTTTTGTTTTAAAAAACACAAACTGTCTGAGACTCTCAACTCTGCTTTCATCGCCCACTCGGCGGACTTTCCCACACTCCTTTTGCTCTTTCCTTCTCTATTAATTCAAACCCACCTTTCACTTTTCGCCAAAAAAACTCAAAAAGAACAAAAATGGCCTTAGCTTCCCAAGCCTCCACGAATCTCCTCCAAAACTCTTTCCTTCCTTCAAAACCCAGAAATAGTTCCACTCCCATCTCTCTCTCCAAACCCCGCAAGCCCTTCACTGTTCAATGCTCCGTCGCAACTACGTCGTCGAGAGACCACGCGGTGAAGTATGTGAAGGCGAGGCAGATCGTAGACAGCCGTGGCAATCCAACGGTGGAGGTGGATCTTGTTACTGATCAGCTTTACCGATCGGCAGTCCCCAGTGGAGCCTCCACGGGGATTTACGAAGCTTTGGAGCTTCGTGATGGTGACAAGTCCGTTTATGGTGGCAAAGGTGTTCTCAATGCTGTTAACAACATTAACCAAATCCTCGCTCCAAAGCTCCTCGGCATCGATGTCCGGTACTTATTTCAACTTATAGTATGGTTTTGCCTATTGGGTGTGTTTGTTTTTGTTGAAAAAGTGTGCGGGAAAGTTTAAAAAGATTGTCTTTTGTTTTTTTGGGTCATGCGTGTAAAATAGTTTACATGTGAATAGAAACAAAACAAGTGTAAATATTGTGGAAGTGGTAAGATTGTTTTCTATGATCATATTAATTACGAATCATTTAGAAGAAAGAAATTTGATTTACCAATATTTGAAATTCCTGTTTCATTGTGCGCAAGTGTTACTTTGATCGACTTCTAGGAGATTCTGGTGTAAGTTGCATTTCCATAATGTGTTTTATGCAGTGTTCTTATCAGAATTGTGTCAAATATTGAGTTACCTTTGGTTGTATTCAAGGGAAGTTTATATTATGATCCTTAGATTTATTAAGAGTCAATGGAATGTTCTTTTAATACGAGTCTTAAGTTATGCTTCTGTTGGGTATGGAAATGTTGTAAGAAGTTTTGCTTGTTAAGAAAGCTTGAAATGATTTTAAAAATTAAAATGAGAGAGGAAAAAAAAAGTTGTACAGAAAACGATGTAAAAAATCACTGGCAAGTTTTTGTTATACAAGTCAAAATAGTATGTGGTTCTGAATGTGTTCACCTCAACTGGACTGTCAGACAATCTGTTGATTTCTGTTGAAAGTTGAAGCCTGAGCTTTGTCAATGTTATCTTTCTTACTCATTGCTTCTTGTAGACCTTGATGTTGTTATACTTATATGTATATTGTAAATGTATACATGATTTATTTTTTTATTTGTGGGTTATGTAGCTCTGAAATTTTTACTTATGTTTTGCAAGGGACCAAGCTGATGTGGATGCTATAATGCTGGAAATTGATGGAACACCCAACAAGTCAAAATTAGGCGCTAATGCAATATTGGGAGTATCCCTAAGTGTGTGCAGAGCAGGTGCAGGAGCAAAGGGGGTGCCCTTATATAAGCATATCCAGGAAATATCAGGAACAAAGGAGCTTGTAATGCCAGTTCCAGCTTTTAATGTGATAAATGGAGGCAGCCATGCTGGAAATAGTCTGGCCATGCAAGAATTTATGATATTACCAGTAGGCGCGACCTCATTTGCTGAGGCCTTTCGCATGGGTAGTGAAGGTATGCGAATCAATTCCTTTCTTGCCAATTTGTCTTTTCTGGGGTGGTATATTCTTCATTGATTCTGTTTTGGAAACCATGCACATGCCTTACTCTTTTGGTTGGCACTTGGATTGTTGGATTTTAATTTATACGGATGCAAATTTGAGTTCAATCCTGCTATTGATTTTCCACACTTATGATCTAGACACGAATTCTTGGGTCATGGCTAATTGAAGACTTGCTTTGTCATGACCATATAGTTGTTCGTAGGCGGTTGTATAATTACAGCATATACCCATTATCACTGATGAGAAAGCTAACGCAGATTTTCTTTTTGAGATCAGTTTATCACACACTGAAGGGAATAATTAAGGCCAAATATGGACAAGATGCTTGCAATGTCGGAGATGAAGGTGGATTTGCTCCCAATGTGCAGGATAACAGGGAGGGACTGGTATTGCTCATTGATGCCATTGAAAAAGCTGGTTACACTGGCAAGGTAGGCGACATTGATTGCCATTATATATATTTTTCGCAGTGGACATTTTTGCTCAATGCGTGGACAAACAATGCAGATTAAAATTGGAATGGATGTAGCTGCCTCAGAGTTTCTCACTAAAGATGGGAAATATGACCTAGACTTCAAGAAACAACCAAATAATGGGGCTCATGTGCACTCAGCTCAAAGCCTCTGCGACCTCTACAAGGAGTTTGTTAAAGAATTTCCGATTGTGTCCATTGAAGATCCCTTTGACCAAGATGATTGGAGCTCATGGGCTTCATTACAATCTTCAGTTGACATTCAACTCGTTGGAGATGACTTGTTGGTCACAAATCCAACAAGAATAGCTGAAGCCATTCAGAAAAAGGCTTGCAATGGTTTACTTCTAAAGGCAAACATCTGTCCTCTTTCTCCATTTTTAATTGGTTGACACTTGTATGATGGAGTTAGGATTTTAATATTTGTTTCCTTTTATTTTTTAATTTCTTTTTTGGTAAATTCCTTTATGTTCTCTTTTTTTTTTTTGATAGTCAATTCCTCTATGTTCTCAGTGAGCTGTCACTGTTGTCTTCATTGTTCTCCAGTTTCACTTTTTATGAAATTTTCATGGATTCATCAGGGCAAGGACAAAGTTCATGTTGATGCTGCATGTAGCTTATGTTTGTTTTATCTATCCAATTGCAGGTTAACCAGATTGGTACGGTGACTGAATCCATTCGAGCAGCACTTGACTCTAAAGCCGCCGGTTGGGGTGTCATGGTCAGCCACCGGAGTGGTGAAACTGAGGATAACTTTATTGCAGACCTCTCTGTTGGCTTGGCTAGTGGACAGGTTTTCCTTGCTGGATTCTTGAACTTTGCCATTTCTCTTGTATTTATGTTATTGATAGAAAGTTGAACATTGTATGCTCTCTCATGTAGATCAAAACTGGAGCTCCTTGCCGAAGTGAGCGTTTGGCCAAGTATAATCAGGTAAACTGGAACCTTTCATTAGGTTTTTCTGAATTTTTTGCTCTCTCTCTCTCTCTCTCTCTTTCTGTGTGTACTAAGGCATACTTTTTTCAGATATGAATTTTAAAAGGTTTCTATAAAAAATAATAATAATAATAAATAAATAAAAAAGAGCTCATATGGGGAGAGTTGTGTATTATCATTGCAGTATCAGAAATGAGTTTGGACTTTTGGATGCCTATCAGCCTATGACAGTTTGTAGGCTATTCAATGAAGTGGGTTACAATACATAGACCCATATTTCATAGCTTGGACTTATTGCATGTTTAAATCACCCCACTTTCTTCAAAAGTATTTGACTGGCTAAGATTGAGGTATTAGACATTACAATTTGTGAGCATGACTTTTTGATGGTCAACTTTTCTAGTTCTACTAGACTCCAAACTGAAACCCGCATATCATTTTAACTGATTCCCTGAAAATGATGGCTGGCTTTCTGTCTTCTGATTAAATATCATGATTGTTACTCTTCATGATAGGCTAATCTCATGTTAATTTCCCCCTATTTTTGGGTGTTTCAATTTGCTTGCAGCTTCTCCGCATTGAAGAGGAACTTGGAAATGTGTGTTACGCTGGTGAAGCTTTCAGATCACCCTAGGTGGAAGAAGTTCCATTTCTCAAAATTTTTATCTGGGAAGAGCAATCTCTCAACCTTTTCTTATGGAATGAGGTACTGGATCAAAGTTTACATCCTGGGACAACTCATCTAAGCTGCAAGTCAAAGCGAATGTAGAAAAATCTTGAAAATTTTTGCTTGAGTTGATCATCTTAAATCTCATCAGAAAGAATTAGTTAGTCTTTTGAAGTGAAACCATTTTGTCTTTGAGTGAATAACAAAGTTCCGCTTTGAAGCACCTATTGGAGTGCATATGGAACTGGTCTTGTGTATCACCTAATTTCGCACCTGAACTGGTATATTTTTTAAAATTTCCTTTGCCGGATGAAGTTTGCTTTATGCGTCATTCTCTTTTTGTGATTTTTTGTTGGTTTTTTGGGGGTGGGGGTAGAGAATATAAAGAACAACAAACCGTTACAAACTGGCAATCTTCAAAGCAGTTGCAAATAATGAACAAGCAACTAAACAACAGCTGCAGACCCCTCCTAATGGAAAAAGAACGGTCAAACTTAAAGGAAAACAACAAGTCTTTAAACAGTGACCTAACCTCCACGAACTTGACGTATTGAAGCTACCCTTTCCTCATGTTTTCTACATCCTGGTGCTCATCATGTTTTGTTCAATACTAATACCCATTCCTTTATAATCATTCTGTAGGACTAAATCTTTTATTTCTTTCCATTGATATTTGATTGGGAATCTATATAAGATATACACATGCATTAAATGTAAAATAAGCATATGCATAAACTTGAGCCCGAATGTATGTAATAGCATCAAGTATCAACCAATCCTGGAAAAATAGCGTTTCTTTACATCTACCCATAAGTGATGGCCAGGCTAATTAAAGGTTTAATGTAATATCTTAAGGAGAAGCACTGGTTACATTTGTCCTATACCTTAAAAGGACTAGTTAAGTTACAATTAAGGCTTCTTGTAATCACTTACAGCGCCAAGATTCATCTTGTAAACATTCAATATAGGACTCAACACATGCCAACACAACACACATTCAAACAATCCAATCCAAATGAATCCACACAATTTGGGGTATCACATTTAAGAACAAGGTTAAATGTCTTAACACGAGTTTGTGATGCTGATTAAAACCCTTAGCTACCAAGTGAGCTATGTAGTGTTCGATAGTGCCATTGACAAGACATTTAATCTAGTGAATCGACTTGTAACCATGTTTTAGGAGGGCATTAAAGTTATCACTCATAGCAACGTGCTTTTTTGAATGGAAGATAGTCTGACAAAAACAAGTGGACTTATCATCAAAAAGAGTGATTTTTTTTCCCTTAATTATTATTATTATTAAGTTTAGTTAACAGATGAGTTTGATTTGAATATATTTCTAAATTGCCAGGAAGCTGAAGAAGCAAACTCACCAAAAACTCTAATGTGAGGTATGAAGTTGGACTCTTTTCCTCTGTTTATGCATCTGATGGTCCTTGCACACTTTCCTGCCAAAAGGTTTAAAAAGAGACATTACAGTGATTTTGGAAATGATAATCTATCAGTCATTGGTTGCAACTGGTGCTACATTGTTGGGGCTTTTTTGCTGGCAGAGAGTTCAGTCTAAAGAAAGTGATGGGTGAGTAGTTTAGATAGTTGGGGTTAACCCTTGTTTAGATGCTTGTATCTCACTGTAAATTTTGTTCATTTTGATGATAAAAATTTCTCATTTGTTAGACTATTGCTGGTAATGTTGGGCAGTCCAGTTTGTTGTTTCTGAGTATACATAGTTGTATTTGGGAAGTAACATTTTCAGTCTCATTGAGTAAGAAAGGCAGCTTGTTGGTAATGTTATTAACAGGGAAGTTTCTTATTGAGTATCTGAGCTGTTTCTTTCTCAGAATTTTGATCATCTCACTCCCTTGATTATCATTTATAATGCTTCCTGTCCAAGGCCAACACTTCAATGAAACTACCCAAAAGGCATAAAAACTTTCAGCCTTCTTTTTAAAAACCCGAATTCAAACTTAATAGTATCAGAGCAATATGTTTGTACTCAATGAAATATAAATCATGGAAAAATAAATATTCAGAGGCCTATTGCAAGAGAAAAACCAAAAAACACAAACTATTAGAGAATATTTTGATCCTTCCAATTGAAAAGCTTGATATTTGGTAATTTAAGATGTATAGTATCATAAATAGGTAGGAAGGGTGATAAATATAACATATTATTTGTTATATTTAATTACAATGATTTTTAAAGATAAATATAACATATTATTTGTACTTATCAACTTTTCTTCTATTGTTTTATCACTTCTTAGGATAGAGTTGTGTTGTTCTTTGTGGATTTTTTAATTTATTTTAAACTTTCTACATTTGATAATTAGGTTTTAATTAAAAAAAAAAATCATATCCTATTTCCTTACAACCATCAATCACCCTTTTTTTTTCCCTATTCATAAGACCTTTTTTTTTTTTTTCTTTTTTTTTCTTTTTTTTTTTATTAATTCCATTTTTGTTTTTAGTATGGTAATATAACACATTGATTAATAATTCTATTTTCAATAAGATTTAAATTTTATAACAAATGGTACTCTAAAAATATATATCCTTTAAAAAAAAAAAATTATCTTATATCCTTATTGCCTCAACCATCAATCACGTTTTTTTTTTTCTTTGATTCTATTCATATGACGTTTCTTTTTTTAATTCTATTTTTTTAGTATGGCAATATAACATGTTGATTAAAAATTATATTTTTAATAGGATTTAAATTTTATATCAAATGGGACTCTAACAATATGTATGCTTTCATTCTAAAAAAAAAAAAACGATACATATATATTTTTTATTCCATTTTTTCAAGAGATAACAACAAACATGTTAATTAGAAATCCTAATAGAGCTATGAAGAAAGGGTGACGTAACAAGACTCATGGCAAAAGAAAGGAGCACTGAAGAGGAAGACACTTTAGAAAGGAGCACCAAGAAGTTTAAAGATGACCACCTAGTGGGAGGCACCTATGGGAGAGGACTTGGTAATGAAACTAAGAAAGGAAGTGCTTCTGGTAGCTATAGAGACCGACTGGTGGGTTCCATCCTAGGTGCCTATGAACAGGCTTTTGGGTTCGAATCAGCTATGGAGGAAGAGATTGAGTCGGATGAGGAGGAGGAAGGTTTATGTGAAGGAATGACAACATTGTCGCTCTCTAAGGAGGAAAAACACAGAATCAGAGAACCTTGGGAACAAGCTATAATAGTTAAAACGTTTGGTAGGAATGTGGGATTCCTTTACTTATCTTCTAGACTAAGATCCATGTGGAAACCTATTGGCTAAATGGATATTATTGACTTAGAGCATGATTTTTTTCTGATCAAGTTTGAACTTAAGAGTGATCTTGATGATGTGTTAAAAGGAGGTTCGTGGTTTGTTGGGTAGCACTTTCTTGCCATCAGACAATGGGAACCAGAGTTCAAAGCCTCAAAGACTTTGTGTTCTTCAGTTGCAGTATGGATACGACTACCTGATCTCCCTATTGAGTATTATGATCCTTCTATCCTTAAGAAAATCGGGAGCACCATTGGGCCTATGCTTCGGATAGACTCACATACCATCAATGGGGAAAGAGGCCAGTTTGCCAGGCTGTGTATTCAGATAAACATCGACAAGCCTCTAATCAATTGTGTCAAGATTGGGAAAATGACTCAAACAGTGCAATATGAAGGCCTCAACTCGCTATGTTTTGCATGCAGACGTATTGGCCACAGGAACTGTCTTGTGCTTATTAGGAAGCTAGACCCATCGCCGGAGGGCCCTGATAGTAATAAGCAGCCATGCACCTCGAGCTCAAGCGGCACCATATCCCAGGAAGAAGAAACATGTGATGGTGAGGAACATGGGAAAGAAAAATACGGTGATTGGATGGCTGTGAAGCGAAAGAAAAGACCCACATGGGGGAGATCACACTATCCCAGTGACACTCTTGGAGCAATGGATAGAATTGGAGTGACGAACATGCTTAGTACACCTCAAGACATGAATTATGACTATGGAAAGGATGGGAAGAGAAAGGTTGTACCTGTTAATGATGTTGATGAGTTACGGGCTGTCACTTCTCAACCTTCATGGCCCAACCGTAACCAAACTAGTTCTAAAGGGAAGAGGAGTGAGCTGGCCTCAACCAAAAGTGGGCCCCAAAAACCATACCAAGGTAAAAAAAGTCTTGACCGTGGTGGAGTTGTTAACTCCAACAGATGGGCTAGCGCCACATGGCCCATTAACCCACCACTTAATGTGAACTCTCACTCTTAAGATATATTACCTCAGTTAAGCTTAAATTTTCAATTCGGTGCTGGGAGTGAAAATAATGGATCTTAAAGTGAAGAAGTGGGAAATATTCCTCAGAGGAAAAGTCATTCCACTAGGAGACAGCACAATAGAGGGGATATAGAGAGACCCAATAGACATCATGGGGTGGTATGAGGCGGAGGCAATGGAGGCGTGGAAAAACATATTCCCTCTGATGGAGGTAAGTGCTCGCCTGGGTTACCTTCCAATGGAGGACGAAGCATGGATCACCACGCCAAACCCGTACTGGGACTTTCTCATGGACAAGCCAAATTTCCACTCCTAGTAGGCACTCCCTCAGCTCATTAAGAGAAGCAATCATGGATGCACCTTTGTGAAAAATCTCTGTGTGTGCTAGAAAAAATCCATCTGAAACTGGTAATTGTTCAGAGGAAAGTTCTCTTGGAAAGACCCATAGAGATGGTGATAATGGGAAATCTATTTACGATCAAGCTCCTTCAGTTCTCTATGTCGACAATTGTATGCACCCTGGTCACATGCAACAACCAAGCTCAAATGGGGATTCTGAAACATGCAGTGAACCTTATCCTAAGGGTATTTAGGGAGAAGACAGTGCTGAGGCAAGCATGGACATTAAGGGAGACAGGGGAGGAGCCATCCCTGGTGATCATAGAGACCAGAGTTGATGGGTTAAGGGCTGATGATATTATTCGGAGGCTACCTTTTGATGGCGCTTACTCCACGGAGACCATTGGCTATGCTGGTGGAATTTGGTTGTTATGGTGCTCAAATTTTGTTTCCATGGACATTCTTTCAGCCACGGAGCAAGAAATCCACGCCATTGTCGAAGTTAGATCCCTATCCCAATCCTGGCTTTTAAGTTCAATTTATGGTAGTCCGAGATTTAGAGAAAAATTTATTTTGTGGAGTAATTTAAAAATCTTGTCAGAAAGGCATAATCTCCCTTGGGCGGTCATGGGTGATTTTAATGATGTGGTTTGTGGTGAACAGAAAAGGGGGGGGGGGGGAATGGAATCTATAGAAGGAGGGTGCTTGAGTATACCAACTATATGGATTACTGTAACCTTTTTGATTTGGGGTTCACGGGTCCAAAGTTTACCTGGACTAATAAGAGAGATCTTCCCGAATTAATTCAAGGGAGATTGGACAGGGTTTGGGCAAACTCGAGTTGGAAGGAGTGTTTTCCCGAAGCTATAGTGAAACATCTTACGTGAATCAACTTTGACCACTGCTTGTTACTTTTATCCTTGGATAATCCACCTAGTGGTTTAGGGGAAAGGCCATTTCGCTTTCAACCGATATGGCTTTGTCACGATGGCTTCCCTCCTATTGTAAGAGATGCGTGGGATGGAAACCAAAATAACATCAATGAGGCAATTAGCACCTTTACTCGATATGAATGCTGTTTGGGAGGGGGATATCAGTGTTGGCATAAGGTGCTTCAACCTGTTCACAAGGATTTTAGTCACAATTTTGTAGATTGTGTTGCAAAGACTTATTGGCCTAGAATGGTTTATGGATTCAGGTCCAAGTTGTTTGGGAATGAGAGCAGTCAGAGTCTTATTGAGATGCTTAAGGATTATCTTCGTTCTAATTTTTTTTTTAACTTCAAATTTGATTGACTCACCCACAACCGTCCAAAACCTTTGGAAAAATCCAGCATGAAGACCATCTGGCCCCAGAGCTTTAAATGCTTTCATAGTTTTTAAGGCAAAATTATTTTTAGCATCTGTAGGGTCTGTAGCTAGGTTTTGTGCTTCTGATTCCGACAGACAGTTTCCCCAAATAGGAATTTGGCTAGGAGCCTTGTGACACATAACCTTCTCCGTCCTATACAGCCTATCAAACCCATTGGTGAAGATATCTTTCACTCTCTCAATGTTCTCTTCCCAGGTACCATCTTCTTTCATAGTTCGAGTAATACAATTGTTGCTTCTCCTTATGAGGGTGGAAAGGTGAAAGAAGGTTTCACCCCTAAGGCGTGCTGGAGTAAGGTATTTATTTGTGAGCATTTAAGCCTAAGGCATATTCGGGCTAGAGGCAATTCTCCAACGTAGCTTAGCCAAAATGGCAGAGTTTCTAGCTTTCATTTCAAAAAGTCCAAGACCCACCCCCCCCCCTCCCCCCCCCCCGCCCCCCATATCAACCGAATTGGTAACCTTGTTCCATCCAACTAAATGAAGCTTTTTCTTTTCCGCCGTAGATCCCCAAAGAAAGTCCCTAGTCATTTTGTTAACATCCTCACATACCTTAGCCGGAAACTGTAGCACTGCATATTATATTCAGGTATTGAGGATACAGCTGCCTTAATGAGTACCAACCTTCCCCCTAGTGAAAAAACCTCACTGGATTGTGCAAGAAATCAGAGGCATATCTGTTGCTGCTGACCCGAACCAAGAGGACATCCTAGTTTGGGCTTACTCTAAGGATGGTTCCTTTTCCCTTAAATCTGCCTACCTCATTGCTAAAGGGTTTAACATGAACCTTGAAACTAGCTCTCATCAATGGGTGTGGAGAGCAAGTACTACACCCAGAATAAAGTTTTTTCTTTGGTTGTGCACTCATCACAATGTTCCTACGAAGGAAGTGCTTGGTTCAAGAGGGCTAATTCTTGACCCAACGTGTGAGTTGTGTGGAGAAAGTCCTGAATCCATCCTTCATACTCTTAGAGGCTGTAAGGTGGCAAAATCTGTGTGGAAAGACTTAGGAATTGAGGAAGGTAACCTAGAGTTCTTTGGGCCAAATCTAGATGCTTGGTTGAAAACTAACTGTGGGATGACTAGCATGTACCCAAGACCCCGTATGCCTTGGAAAATTCTATTCCCTCAAGTGGTTTGGACGCTATGGCTGCATAGGAACAAGGCTATTTTTCAAATTGGAAAAATTGAGGTGGGCACTAGTGCTTGCTGTGTTAAGAAAGGAGTGGAGTTCTATGCCATTGTCCCCAATGGCCCGAACAAACCAAGGCGAACGCAAATCCTAGTGAGATGGCTTAAACCCCCACCGGGATGGACAAAGCTCAACACAGACGAGTCCGTGCTTGGTAGCCCGATGAAGGCAAGTGGGGGTGGCGTTCTGAGGAGCAGTGATGGTGAATGGGTGGCTAGCTTCATGTGCAAACTAGGAAACATGTCAAGCACTGTTGTTGAACTGTGGGCTTTGAAGGATGGACTTAAAATGGCCAAGCAGCTGGGGATTGATAATATTTGCATTGAAATGGACGCTGATTTTATTGTACACCTTGTTTCAAATCCCTCAGTAGTTAATCTAATGCTTGAACCTCTCTTAATTGACTGCAGGAACCTGATAAAGACCTTCCCTAATCACACGGTAACTCATGTGTTCAGAGAAGCTAATGGTTGTGCTGACTGCCTTGCTCGCATGGGTGCAGATCTTAACCATGATTTTGATGTTCATCTTTTGTATAACCCACCGGATGTGGTGGTTGATTTACTGGCTAGAGAGAAAGCCGAAACTGCTTATTGTAACAGACTTATTATTTCTTAATATTAATCCAAGCGTTGTTTACCAAAAAAAAAAAAAAAAATAGAAATCCTAATTAAAATGGATAACAACAAACACTTTAATTAGAAATCCTAATTATAATAGGATATAGTGATATAAATAAATTTTTTATTTTTATTTAAAAAAAATTCTTCAATTTTTCTTCAATTTGGTGCAACCACTTGGCGCAACCACTTGGCGCAACCATAACTTCTAAGCCCAACTTTTATTATATAGTAAATGATATGATATATATATATATATATATATAATTTTCTTATGCGTCTTCTCAATATTTTTTTTTTCTTATGCGGATTATCAAAACAACAAAAAAGATATTAGCAAATCACTTTGAGTTCTCCGTGTAATTCTTAATTGATATCAACTCTTTTATTGATATTTTTTAATTTTTTGATTTGTACGTTGATATATATATATATATATATATAGATATATATATATATATATATTTATATATTTTTTAAATCTATCTTATTTGACCCACACTCCTAAAAAGTTGATAAGAATTATAAAAAGAGTGGTATTAGGTGTTATCTAAAAAAGAGAGTGTGCAGCACGATTTTTGTATAATTAAATTAAGATTTCTATCAACTTAAAAATTATAAGCAAAGAAAGATAAAAATATTAAAAAAAAAAAAAAAAAAAAAAAAAAACACACAAGTGGTGAAGTCACTTTGACAAACCATGGCTTCTAAATAGGTTCATTAACCGGATGTGGCACTAGCAGGGGCAGAGCCAGGGGGGTCGAGGGGGCAGTCGCCCCCCTTGTCTCGCCCAAAAAAATACCTGTAGGGGCACGATTTTGGGGCTCTGGCCCAAAAGGCAGGTGATCCTGGCCCAAAAGCCCCTTAACAATGAATTTGTAGAGAGTAGGTTATAGAACTAGATCTTTGACAGAAGAAACGCAGTTACGACCGTGTCATGCAACCAGTTGGACGTAAGGATATCCCTTCAAACCTTTGGAATGATGGTCCCTGGGGCTGTTTCATATTCTTCTGTCTCTTTTCTCTTTCTCTATCTTTTTCTTTGTTCCGCTTCCCATCCTTTTTCCATGGGGATCTTCTTCTCTTATATAGCATCCTTCCTAAGATCATGACCCTACACTTGTCAGCCATCTGACCTTCCACTTGAGTGCCTGTCCCATAGGCCATCCTTTTTTCTTTTCTGTGAGTTGCACTGGCCAAGATGATTCTGCCTTTCTGTCCCTTCCGCATTAATGCGGCTGGAAAAGTAGTTCCTTGGCATTTAATGCGGCAGTTGTGGTTGCCCCCCTTCCTGGATGCCATGCACCATTCCTTCGTATTGAGTGACCTTTCGCTAGGTAGGAGGTGCGAATTTGACACTCACTTGGCGAGTCCGAGGAGGTACTCCTCCTCGGACGCCCCTAAGCAGGCCCGGCCCATCATAGTTAGGATGGGATATCCTGCGCCCCCTGCCTTTTCTTCTTATCGTGGTTGGGCTTGGTACATGAACTACGGCCCAACATCCGCTGACAGATTTTATCCCCCACAATAGCCCTTCAAAATGCCGGCCTTTTTCTGGGTCCGAGGAGAAAAGGCGGGATTTTGATACCCACTAGACGGCTCGTGGTGAACCACTACTTCACACGTGTAGGGGGTGAAGGCACGCCTTTACGTGCCTCATTAATGCTGTGGGCAGTTAATGACTCTGGGGATAGTAACCGCAACTTTCGAGGTTTTACACTCGCCCAATCCAACGGTTGGAGGCAGGATCTACGGTGGACAGCGCTTCACGTGCTTTAGACGCGAGTGCGTCTGTTCAACTTCTTCCGAGTATAACAGGCTTTGAGGGTATTCGTCCCTCACTTTTGACGAGCCTTTCAGTATTCGGAACTTCTCAGAGCTTATTCCTTCAGTCCGTTCTTACTTCCGCTGCCATTCTTTTGAAGATTCCTTCGTGCCTCTTACCCGTAAGTGCGTGCTTCTTCTCCATCATTCTTCATTAATCATACTGCCTTCAAGTTGTTTTTTTAGGATTAGAGGGGATGGGTAGGCTTGAGAAAATGGTAGATTCTCCGGCCGGTATGGCGGGCTTTAGGGCGAAGTATCGTATCCCACCGGAGGTAGGTTTAGAATACTGTCATCTGGAGGACATTTTGCTTAAACGGAGAACAGAAGAGGTCGCAATTCCAATGATAGCCTTCATGGAAGGAGGAATGACTATTCCGATGGGGAGAATAACTAGGGATTACCTACGTGGTCATAGGTTGGCCCCCCATCAATGCACTGCTAATCTGTTCCGGATCCTGGGGTGTGTCGAAACCCTGAACGGTCAGATGAACCTCGGCCTCTCATGGCACGATGTGGTTCATCTTTATGAATGCCATAAGCTCGGCGACACATACTATCTAAAGTCTAGGAATGACGAAGTGAGGTTGATATCCTGCCTATCGAAGTCCAGCAAAGGCTTGAAGGACGACCATTTGATCGTCTCCGGGCCATGGTTTGACGGACCTCACTGTCCGACTAGGGCGGGAGAGCCAGGTGGGGTGTCGTAGGACTAGATGCCGTGGGGAGGACTTTGGTTTCAAGCTCCTCCCCCTCTTTTTCTTCTTTTCTTTTTTTTTTTATTTTGAACTTGTTGGTTTGGTTGCATGTCTCTTCGGACTAACATAAATCTTTTAACGGCCTTTGCAGACAAAAAACGAACAACTCCTCGGCTGAGCCTAGTCAATGTCCCAGCCTTAAATTACCTCCTGAGGTCCGAGATTTTTGTTAGCACGGACGGACAACTTCGGTCGGCTCCTTTGATTTTGGATTACATTCCGCTCACTCGAGCCCAGGTAGAAGCCGGACAAGCTATTAGAGCCGGTAGTCCGAGATTAGCACGGATTGATGTGTCCATACCAGGGTTCCTCGCTGATACAGATCTGCCTCCTGTTCAGTTACCTCCCCAACGTATCTTTCCCCCAGTAGTTATCCCAGAGGAGGAGGAGGCCGACTTTTCACATTCATCCTTAGAGGATCAGATAGACCAGTTCCAGTTTACTGAGGAAGGGGAGGCTTCGGTCAGAGTAGTAGAGATCTCCGATTCTGACGTTGATTTAGACCGTGCCTCAGCGGCTCCTGGTACTGGTTTGGTCATCGCACAGCCCGACATCAGCGAGGACACAGAAGAGGAAGAAGGGATGGACCTCCAGCCGAGGACTGGCCTCCGGGGTCTCCTATCCAACAGGTCCAAAGGGCAGACCTCTAAGGAAATCCCGAAAGGGCAGGTTGTCTCCAAATCCCCCGCTCCTCCTCCCCCTCCCTCGTCGGGCGCGGCGCTGAAGCCTATGCCTAACCTAAGGCGAAAAAGGCCTGTAGAAGAGGCGGAGGAGGGAGAGGTTGCCCGTGAGAAAGCCGGGCCTAGAAAGAAGGGCAAGGAAACGAAAGAGCCCCGAGAAAAAAGAACCAAGTCCACTGAGAGCCGAGATGAGGCGGTCACTCAGAGGGGACCACGAACATGGTCTCCTCGGATCGAGCTAGATGGCGCTCCAATCCTCTGGGATGCAACCCTATGGGAGTCCCAGCGTGAGCAAGCTTCGTTCATGGCTGAAGCGTTGCAGCAGCCTCTACTCTTGCCCCGTGATATGGAAGGCCTCAGGAAGATTCGTCAGCCAGAGCTTTTCATGTCACTGAAGAGGGACATGGCTGTGGTAAGTGGAATCTTCTATCTTATCTTCGTGTTGAGAACCCTCTTATTGTCTTATCTTGGTATCGTCTTCATTTCCGTCTGAGTGCTGGTCACCCAACAAATTTATGTTGCTGAGGAGTGGGCCAAGCAAGCTCGTGAGGATGCACATAAGGAGGCTCAGTCCCGTGCTACAGCTGAGAGGGCCGCGAGCGATCTCAAACGAGATCTTGATCGTAAGGATCATGAGCTAAAAGAAATGAAGAAGGCCAATACGAGCGCAGAGGCTGGCCTGAAGAATGCTGAAAAGCAAACCGAAGAGCTGCGCAAGCAGCTCCGACACTCTGAGGAAAGACTGTCAGCGGAGCAACAAGCGGTTTCGGAGCTTAAGGCTGAGCTTGCAAGGGCCAAAGAGGAAGCCCGTTTGTCCAGGGAGGTTGCCGAGAAGGCTGTGGCGGCTTCGTATGAACGTGGGGTTCACGATACTGAGGAGAGATTGACCGAGGAAGTTGCCACCGTCTGCAGAGATTATGTCACCTCGACCTGGGGATTGGCCATGGATCGGGCAGCCGTCCCCGTCGATTCTGATCTCAGGAAAGCTGAGAACATCTTTTACCCTGCGGAGATACGTGAGACTCCTGGGGAGGTCGCCTCCACTGAGCCTCTTCCAGCAGATTCCCCCATTCCCGAGACTGGGGGCATGGAGCAAGCTATGCAGGGTCGGTCACCCGAGGACAGTCTCCGCATCAGCGAGATCCTTGCCCAGGCCCAGGAGATCGCCCCGGAGAACCCAGCAGTAGATGATCAGCCTGCCCCAACTCAGGGCCCTTAGGGACGTAGAATGGGAATTCGTCTGTCCCGTTTTTGTACTTTGTTTTGTTTGATCCTTGCTACTATTTCTGAACTAAATTACTTTGAACATTATATGACAAAAGTTGTTTCATTACATATATCGCTGCTTTACTCTATTTTGTTTTCATCATGAATGGATATCGGTTTTACTCTTTTACTGCTTAAAGTCAAACAATAATGAATGAATGCGTTAGAATTGCGACACTTTGTAATTGAGCAACAACGATTACAGTGCTGATTTTTCCCAAGTCCGTGGCCAAGAATCCGCGCAGGACTTGGGCTTCCTTTAACGCTTTTCGTGAATCATAGACGGTTAACCCTTGGTGAAAGAATTGTGTGGTTAATTTCCCCCAAGTCTGTGGTCCGAGGAGCCATGCAGGACTTGGGTTCTGTTTAACGCTTACTGAGGTTGTTGCGCGGTTAATTTCCCCCAAGTCTGTGGTCCGAGGAGCCATGCAGGACTTGGGTTCTGTTTAACGCTTACTGAGATTGTTGCGCGGTTAATTTCCCCTAAGTCTATGGTCCGAGGGGCCATGCAGGACTTGGGTTCTGTTTAACGCTTACTGAGATTGTTGCGCGATTAATTTCCCCCAAGTCTGTGGTCCGAGGAGCCATGCAGGACTTGGGTTCTGTTTAACGCTTATTGAGATTATTGCGCGGTTAATTTCCCCCACGTCTGTGGTCCGAAGAGCCATGCAGGACTTGGGTTCTGTTTAACGCTTACTGAAAATTGTTGCGCGGTTAATTTCCCCCACGTCTGTGGTCCGAAGAGCCATGCAGGACTTGGGTTCTGTTTAACGCTTACTGAAAATTGTTGCGCGGTTAATTTCCCCCAAGTCTATGGTCCGAGGAGCCATGCAGGACTTGGGTTCTGTTTAACGCTTATTGAGATTGTTGCGCGGTTAATTTCCCCCACGTCTGTGGTCCGAAGAGCCATGCAGGACTTGGGTTCTGTTTAACGCTTACTGAGATTGTTGCGCGATTAATTTCCCCCAAGTCTGTGATCCGAGGAGCCATGCAGGACTTGGGTTCTGTTTAACGCTTATTGAGATTGTTGCGCGGTTAATTTCCCCCACGTCTGTGGTCCGAAGAGCCATGCAGGACTTGGGTTCTGTTTAACGCTTACTGAGATTGTTGCGCGGTTAATTTCCCCCAAGTCTGTGGTCCGAAGAGCCATGCAGGACTTGGGTTCTGTTTAACGCGTACTGAAAATTGTACAGTAGAACAACATCAAGTAGAATATTTTTCATTAATAAAAGTACATTTTCAGGTTATTTACATTCCATGGACGTGGCACTACACGTTCGTCCAAGTCTTCCAAATAGTACGCTCCAATGCCAGCCACAGAGGTGATACGGTATGGACCCTCCCAGTTTGGCCCAAGCTTTCCCCATGCAGGGTTCCTCGCATTGCCCAGGACTTTCCTCAGCACCAGGTCCCCAGGCGTCAAGGGCCTCGACTTCACCTTGGCGTCATAGCCCCGCTTGAGCTTTTGCTGATACTGAGCTAGATGCACCATCGCGCAATCCCTTCTCTCTTCAAGGAGGTCCAAGCTTTTCTCTAGAAGCCCGTTGTTAACAATAGGGTCGAATGTAGCAGTCCTCTGGGAGGGAAAGTTTATCTCTAACGGGATGACGGCCTCGGCCCCGTAAGTCAACGAAAAGGGGGTTTCTCCCGTGGATCGGCGGGGCGTGGTGCGATACGTCCACAAAACATGGGCGAGCTCCTCAACCCACCTCCCTTTCGCGTCGTCCAACCTCCTCTTCAGCCCATTCACTATGGTTTTGTTAACTGCCTCGGCTTGTCCGTTACTTTGCGGATAGGCTGGTGTAGAGTACCTGTTGACAATCCCCAATTCACTGCAATATTCCCTAAAAGCCTTGCTATCAAATTGCAGACCATTGTCCGAGATTAGGGTATGCGGGGTTCCGAATCGGGTGACAATGTTTTTCCAGATAAACTTCTTGACATCAACATCCCTAATGTTCGCCAGCGCCTCAGCCTCAACCCATTTCGTAAAGTAATCGGTGCCGACGAGAAGAAACTTCTTGTTCCCGGCAGCTTTGGGGAACGGACCTAATATGTCTAGGCCCCATTGTGCAAATGGCCAAGGGCTGGATAATGGGTTAAGTACCCCACCCGGCTGATGTATATTCGGAGCGAACCGTTGGCATTGGTCACACTTCTTCACATATTCCAGAGCCTCCTTATGCATGCTCGGCCACCAGTAACCCAGCGTTATAGCCCTGTGGGAGAGGGACCGGCCCCCCGTATGGCTTCCACAAATCCCCTCGTGCAACTCCTCCAGAATGAGTTCAGTAGCACTTGGGTGCACACACAACAAGTATGGCCCCGAGAATGAACGTCTATAGAGCTTGGAGTCCTCGGACAACCAGAATCGAGGAGCTCTCTTCCGGATTTTGTCGGCCTCAACTTTGTCGTCCGGTAAGGAATTGTTCTTCAAGAATTGGACAAGAGGGTCCATCCAGCTTGGTCCCTCACCGACGTTGTGTACCCGAATACCGTTAGCCTCCTCTTCCGTGGGGTGGTAGAGGTCCTCGACCAAAATAACCCGCGGAAGGGGCTAAGCCGAGGATGTGGCCAGTGTTGCCAGAGAATCGGCGTGGGTATTCCCGCTTCTGGGTATATGCGTTAAACTGAGGTCGTCGAAGTGGGCACATAGGCGTTTAGCTCGGGCAAGATACCGTCGCATTCTTTCATCTTTCGCCTCCAATTCCCCGCTTACTTGCCCCACTATGAGTCTCGAATCCGAGAATATGCTCGCGCATTTCCCACCCAGCTTTCGGATCATGGACATCCCCTCCAGCAGTGCCTCATACTCAGCTTCGTTATTCGTTGCTGGGAATCCCAATCTCAACGACTTCTCCAAGGTTATACCTTCGGGAGAGATCAGAACGAGCCCCACTCCGGAGCCCTTTTGGTTTGCTGCACCATTAATGTATGCTTTCCACTTATCGTGTTCTTGCACAGAAATCGCGCTGATCAATCTCCTATCGTCATTCGGTGATTCCTGCACTTCCACCCCTTCCAAGGTTGGCTCTGCAAATTCAGCTACCAGATCGGCGAGGACTTGACCCTTTATGGCGGTGCGTGGCATATATCTGATGTCAAAGGCGCTCAAGATGGTTCCCCATTTAGCTATTCTCCCAGTGTAGTCGGCGCTACGGAGCACTGATTTCAATGGAAGTTGGGTTAGCACAACAACTGTATGCGCCTGAAAATAGTGGGGAAGCTTCTTTGTAGCTTGCACGACAGCCAAAATTGCCTTTTCGAGGGGGAGGTACCGGGTCTCTGCCTCCTATAGCGACTTGCTTACGTAATACACGGGCCGTTGCGTGCCGTTGTCCTCTCGGATCAGTACTAGGCTAACCGCATGATCGGCGACTGCGATGTATGCATAGAGTACCTCGTCGGCCTCGGGACTGGACATGATCGGAGGTCGGGCGAGGTATTCTTTGAGCTGTTGGAATGCTACGTCACACTCCTCAGTCCACTCGAAACCCTTCCACTTATGCAATAGGAGGAAAAAAGGTCTGCATCTGTCCGCCGAGCGGGAGATGAAACGGTTCAAAGCTGCTATCATGCCGGTAAGCTTCTGGACTTCTTTGGGATTCCGAGGAGGCTGCATACTATGAATGGCCCTTATTTGGTCAGGGTTAACCTCAATCCCCCGATGGGTTACCATGTAGCCAAGGAATTTCCCCGATCCCACTCCAAATGAGCACTTGGAGGCGTTCAGTCGCAGTTTGTACCTTCTCAGAATGTGAAACACCTCGTCAAGGTCCCTGATGTGCTCGGTCACCAGTTTACTCTTTACTACCATATCGTCTATATACACCTCGACAGTTTTTCCCATCTGCTGTTCAAACATCCTAGTCATCATCCTTTGATAGGTCGAACCGGCATTCTTCAGGCCAAAAGGCATCACCTTGTAATGATAGTTACCAATTGGGGTGACAAAGGCAGTTTTTTCCTGGTCTTCCGCGGCCAAGGATATCTGATGGTAGCCCTGGAAAGCGTCCAAGAAACTCATTCGGGGATGCCCGACAGTTGCGTCGACCAGTCGGTCTATCCGCGGCATTGGGAAAGGATCCTTTGGGCAAGCCTTGTTTAAGTCCGTGAAGTCCACACAGACTCGCCATTTCCCGCTCTTCTTCTTCACCACGACTGTGTTCGCCAACCATTCGGGGTAGAACACTTCCTTGATAGCCCCAGCTCTTTTCAATTTTGCTACCTCCTCCCTCACAGCGTCTGCATGCTCCCTTGATGGGCGCCGAGGGGGCTGCTTCTTTGGGGTAATGGCCGGATTAACGTTAAGGTGATGGCGTATTAGGTCTGAGTCAACCCCAGGTGCTTCATAAGGATCCCAAGCGAATACGTCCTTATTTCGGCGCAGGAAATTAATTAGCGCCGACTTCTCCTGTGCTGGTAGCTCCGAGCCGATCTGGAAAAATCTCTCGGGGTCTGATCCGACGAACACCTTCTCCAGCTCTTCACAGCTCACTTCCATGGCCGGTCCTTCATTACCTGTAGATAGGACCGGGGTTCTTGATTGCTATAAGGTATTCCCGGTTGAAGTGGAGGGCACGTTGCTTAATTGTCGAGCAATTGCCGACACCATGCATCGCCTGGCCATTCCTTGATCCCCCACTATCTCTTTGATTCGGCCCTCTGACGGATATTTCACTTTCTGGTGCAGGGTAGACGACACAGCCCCTAGCGTATGAAGCCATGGCCGTGCCACAATAGCTGTGTAGGGTGAGTATGCGTCCACCACAATGAAGTCCACTTCCACTACTTCTATGTCTGTTTGCACAGGCAATCTGATCATGCCCTTCGGGATGACGATTTTTCCCTCAAAACTAAGCAGGGGAGCATCGTATGGAGACAGGTCTTCCTGCTTTAAATTCAGCCCCTTATACAAGTCTGGGTACATCACCTCCACGGCGCTACCCTGATCAACTAACACCCTCTTCACGTCATAACCTCCTATTCTGAGAGTCACGACTAGGGCGTCGTCATGGGGCTGAATAGTTCCCTCCTTGTCTTCCTCCGTGAACCCAATTAATGGCGGGGTCCTCCCTCTAGCACTCCTGGACTCCCTTCCACCTGGCTCTGCCGGGGACTTACCCACTGACATTACTCTGAACGGGCCGGAACCGGTTCTCCCAGGTGCGGCAAGAATGACATTTATCGTGCCTATTGGTGGCCTCAAAGCGCTTTGCCTGGTATCGACATTTGATTGCTCAGGGCGTTGCAACAGATGCCTTAGCTTCCCTTCTCGGACAAGCCGATCCAAATAGTTTTTCAGGTTCCTGCATTCGTCAGTAACGTGACCAGGCTCTTGGTGATACGCACAATATAGATTCTGATTGCGTCTTGAGGAGTCGCCCGCCATCTTATTCGGCCATTGGAAAAAGGGTTCATGCTTTATTTTCTCCATGATCTCGTGTAATGGCTCTCGGAACACGGCGTGGACTACTTGAGCCCCTGTGGATCTCGATTGTTCCATATAATCTCTTCTCGGCTTATTACTGCTACTGAAGTGGTCCGACCTGGAGTCCCTTCTCTCCTGAGGGACAAACTTCGCCTTTCCCTTCCCGGTTTGCTGGTCCTCTTCGACCCTTTTATACTTGTCTATCATGTCCATGAGTTGCCGAACGCTGGTGGCTGGCTTCCCCGTAAGAGACTTTCTTAAGCCGTGCTCTGTCGGCAAGCCCCTTTTAAAGGCACTGATGGCGACGTCATCGTGACTTCCTTCTACCTCGTTGTGCACCTCCCAATATCTGTCCGAGTAGGCCTTCAGTGTTTCTCCTTCTCGCATGGACAGAGATAAAAGGGAATCGAGGGGTCGAGGGACTCTAGTGCTGGTGATGAAGCGGGAGCCAAAGGCCTGCGTCAACTGTTTAAAGGAGTCTATGGAGTTTGGTGGGAGGGCATCAAACCATCTCATGGCCAGGGGCCCCAGGCTGGAGGGAAACACTTTACACATTAACGCCTCGTCCCTAGAGTGGACGGCCATCCTTTGGTTGAACTGGCTCACGTGCTCCACTGGGTCAGTTCGACCATTGTACAGGGTAAACGTTGGCTGATTAAATCGTCGAGGGAGCACCGCCCGCTCTATTCTACGGGTAAATGGCGACTGGGAGATTCGATCCAGGGCCTTGCTCATGGCGTCATTGACTAAGCCTTGGTAAGGTGGGCTTTTGCGGCCGCGTTTGTGAGGCCTCTCTTCCTCATAGGAGAACGTCCCGCTTGGAGGGGTCCTCGTCCTTCGTCTGTATTCATCATCCTCACCACTGCTAGTATCCGAAATGGGCAAAGGACGTTTTTGCTGGGCTCGCCGCAGCCTTTTCTTCAAATCCTCAATCTCTTGCTGTAGAGCCTTCTGCTCGTTGTGCTGGTGGGACGCATGATCTTTCCCTTTCGAGCGACTTCTACTCGCGTGAGAGGTGTTCACACTGCCCTATCGTTGATCATTTTGGTCCTTTGCTTGTTCAAGGTTTACAAAGTTGTCCTGTCGTTGAGATTCTGTACGTCCGGTTTGGCGCGGACCTGATCCTTCCATCCCTTGCTGTTTCACTTGTCGAGACGCAAGTTCTTCCCACAGACGGCGCCAATTGTAGGGGCACGATTTTGGGGCTCTGGCCCAAAAGGCAGGTGATCCTGGCCCAAAAGTCCCTTAACAATGAATTTGTAGAGAGTAGGTTACAGAACTAGATCTTCGACAGAAGAAACGCAATTACGACCGTGTCATGCAACCAGTTGGACGTAAGGATATCCCTTCAAACCTTTGGAATGATGGTCCCTGGGGCTGTTTCATATTCTTCTGTCTCTTTTCTCTTTCTCTATCTTTTTCTTTGTTCCGCTTCCCATCCTTTTTCCATGGGGATCTTCTTCTCTTATATAGCATCCTTCCTAAGATCATGACCCTACACTTGTCAGCCATCTGACCTTCCACTTGAGTGCCTGTCCCATAGGCCATCCTTTTTTCTTTTCTGTGAGTTGCACTGGCCAAGATGATTCTGCCTTTCTGTCCCTTCCACATTAATGCGGCTGGAAAAGTAGTTCCTTGGCATTTAATGCGGCAGTTGTGGTTGCCCCCCTTCCTGGACGCCATGCACCATTCCTTCGTATTGAGTGACCTTTCGCTAGGTAGGAGGTGCGAATTTGACACTCACTTGGCGAGTCCGAGGAGGTACTCCTCCTCGGACGCCCCTAAGCAGGCCCGGCCCATCATAGTTAGGATGGGATATCCTGCGCCCCCTGCCTTTTCTTCTTATCGTGGTTGGGCTTGGTACATGAACTACGGCCCAACATCCGCTGACAGATTTTATCCCCCACAATACCTTTAGTCTTTTTTTCTTTTTTTTTTAGGGTGAAAAAATACCTTTAGCTATTAAATACCCCTACCTACTTTTTGTTTTTGGGTTTATTAAATGCCACTTTGTTTCATTGGTCTTGAAAAAGAGCATAACTTCTAAATAAATTATTGAGGAACCTTAAGTCCTACACTAGATGCTTTGCATTGAAATTTTTTTAGGCTCCGCTTGGGAGTTCATAAGGGAAGGGAATGGAATGGAATAATCATAAGAGAATGAAAAGGAATTGAATGTATTTAAGTAAGGGAAATGAATGGAATTGAATGAAATTAAGTAACCTTGATTGGATGTTTTAAAATAAACGAATGGAAAAGAATGAAATGTAAGTAATTTTGTTTGGGAGCAACATGGAGGGAATGAAATGGAATCATTTTATGACAATATTACTATTAGACTCCTATTTTAAAATAAAGAATTGAATATACAAGTGTATTTTGGGAGTTTTAGTAAAAAAATTATTAAATCTTATTCCATTCTCTCTCATTCCTCCCAATTTCGAGGGAATGAAAATTTGAGGTTTTAAGGGAATAGAGAGGAATGAGTGTTTTCTCCTACCCATTTCATTCCCTTGTAATTAAACTCCCAAATAAGGGAATGAGCTTTCCATTCCCTCCATTAAAACTCCCAACAAGGGAAGGGAAGAATATTCTAAAGTGATTCTTTTCATTCATTTCCATTCCATTCCATTCCCTCCTAGTCCCGAAATTTTATGTTCTTATTATATATTTGAAGTTTTTAATATGAGAAATGCTAATAGATGCCTTTAGAGCAATGATTAATAATCCATTTAAAGAAAGTTTTTATAAGAAAAGAAAAAAAAAAAAACAATTAATGTTTTGACAGTTTTTTAACCATTGTCCTAAGAGGGCTCATTAGCATAACCCTTCTAATATTAGGGTCATGCTAACGAGTGCTCTTAGGGCACTTGTTAATAATCTATTTTAAGAAAATTTTGACATCATTTTTATGGGAAATGAAAAAAATTGTCAAAATATTAATTTTTTTTTTCCCATAAAAACTTTCTTTAACTGAATTCTTAACTAGTACTCTAAGGACACTCATTAGCATTTCTTAATGTTATTGTGTCTATCTTAATTTCATGGATAAGCATACATAGCATATTATATACTACAAAGTTGATCTTGTTCTTGACATAATTGATTTAAATGCAGATGTGGGACTTGTTTCTGCCATAAATGTGAAGAAAAGGACGTGGATTCTCCTACTCAAAGGGTTTCTAGGCTTGATGATATGGTTATGCCTAGGTTTATATTTTGGAATAAAAAATATTTACGTACCCAATTTTATTCCATGCCATTGAGCTTGGAATTTAAAAAGCACCCGTGTAAGAACTCCAAAGCGGCACTAGATGATGTAATTTTTTTTTTAATGATTTACAATCTTGCTCCCATTCTCCTTTCACTCTGATTTTTGTTAACTCTGTTCCTCCTTTACTTTTCTACTTACCTTCATTCTTTTGCTTTGTTTTCCACGTATTACAAAAATTTCTATTGCTTTCTTATGTGGTTGTGGTGCTATTGACTTGGGCAACATTTGGGACCTGGTTGGAGATTTTTAGTAACGTTGTTTAAAATGATGTGAAAATTTACAGTATTCATAAAACAAAAAATGTGTTTGGTACTATATTTCAAATAACAAGTTTCAATGTGTGAAAAAACATAATTGTTTTGTTTGGTATGTGCATGTTTTATTTTTTTTTAAAGCCTGACAATCATAATACAATTTAATTTTTTTTATTTGAGGAGAGAGTATTTTTATTTATTTATTTGAGAGGTGAGAGAAGTTAGTTTATGTTTTGTCACATCAAGTGGGTCCCATAGCTTTTTTTTTTTTTGGGTTTCCCACAATGTATCCTCAAAGCTTTCAACCAGAGACTAATCACTGTTCGTGCCGGGTCGGTCCACGAAGGGGTAAAGCACTGGCCCAGGGATTCTTTTCAAAGTGCAGGTAGCAGGACTCGAACTAGGGAGCACACCTAGTCGAGCCAAGTACAAGCACTCTGAGACCAAGCGCCGAACCGCTTGGCCAACCCCACTGGGTTTGTCCCATAGCTTTCAACATATTTACAAAAGTGTTATTGAGCAACGTTGTTTAAAAACTAAAAATCAATAAGAAGGGTTTTCTAAATTCAATATTTAAACATCTTAAAATGAACAACAAAACTCAAACACTTCAGTAAAAAACACATTTATCAAACGCGTTGTTTTTTTTTTTGAGCTCACAATTTTCAGTGATTAAATACAACTGTTATTCAAATACCCTAACCAAGCAGGCCCTATCCTCTCACATTTTCATTCTCCATCAAACGAGCTTATGGAATGTTTGAGCAATTCAAACATACTAGGGATATGCAAGCTTTTGACATAACAGAGGAGAGGTTGGAGTAGTTTATCCAGATTAATTATATCTATTTTCATGAAAAAGTAAAGAAAAGAAAAAGCATAGTAGTGTAACAGCCAGCCCTTGTTAATAAAGGAAGACCAAAAATAAACAAATCATTATTGACGTGATTGAAATCCTTGAATAATAACCAAAATGGCCAATTAACTTGGAGAATAGAGATGGATTTCGAAATGACTTCATGTTAAAGTTCGGTAGGTGATCATCTATAAAGCACCCTGCATCAGCATTTTATAGTACCTCTTTTGTAAGACTATGGCAGGAATCAAGGCATTAACATTTTCTATGGTCCAAAGCTAGAACTGAACGCAAATGAGAATTTTGAATTATCTAAACAAAAGTGATGAGACAGCTAGAGCTCAATGGCTGGGCCAGCATATTTTCCGTCGCAGATATTGAGATCATCTGGTGTTTCTATCGCTGCAAGCCATGCATAGTCCTCTTCTTTCCCATCTGGTGTTTCTATAAAAGCTCTATTTCCTGCTGCTGCATTAACATGTTCAACAAGCCACTCAAGTTGTTCTCATGTAATATAAGACAAGGATAACTTACATACAATACCTCAGGTTTGAACTTGATTTTAAACTAAACATGTGATTTTCAAATATTTCAATGTCAATTGTGTACTTATAAAGTTGCGACTTTTCACAACTGTGAGACCCTGTTAGCTGGGACTAATGGAGCACTGACACTCATGTGGGGTGTTAAAATAAATAAATAAAGCGCATAGAGCATGACATGGTCAAAAGCTCCAAAAAAATCTGTTGTTTTATTGAAAGTAAATAAAATTGGACAGGGTTTTACTCCAACTCACAACATGTTGATTATGTATTGTCACCAACTTAATAATCATGTAACTTGCTTAGATGAATTAATGGGTCATCTGGTTAAAATACACTTGGATAGTCATCTAAATTGTCATGTAATAGACTGGAGAAAATTCTTTCAAACTAATTTGGAGAAAAACTTCATCTAACATTATTCTCTTTCACCATCACATTCCCTCACTAAAGTTTTTCCACTCTACTATTGGTCATATTGAAAATCTCTAGCTCATAAAATCAAAAAGTAAATGTGAACAAATTTAGGAAGACAAGTACAGGTGTTGCTGAACCAATCAGAGATGAGGACACGGAAAACAAATAACAAGAGAGCAGTGGTTAAAAGAACTACAGCTCTAAAACTCAAAAAGAATAGCTCATGAGGAGTTTACTGTTGGTCTCACTAGCTTTTGAAGTGATGGTGGTGGTTATCTAAGGACTTACGTCTCTCAGTGCATAGTGGTGTTTTATTAAAATCATAATAGTTGACTATATTTAAATTTCCAAGTTCCAACATTTTCTTATTCTTTGGACTTTTATGTTTCAGTTTCTATGTCATAATATTGGATATCTATTCATTTGAATACATGAGTGCTTTTTTTTTGTGGGGAGGGGGGGGGGGGGGGGGGGGGGGGGGTGGTTGTTGAATGGGGTGTGTTGTTTGTGGTCCAATATCACATGTGGTTCACAAGCAATAGTCCTTCTCCAATATTAGGGAAATCACATGGTCAATATCTTAGAAATTTAGAAACTTGGGGTTTAATTGGAAATCAAGGTGAAACCATGGGATTCTCTATGTCACTTCCAAAAAATTAGTCAAAAAAGAAGACGAATAAGAGGGAGGAAGAAGAAATATGAATTAAAGAGCTATATGTGCATAATCATAGTATAGCACAACAGAAAGAAAAGAAAAAGGAAATAAAAATAACATTAAAATTACTTTAAAGATACTTACAGAAGGTAGAGTAGGGGTAGTCATGGTAGTAGCTATATTTTCTGCCTGGTTCTTCTCTGTATGGAGGTGAGAGGATGTCAAGTACAGCACAAGGGGTGACTGCAGTCAAACAATGCAAATTACCCCCACTTTTTGGGTACAAAACTGTGGCCTCACATGGTGCTGTCAAAACTTTATCAGCCGACAACTTTGCCAATCTTACTGCAAATCAGAAAATTTTCATCAAAAGTTCCAACTACTGATCCTATATCTGAAAATCAAGAGCAAGACCTTAGACTATAGATGACAACAACAAAATCTTAATCGCAAAATTTTGATACGGCCTCTCAGGCTTCCAAAAACAAGATAATGTCAATTCCACTCATGAAATTTGGCTGCTTCACAGTCAAGGAAATAGAAATCATGCTGCTTTTCAGACAAGAAGAGTGAAGTTGCTATTCCTCTTTCAGTAAAAGGTGACAATGCCCAATTAGAGATACGCAGAGCAGCTGTTGGCTGGGGATTGGTGATTACAAGTAAAGGAGATTGTAGAGACAAGCCCACGTTTCACAATGATGTGGACAGCGTAAGTATACAGGCGAAGATCAATATTGTAACAGTTATCTAATTGGCTGATATATGGCATAAAACCGAATTCATAGATATGCAGCTCCAATCAACAGGGTAAAATTTAGACCATGGAAATGACAAACCTGCCATTAGAGCTGAGGCATCATGAATACAATACTTACATCAACAACTAATTGGAAAATTAAAAAAGAAGAAAAAAATCTCCTATCATATATAATATACACTGTTTCTAATCAAAATCCTACAAAAGATAATCTGTCTTTGATATCTTTTTCTCCTTCACTTGGAACTGAGAATAGTAATTTTCATATTATTAGCATGCAATTTCCTTCTTTATCATTTTTTTGGTTTTAAATAGGCCCCATAGAACACATCCTAAATTAAACACCACCCCCCCCCCCCCCCCCCCCTCTTTTCTTATTCAATGCTGTACACATCAAACTTATACTGCTTCTAGATCATTTCAAAATTACAATTCAATCTGTCCATCATTGCAGGGGATTGAGAGATTAAAGCTCCATAGCATAAAAGTGCGTTTTAAGTTCTATTCTCATATATTTTCTTAAAGTAGGATAGGAATTTCATACAAGAAAACATCATAAGGGATATACATATTAATCGAGCTAGAATTGGCTTTAGGTAATTAAAAGTCCTAGAATCTGTTGTGACAAGCTGAAAATGAAATGAGAAAACAGACCTGGAAAGGAACTAGGTCCTTTTGTTTCCTGGATTTGGGCAGGCTCAACCCAATCATAAGCTTTCACATGCACAGAGCCATAGAGAACTTTGCTAAAAACAGTCATCTCAGGATGGTTATGGAGTGGAAAAACTGCGGAAGTAGGAAGGCAAAATATACACATCTACAAATAAAAAAGCAAAATAGTTCTTACTCAATACTTGAGTAATATATTTGAAACAGCTTGTCACATGCACACACTGGCCACACAGATAACGTCAGACGCATGCAAAGAGGTAGGTTTAGAACCTACTGATAAATGATCTTAACCAATCTGTACACTAATTTCATAGAAATTTTATTTCTAATCAAGGGAAAAAATAAATGCTAGAAATAAGAACAAATCAAAAGAATTGGGCAAAGCATTAAACTCCCATATTTTCAAGGTCTGTAACAGCAACACTAAGAATTACAAACTTGCAATGAGGTGAGCATGAACTGCAGGATTCAACGAATTTTCATTCAGGATAAGAAGATGCTAGAGCTTACAGTAGAACTATGACATTTATATACTTCCAAATAAGTTATTGGTTGTGCCCGTCGTTCTGCCCTGTCTAGTTGGTTAATTCCAAAATTTCCATGTTCTAGATCATCATCCGAAAGTTCCACTTTAAGCCCAACATCAGCTGGACCAAGTGTGTCTGTAATAGAGTGAAAACCATATGTTAGAAGCATAAAGCTACATTTTACAACAAAATGTTTATGAAAATACATAGAATATAGCTTCATGGGAAACTATTACAGCCCTTAGCTATAAGCAAGCTTTAAGCAGGCACGAAGTTATTAATCTCTATACTTTAATAAAATTTACTGTAGTATTTAGTAAAACTTTCCCTAGAAATGGCAGCTGGATTACACTTTATGCCAACTATCAATTAAAAGAATTCACTAACACATATTGCAAAGTCAATATTATGGCCCAATTTCATGTCTATTTCATCTCTACTCATGTATATTGAGATTTTTAAAAATATTTGACTCCAATGTGACCCTTACAATAGGATACCACAATCAAATAAAGAAAACTCAAAACAAATTCACATATGTCCAATACCCATTTCCTCAACTGAGCCAAAGTGCCAAACATTGCAAAGTGCACAAATTTTTTTCAACTTGCACATAAAAGAGAATGCAATTAGAAGAAAGGAAAGAAATTGAGAAATACCCAGAAGAGAACAGATACTCTGGGAAGCTTGAGGAGAGGGAGAGGTAGAGGGAGTGAAGGTGTTGTTGCAGTGGTCATAGAGAGCCTGAACTTTGGAGTTGTTCTTAGTCATGCTTAGGTGCCTTAACAAACAAGGTAGCTGTTATGACCCCCTCCATGGCCGCGTGCAGATCCTCTTTTCCCTCGAGGGGCTATGGTTAGATTTAAGGATTTTCAGAAATAAAACAGCAGACAAGAGGAAATTTATAGTTATACTTCGAGGGATAACCAAGACCTCCTTAACAAGCAAAGCTTGATTTTTACTAAAATATTCTCATATCCCTTTATTAATCATAATAGGCCTTACAACTGAACGTAAAAACAAATCCAACACCTAAACGATAGAAACAATTCCTACAATCTAGCCTACTAATCTGATAAGGATAAAGGCAATTGTTATCCCATTAAATAACAAATACTTGAAATATTAGATAACAATCAATAGCTAAGATAAAGATAAACTCTTAAGCAAATTCAAAAGCTAGAACCAATCTGGTAGGACAGCTGGTACGTAACAGTAGCTTTGTTTTGTAAGAATCTCCTAGTCTTATCGGTTGCTTTGTGGATTTTTGAAAACATTGCTTGGTTCAGGCGAGAAATTATAACGAGTGAAGGTGTGCTAGAATTAGAAACCCTTCTCTTTCGTGGTACGGATAAATTTTGTAAGGTCCTCCACAGACGACAGCTGGACCACCAAAAGATTGACGCGTCATCAATTATAAATAGACAATTTATATATTTAATTATAAGGTGTTAAAGCTGATCACATTTATTATTACATTAATTTGTAACCTTCATACAGTAAAATTTGCAGCTCGACCATCTTTCTCTCTATGTATATATAAACTGAAGTATATTTTTGGTCTTAAAGCAATCTAGTCCTACTAGGATTGGAATAGGGTTCAATAGGTTTCGTATAAACACCATGGTTTTGAAATCCTTACCAGACCATATGGTCCGACCCGTTTAACCAAAAACCGTCCCTACAGACGGTTTTTTTAACCCCAAAACCCACTATACACAAAAAACATAGTAAACCGTTCGAACCGCGGTTAAACCGCCCGGATTGCAGAACCGTGGCCGGGTCTCACGGGTCAGGCCGAAACTGGAAAAAATAAGAAAAAGAAGAAGCGTTGTGCCATTTTCTCTGTTGAACTTTGCCTTTTTATCTCTCATCCTCACCACAAATCCGAAAATGCAGTCCCAAAACACATTAAGTCCACAAAATAAAAAAGAAATGAAAAGCACAAACCTTATCTTTACCCCTTCTTCTACGTTTTCCAATTCTTCCTTCTTCTCCGTTCTTCTGCGTTTATTCTTCTTTTGTTTCTTTGGCGTTTCCTTTCTTCTTTTGTCACTGGTGCCCAAAACCAAAAGGAATCGAAAGTTTAATAAAGTTGTCTACCAATATGGCAGACACTACCCCTTCCCCATGAAAAAGTTGGACATGTGGCCACGATTCAACCATTCATTTGCTTTTAAATATTTAATTGCATTATTTATTGGTACTACAAACCCACATATTCGTATATTAAATTCATGTATGGTTCTTCTCAACAACCATTCATGTACTGTTATTGTAAATTAGGATTTATATTATAGATTAAATCTGTATAATATTACATAAATTTATAAAAAAGTGTACAATATTATACATATTTACATAAAAATATATAACGTTGTAGACATTCATTTTGTTTATAATATAAATTTATTTTATCTTGATAGAATATGTAAACTAATAATTTTTTTTAATTATTATTTTTAACAATTAATAATAATAATCCATTGATTTTTGAAACATCATAATGAAAGTTATGATATAAAAAATACATTTGAATGATGGTCTTTATATTTATTAGAATTATTTTAGTTAGTTTTTCTATTTATACTAATTTATTATATTTATCTATATTTTAAATAACTATTAAATTAATTATGACAGCATCACGGTTCGACCTCGATCCAACCTTGAAAACCTTAAACCTCTTCATTCTTCGGTTCTTTGAACGGTCCGATTTTCAAAACCATGATAAACACTGTCTAATGTTCAGTTGTATAGTAAAATCAATGGTAAATAATGATTTTGGTCTCTAATGTTTACAATATGTATCAATTTAGTTCCCAATGTTTTAAATGTGTCAAAATAGTTAATATTGTTGAGTGATGATGGAAAATACTGATATGGTTAATGGTGGTTATTAAAATTGTTGAGAAATTTAGACCCCGGTTGATAGAATTAACAAATTTTAAATCCAAATTGTTAATTATGAATAAAATTTGTTAAAACAAACAAATATCAATATCATGTCAAAATCATGCAGCGGAAAAGTAAATAAGACAAGATATGATAACCCAGAAAAACCAATGAAACAAACTAGTTTCACAGTAAAAAACCTAGGGGGAAACCTTCCCGAAAAGCAATCAACTATAGTAAAGAGAAGTTTCAGATCTAGTACAAAACCTTTGTCCCTAGACTCTACAATCCCTGCAGATGAACTCACAGCAGAAACCTTTCACCGCTTCAGAACCTCTGAACTCTTTAATATATGAACGCCACCCTTTGATGCACGAATCCCAGTACGTGACTAACCAATTGCGCGGATCCCAGTACGAAACTTAATCACCAACTAGAAGAAGATTGTTGGCTGCAAAGTTCTTCACTTCATCAACAATGAAGATCAAGAAGCACTTGGTTAAAAAACCCTAAGGCGCAAAGACGCAGTAGCTTCTTTCAGAGAGAATAAGGCATCGGTCACCTTTTGCATATGTTCTTCTTGTATTCTCTCATGTGACAGCCTCTAAAATAAGCCTTATATATGTCTAGGGTTGTGAGAAAAGAAACCCTACACAAATACATAAGCTTGGGCTGAAAATCAGATCTGGAAATCTGAATTCCCGTAACCTCGATAGATACCTCGATAGATAGTATCTGTCGAGCCTCATTAAACCTCGATAGATACCTCGATAGCTATTTGTCGAGCTATCTGTCCAGCTTTAGTGAACAGCTTTTCTTCATTTGTTTCTTGGTCCAATCTTTATGGCTTTAATACAAGACTTGAACAACATGTTTCTTGAAGTATTAAACACATCCTAGATCTACCCAAATACAAGTAAAGTGCGTTTTGTCAAAGGATTAGTCAATTACATAAAATAGTGACATATGTTCCTAACAAGTGAATCACATATATCCTAACAAAAATATCAATTTTATGTCACCTAAGTTGTCATATGTGTTGCAATGTGGGCTAAATTATTTATTAAAAATTTGATATTTTTATATCAATGTTAGACACATTAGCAGTTTCCATCCATCACTTAACAATGGGAAAAATATATTTTGGTACAATATCAAAAGGTTAGAAACTAAACTGACACATTTGAAATGTTAGAGACCAAATTGATGCGTAGTATAAACATTAAGGACTAAAGTCATAATTATCCTAAAATCAATTTATTTTGCTCTCTTTTCACAAACAATAGTAGGAAGCAATAACATAAACCAACTACAAGGAGCAGCAAGTGTTTAATAAAAAGATTAGTTGTCCATCAATTTATTAAGATTGTTTCCAAGGCCATGGACATACAATTTTTTATATTAAGCACAAGATCGGGTTCGATCTAGGATTGCATGTACAGTTTTTTAATTTAAAAAATTAGTGGTCACATCAATTAAAAATTGTCATATTATTGCTTTGCAAGACACGTAAACAAGAAACTAACGGAAGTAAACAAAGGAACCTATATCTCTCATTTTTTGAAAATTTAGGAATTAAAAACACTCATTTGAAACGTCATAGATCAAAAAGCACTCATAAGGTAAACTTTAGAAATCAATAATATATTTCAACTTTTTTTTTAAAGAAGAATTTGGTAACATTCTCCATAGCAAGTTCCAAAGCCCCCTTCACAACCTCATGATGGAAGAAAGTAACACCCCCAACTCCCTTGTGCACCTACATGCTGGAGCAAACAGGTAATCAATTATGCACATCATACTTTCAATTCATTGAGATACCACAGTAACATGAAAAACGTTTTACCTATTTTTCTTCGCGTGCTAAGCTTGTATCATCTTTCAGTTCTCTTCGATTTTTAGGCTAACCCTTTGAACCAGCTGCAAGCAACCTTTTTTTTTTTTTTTTTTTTTCATAACAGTGAAGTGTAGATAGAAATCCTTAAGTTCAGGACGATCCTATGATGCACGGGTACAAATACGAGTATGGGTACATGCGGGGATGGGTAAAAGAATACGACATTTTTTGAAAAACTTAGGGTACGATACGTCAGAAATACGTGTATTAATAACTTAGGGATAATTACACATAACCCACCTGTGGTTTGGGCGAAAATCACTTTGCCTACCCGTGGTTTGAAAAGTGTCACTTAACCCATCTGAGGTATGTTTCCGTCAATCTCCGTAACCCACCTCGGTCTCTGTTGTTACAAAAATACCTTTTAACCCCAAAATAGAACATAACGCGAATCAAAACACCCAAAACTCAAAAACTTTTCGAGAGAGAGACCTGAGGTGAGATCAGCTTGTTCTTCGTGGTTTGAAGCGTCTGGAGGGGGAGAAAACACTTGTTTTGCATCATCGAAGCTAGGCAAGGTATATGTGACTGCTGTTCATCGCGACCCACCCACGTATTTGTGTCTGTTCTTGATTTAGGGTTTCAGATTTTGTTCAAGTGCGAACTTACTGTGTGAAAGTCTAAATTTGTACTTCCCAGGAATCGTGTTATGTTGATATGTCTTCATCAAGTGGTAATTTCTCGGGTTCATGTGGACATATGTCCAATGAGTAGACTTGTGTTTTAAGAACAAGTTTGAGTTTGTACAATTTTGGGAGGAGGTTCTTGGGTTGTAGCCGTTATAAGGTTGGTCCTAAGTGTCCTTTCTTTGTTTAGGTTGATAACCCAACCTGTCCTCGTGGGAATGAAACTGCACCTTTGGCTCTAGAGAGGATGTCTAGGCTTCAGAGTGCTCTCCAACTAGCCAATGAGAGGGAAATGACAGCTCTGGAAACGACAGAAGAAGCTAGACAAATGGCAGAAAAGGCTCTTGAAGAGGAAGCCAAAGCCAAGGAGAGGGAGAGAAAGGCTCGAACTGTCTGTACAAAAGCTAAGGACAAAGCCATGTTTGTTGAAGAGAAGCAGAGAATGTGGAAGTTTGCATGCATTTTGTCATGGATCTTTTTTGTTATTGTTATGTTGTTGTGTTTTGGCTCAATTGAGTTCTTTGGAGTGAAGAGACCTAGATTGTTGCCCTGAAGTAGTTAATTGGTTAGTAGAGATAGTTATGGCAATGGTGTTAATGAATTTGCATTGTAATAGCACTAGCCTACTGATGTAATGTTTTCATGTGTCAATGAATGAAGAATTGGTCAATTATTGAGTATTTTGTGCATACCATAACAACCATTCAATGGAAGAAATATTGGTCATGCCACTAGTCTGTGGGCATATAATGAAAGAAGTATTGGTCAATTATCAATGACTTGTGCATACCATAACAACCATTCCACAATAACAACTTCCATACACTATATTGGAAAAATATACTTGGACACAATCTGTAGTAGCAATAAATAAACTTCCATATAATCTGGTTTGGACAAATAATGTTCCATACAGTTACCTGCGCATACCATAACAACCATTCCACAGTAACAACTTCCATACAATCTATATTGGAAAAATCTACATGGACACAATCTGTAGTAGCAATAAATAAACTTTCATATAATCTAGTTTGGACAAATATTGTTCCATACAAACTGTAATACCACAACTTCCATATAACAACCTGGAGTGTATTGTACCTTAATTACAAAAAAGCACATTCCAAGGCCAGCTATATATATATATATATATATATATATATATATACACATACATATAATTGCTCAAAACAAGGTGATTGTTTTTGACACTAATTGATAATTATAAAAAGCCAACAGTGATCTTCACAAAAAAACAAAAAGGCCCACATGTTCCCACTAGCTTTACTCCCAATGCTGGCATGCGTACCCACTAGCTTCATTCATTTCTTGCCTTTACTCTTTCCTCTTTCCACCCATTGAATTCATTTTTGGTGGCCTTTGTGCAGCAAGCTGTCCTCTAGTCCTCACACCACCAATGCTCCTATTTGCATGTGAAGGCTACAAAATAAAAAATAGATCCACTTTGTTAAAAAATATCCCAGTCTATACAACCATCCAGGAAAGAGGTTACTCAACTAAGTTACCTATGAAGAACTTGGTAAGGTATCCCAGGTCTCCCTAGGTGTGTGAAACTTCGACTGTGAGGAAGAGAACCATTCTGCTCTCCTGTGAGATGGCCTAGCTTGATTTCCTTGCTGTGAGGATGAAGGCTGAGTGGCAGACATCATGTTGTAGGTCTGGGTAGGCTGCTGGGATGGTGGTTGGGGTGCAGGCTGAGGTGTAGATCTAGGTGCAGGCACCCCTCCCCTTGCCTGTAACAAAACCCAGTTTCAATACATAAATACCTTTGTAAGTTTAAAAACAAGTTTTTTTTTTTTTTTTTTTTGCCATTTAAATCCCAATTACTTAAAGCTTTTTCTCTTTCAAGTCCCTGTCTCCTCTGCCATGGTGTCTCCCCAGTGATGCCAGCCTTGTTCAGCCGACTTGCTTTGTAAGGGTTCCTAGGCTCATCAGAAGCCCTCTTTCTTTGCTTGGGTGGCCTGCCTGGTGGTTTGTATATGTGAGGTGCTAGGGGAGTAGGCTGTCCAGTCTCAGCCCATTCTAGCTGGCCAGGCATGGGAGGAAGTACCTCCTTGTATATCTCCATGTAAGTTTCTTTGAAGTAGCATGGGTGGGTATAGTCTTCTAGTGTCTCAATGTTTGTATAAATGGTTGTTATGGCATGTTTGCAAGGAATGCCATTTAAATCCCAAGACCTACAGCTACATGTCTTCTTGACCAAATCAACTACATGCCTCTCATACTGACTGCCTACCTCATAAAGGAAACTGCCAGTTGGGGTAGCACTAAATGGCTTACTTTCAACCTTCAATTTCTCCAACCTATCTTGTATGCTTGGACACAACTTTCCAGCATACTTCAGTATCCCTTCCCTTTTTGTGTAAAGCCTACTCATAAGTCTAACCCTAATCCACTCCAACATTGCCAAGATAGGCTTGTCCCTAGACTTCAATATCATTGCATTAAAAGACTCACTCAAGTTATTTACCAAACAATCTGTTAAGACCCTAGGAGTGAAGTGTGACCTTGTCCACTGTGCAGGTGCAATGTTTGCAAGATACTCATATGCCTTTTCATCCAAATCCCTTATGTACTGCATGCATCTCTCAAACTCCATTACTGTTGTGGCAGCAGCACACCTCCACAGTGCATCCTTCAGCTCCAATCCCTTGTGATCAACTTTGAAATTGTTGTAGATGTGTTTCACACAGTATCTATGCTCCACAGTAGGGAATAGTGTCTCTATTGCAGGTAGCCCCTGCAAATAAGCAAATAAGCAAACAAAACAAGTTAGTTCAGCAAACAAAGTAAACTATTCAAGTGTAACTGAACAAAACAAAACTTGCATACCTTTTGCCTATCAGAAATGAAGACCAACTGAAGCTCCTCTGGCCTCCCTATATCATCAGCAAAAATTTCCAAAAACCATATCCAAGACTCCCTGGTTTCTTGTTCCACAACAGCCATGGCTACTGGAAAAATGTTGTCATTTGCATCCTTGGCAGTGGCAAATAAGATTTGCCCACCAAATCTGTGCTTTATGTGACAACCATCTAAACTTATAAATGGCCTGCATCCATCTAAAAATCCAACCTTTTGAGCATTGAACCTAACATACAACCTCTTAAATTTTGGTTGGGAAGTCTTATCAGCCATTTCTGTTTGCAGTATAACCCTACTCCCCTTGTCTACAGTGTTTATCATTTGTGCATAGTCCCTAAGGACACCATATTGCAGTTGCTCATCTCCATTGATCAAATCCTTTGCCTTTCTCTTTGACCTATACACTTGGTTTACATTTAGTTCAACAGATAAATTTTGCATCACATGGTTGTATACACCACTCACCTCCCAATTTGGATTTTTGCTAAAATCCTTAATGAACCTCTTAGCAACATAAGCTGATGTTGCTTGGCTGTTTTTAAAAGACTTGGGGCAAGTACAGTCATCAGTCAAGGTCTTAATTTGAAATGTTAGCTCTCCACTTATTTGAGATGCATAACATCTCCACCCACACCCATTCTTGCAGTGAACTGATATCTTGGTCCTCTCATTAAGCTTGAATTTGATGTCAATAGGTTTTTTGATTGCATACTCTCTCAAAGCAGCTCTGAACACCTTTGCATTAGGAAACTTCATCTCCTTCTTCAGTACAACATTTCTCATGTCACTCTTAGCATTAAACTTTACCTGCTCAGGTACCTGCTCATCATCAGACCCATCCATGCTTACCATGTCATCCTCAAGGGCTGGCTCAGCCCACTCAGGGTCTGCATGGAATGCATTGCTTGATTCTGGGGCTGTGTGAGGTGCATTGCTTGATTCTGGGGCTGTATTGGGAGCAGAACCTTGTGGAGCTGAGTTTTGAGCACATGGTTGTGGAGCTGAGTTTTGAGCAGAACCTTGTGGAGCTGAGTTTTGAGCAGCAAATATATCATCACCAAAGTCATCCCCCTCTAGGCCTTCATTTAGCCAATCATCATCATCATCTCTTTCAACATTCTGTTCTTCATCTCTTGCACCAATCTCAACATCCTCAACATCTTCTTCTTCATCATTCTCATCATCTTCATCATAATCACTCTCTAAATCTATTTCATCCCTTACTGCATCACCACCTACATCACCACCAGCATCACCACCTACACCATCTGCCACTCCCCCTCCATCACCACCTACACCACCATCTGCCACTCCCCCTCCATCAGGATACTTAACTGCCAGTGGCTCCACATCTATGTCAGTATAGATTATGATTTTTTCAACTGGCCATGCCCTATGAAGGGTAGTCATGTTTAGGACATCTGCATCTATTTCTATGTCTCTTAAATCATCCTGTAGATCACCTTCAGGAAGTAAATACCTATATCTACTGTGTTCTTTAGGAGCACCAACTAGATGGCATAAATCCCGAATTTCAAAGAAACTCAACTTGTCAGGGTCAACCTCTATCAGTGTACTACAGACCCACCCACATATTCAATGGTTGGCTCCTCCACAAAACATCCCACAACATGAATTTCAATGTCAAATGTGAAGTCAACCATTTGCAATTAAAATAAGTAGTTTGTTTACACACTGACATGCAGAAAATGACAAGAAGCCAAAAGAGATAACAAGCCAACAAATTGACAACAAGACAATAACACACGGACAAAGGACCACATAAAGCACATGCAAAACCAGATTCCCAACAAATTCATAGGGACCACATAAAGCACATGCAAAACCAGATTCCCAACAAATTCATAGGAACCACACTACCCACAGTTCACAAACAAGTGTAATCATTGACAAATAAACTTGATTATTTCAGGTATATGCATTATATAAACAACCATAGCAGTACATTAGCTACATCCTAAACGATTCTACATATAAATAACAAAATGCACATTTAACATACAAAAAAAAATTAAATGTGCAGATGAACAGCAAAACCTAACTACGTGGGTGGGTCGCGATAAAAAAATGACATCAAGAACCCAAATGCAGATGAACAGCAGTCACACATACCTTGCCTAGCTTCGATGATGCAAAACAAGTGTTTTCTCCCCCTCCAGACGCTCCAAACCACGAAGAACAAGCTGATCGCACCTCGGGTCTCTCTCTCGAAAAGTGTTTGAGTTTTAGGTGTTTTGATTCGCGTTATGTTCTGTTTTGGGGTTAAAAGGTGTTTTTGTAACGGCAGAGACCGAGGTGGGTTACGGAGATTGACGGAAACATACCTCAGGTGGGTTAAGTGACACTTTTCAAACCACGGGTAGGCAAAGTGATTTTCGCCCAAACCACAAGTGGGTTAAGTGTAATTATCCCAATAACTTATTAAAATATATTTTATTTATATTTTTTATATATTGTTAAGCATTTACTTTATATATTGTTAAGCATATATCAATTTAAAAGCAATAATTGAAAATAAAGTGAATCTATGGCCATTAAATGATGTTTAGAATACAAACCAAGATTTAAAAGAGTAAAAAACTGATAACTAAGTAAGTACTCAACATTGAAATCAATATATAAAACATATAAAATTCTTTCATGTTTGGGCTATTTCTTACTATCAGGATTTGGGTTAGAACGATATCCAAGTCATATCACAAGTGTATCCTAGATGTATTGGTAATTTTTTTTTTTTTTTAAATGACTAAACTTGTATCTTATAAATATCTGGTACGATACTGGTACGATACGTATAGGATAGGAGTACGTGAGCAAAAATAGAGAGCTAAACCATCCTACAAGCTCAGCTAAAAAGTCAATATTATAACCACCCATTCCCATGTGAACCAGCTCAAAATACCACCTAAAAACTAAAAAGAGTAATAAATGGCTGAGTAGTGCTCTATTTTTTTTTTTTTGAGAATTGACCGCAAGAAATGAAGCACTTTCAGCACTAATTCATTAAGAAAACAAACAGAATCAAACAGCCGAACCATATTTCAGAGGGGAAAAAAAAAATCAAATTTCATAGCCCCCCATAAGACCCAATTTCTATTAGAGGCCAAACAATCAAACCCTGTTGGACAAAGACCCAAGCATTAAATATACACATTCAGAATACACACATGCCATTACAATCATTTTGTCAACGTTCATCGGATTCCCACACAAAATCAAGTCAAGCGTGCAAGTGAGAAAGTTGTGTATTGCGAATTTGCGATACAATAGGATTAGGCTCTAAAATTTGGTTATTAACGTTTTAAATGTTAATTTAGTGTCTAATCTTTTGATATTGTGTCAAAATAATCTTTATAGTTAAGTGATGGATCAAAAATATTGACATGGCTAATGGTAATATTAAAATATCAATTTTAAGTCACCTAAGCTGTCATATATGTTGCCATGTGGGCTAAAGTATTTATCAAAAAAACTGAAACCCCTTCTCTTTCTTGCATTGGGAGCTTAAGTGGCATAAAATTAATATTTTAATATCACTATTAGCCACATCAGTATTTTTTATTTATCACTTAATGGTAGAGACTATTTTTGCACAAAATCAAAAGGTTGGAATTAAACTAACACATTTGAAACATTAGAGACTAAACTGACGCATAGTTTAAACATTAGGGACTAAAGTCATAATTTACCCTAAAATCAATTTATTTTGCTCCCTTTTCACAAACAATAGTAAAAAGTAATAATATAAACCAACTACAAGAAGTGTCAATTGTTTAATAAAAAGATTAGTTGTTGTGTCATCAATTTATTAAGCGGCTTGTTTCCATGACCATGGAAAGGCAATTTTTAAAGTAGTCACAAAATCAAGTTCAATCTAAGATTAGGCAAGATGATGTACTGCGACAGGCTCATCTCTTCCCTAAAACAATTTACATGGCTCTTTTTTTTCTTTTTCTTTTTTCCTTTTAATTGAATAACAGAATGTTGGGGCTCTTTTCACGTTAATGGGCCAGGGCCCATTATGCTATGCTCAAGCCCGTGGAGTAGTGGGTTAGGGAGTTGGGATTGGCCTATTATCCCAATGGGTTATGTTGCAAGCTAACTTGTGCGCAAGCCAAGTGTTCCCGATTTGCAGACAAGGTAGGGAGTGCTATGGCAGACTGGGTACCTCAACGAATACAGCAGATAGTGCCACGACAAAACAACTGATACATCAAATATAATAAAAGATGCCACGATAGAACAACTGATACAACAAATAGAATAAAAAGATGTCACAACAGAACAATTGATACAACAAATACAATAAAAAGATTCCACAACAGAACAACTGATATAGCAAATATAATAAAAGGTACCACAACAAATATAATAGAAAGTACCGCAGCAAATATAATAAAAGGTACCACAATATATATATATATATATATAATAGAACGTACCGCAACAAATATAATAAAAGGTACCACAACAGAATGGCTAACAATAAAAGATGCTATAGCAAAACAAATATCAATATAGATGATAAACAAGTTAAAAGAAGCTATAGCAGGATGGTGATAGCAACTCCAAGCAAATAGGATTGCGTGAGTTCATCACCTTAGTCTTGGGTCTTCTTTTAGCAGGAAATGTTCCAAGAAGGAATTCAAACCCCAACACGGACAACCTTGTCACAGGCTTCTGCCATCAAAGTTGTGCATCCTGGAGAAATGACCTAAATGGTTGTGTGCTGTTACTTATAGAGTTTCAAAGAGTGGGCTTGTCAAGAGGGAGCGAAAAGATGGTCTATTGATGCATGCCATATTTCTACCATGTTTTCTCTCTTCTCCTCACCTCTTTCTTTCTTTCCGTTTTTATTTAATTTTTGCTTTAAGTTTCTTACTGCTATCTTGCCGTGGGTTCCTCCTCCTCATCTATGGCTACCTCTTCCTTTTATAGTGAACTGATTCAATGGGATTTCTCTTTTTTGCCCTTAAGGCTTCACTAATTGCTTTTGGGTTCTTGTGGTCATTCCTTAAGGACTACCCACCAACCCATTGGTTGCCTAGCCACCACCTCTGCTCAGAGTGTGCTTGTTGCACCACTCCCCGTTCTAGGACAAAACCCCTCTTTGTTTTGTTTCTCCACTCACCTTTCCTGCCTTACCCGAATGGATAAGGGTTTGAGTCCCTCTCTCTACCCACCTCTATGGCATGCATCAGATGGTCCAAACCCTTTTCTTATCTCTTTTGGGTGAAATGCCATCCTAGCAAGGTATTTTTCCCAAAAGAAGCCCTGGTAGGAACCCTAAATTAGATCCCTTTCTCCCCACCACCAAACCACACCCTCTGAGTCCTTTGACCGTGAGCCCACCTCTCTTGTATTGGCTGGGTACAAGTGGGTGGTACTTCGGCCTTTGTGTGTTCGTTCCATTACCCTCTGCATTTGTCTTCTTTTGCTCCCACGCCATTTCTAACGTTTCTGCCATACCTTATTCTGCTGCGTGTCTTGTGTTCGTGCTTATCCTCCACGGCATGAAGGGCGTAGACTTTGGGGCTTACATTGTTTCTTCATATTTCCACAGAAGTTCCTGCCCATCCAGTTCGTAGGGCTTTTGCCCTTGTTGCTTCTTGTCTTGCTATGCTTATGGGTTTGTTGGCTGTCATTTCTGCCACGTAGGCCTATGGGGTTCTTATACCTCTTTTCTTGGGCTTTCACAACCTATTTGTTTTACTTTTACATCTTGTTGTGCCCGTGGGCTTGCTAGCTATTATTCTTGCCATACTGGCCCATTGGGCTTTTTACCTCTTTTCTTGTACTCCCATTGTCCATTTACTTTACTTTTATCTCTTGTTGTGCCCATGGGTTTGCTAGTTGTTATTCTTGCCGTGTTGATCCATTGGGTCTTTTACCTCTTTTCTTGGGTTTTCATGACCCATTTACTTTACTTTTACCTCTTGTTGTACCCATAGGCCTGCTGGCTGTTATTCCCACCGTGTTGGCCCATTGGGTCTTTTACCTCTTTCTTGGGCTGCCATGGCCTATTTGCTTTCATCATGCTCCTTTCACTTCCTTCCTCTTTCATCTTTCTTCGTTGTTGGGTTTTTTTTGCCGTTGGGCCCTTTGTCAAAAACGGGTATCAACACAGAATAAAAAAAATAACCAGAAATAATAGAACACACAACCATCACATTTTAACAATTAATGGTCCATGGCGCAAGTCGCAACTGCTAGAATATGTATCAAATATCATTACAATAAAAATAATTAAAAATCTCTACATATAGATATATAGTAACTGGTACGCATAATCTCTTGCTAATATTTATGATGATGATTACAATATAACTAACTCAACTCCTAGGGTTAGATGATTCTTTAGCTGCTCGGCACATTCTCTGGCCCCTTTGTTCTCTTTCTCCCACGGGGTTCCCACTAAATATGGAGCACGAGGATCAATAACAATCTTCTCAAGCTTAACGGCACTTTCGAGTAAATAAACAATAAGTTCAATGTCTATTGCACTCCCCACAAATCCCACTATTTCCACCTCCTTGAGGTGTTCATTGGGATATTTCATCGCCATCCTTAATTCTTTTTTTTTTTTTTTAGGGGTCTAGACAATGCAAAACATGACAACTGTTGGGAAAAGAAAATAAGGATCATATCATGCATGGAATTGGGAAAAACAAAGTAAATAACTTCAAAACATAGCATTTCAGTCTATTTCGATCCGGCTAAATTTATGTGAAAGTCTTTCTAAACATTATGGCTATGAATATACAAATCTAATATTTATGGCAATTACTCATTTATTTTAAAATCATTAGTCATTACTTTTAAATGAGTTGCATGAGGTTGATTATACATTTAAGCAAAAATTAAACAAATAAACAAATATGTGTGTGTAACTAGACCGAATTGACCGTATGGACCAAATTGGATCGAATAGACCTAACTAGACCGAATTGACCAAATTGGACCGAATAGATTAAAGTGGACTGAATGGACCGTATGGGCCGGATTGGACCGAATGGACTGAACAGAACTGAATTGAGCAAAGTAGACCGAATGGACTGAATAGACCTAATTAGACCGAACTGGCCAAGTGGACCGTATGGACCAAATTGGACCGAATAGAACTAGGTGGACCGAAATGGACTGAATAAACCCAAGTGGACCGTATGGACCAAAATTAGACCGAATAGACCTAACTGAACCGAATTGGCCAAATTGGACCAAATAGACCTAGGTGGACCATATGGATCAAATTGGATCGTATAGATTGAAGTGGACAGAATGGACTGGATTGGACCCAATGGACTGAACAAGACCGAATTGACCAAAGTAGACCAAATAGACCTAATTGGACCGAATTGGCCAAGTGGACCGATGGACCGAATTGGACGGAATAGACCTAATTGAACCAAATTGGCCAAATTGGACCGAATAGACCTGAATAGACAGAATAGACCAAATTGGACCGAATAGACCTAAGTGGACTATATGGACCTAATAGACCTAACTGGTCCGAATTGGCCAAATTGGACCAAATAGACCTAGGTTGACCGTATGGACCAAATTGGACCGAATAGAGCGAAGTGGACTGAATGGACCGTATGGACCAAAGTGGACCGAATTAACCAAAGTAGACAGAATGGACCGAACCGAACCAAATAGACCGAATTGAATTGAATGGACTGAATAGACCGAATGGGCCGAACTGGACCAATCTAGACCGAACTGGACTGAATAGACCGAATGGACCTAATTGAATTGAAGTGGACTGAAGTAAACTGAATTGGACCAAAATTGACTAAAGTGGATTGAAGTAGACCGAACAGGACCGAATTGATGAAGTGGATCGAATGCTGATCTGTTATTAGCATAGCCAAGATTGTGTTTTGATATAAATTCAAATTCTTACTTCCAAAATAATCAAGTATTAACTCAAACAAAAATCAAATCAAAACTATATAAGAGAAAAATATGCTACTTGTAATGGGAAACCAAAAAATACAACACCAAAATGTATGAATCCAAAATAGAGTTTTAAAAATCACAATTATTCATCAAAATAAAGAAGAGTTGTAAGAAAGAATAAAAAAATGAAGAGAGAGAGAGAGAGAATAACCACATTTCAAGAGAGAATGTGAGAGAATAATAAGAAATTTATAATAAAAAAAAAAAAGAGTAAAAATAAAAAATATTGTAATAAACACCAAATTAGCCAAGTCATGTTATGTCATGTAATAAAATAGTATTATATTCTTATATACTATCTTTATATATAATGCAATAGGATAATATTTATGAAATTAAAGAGAAGAAAAAAGATAACAACTTAAAAACATAACTTAATCACATCAAGTGAAAGTAGAGTTTCAAATAATACAAAAACTTATCAACTTAAAATAGAGATGCAAGAAAAAAAAAATTCACCAAAAAATTTAAAAAAAAAAATTGAGAGAGAGAAATAACCTTATGTGTGTGTGGGAAAACTATGTATAGAATGAAATTGAGAATTGTAAATTTATAGTAAGAGGGGGATGAGAAAAACCAAAAATAAAGGAAGATAAAGGGATTGAAGAAAAGTGATTTTAAGATAGATAGTAGTAGGGAGATGAAAAAATAAAAGGGAGGGGAAAAGTTGGTGAAAGTATAACATTAAGTTGGGAAATTAATAAGAGGAAAAAAAAAGAAGTTAAAAAAGAAGAGGAGAGAGAATGTTGGAAATGGATGGATGATGTGGCTGCTGATATAGTTCAACAGGAGTGTGGCAATAATAAATGCTACACTTCGGCTTTTAAATATATATACACGTACAAAAGGTTGACTTAGCCTAGAGGAAGATATGATTTTTACCTTGTTGGATCTGTTGTCCATTTAAATAAATACTATTACTGGAATTACAATTTGAAAAGAGTTAGTATGTATAGATAAATGACACTGTAGACCAAATTAATGTCTACAAAACAAGACTACTGAGGCAAAGATCGAAAAGAATAAAAACAATAACTTTATAACATATAAATATAAATATATATAAGATCAACAAAATTAAATTCCTTCTGGGTCTCTGTTTTCCTTTGATGAGTTATTCAAAAAAAATTGATGAATTGAATATTCAAAAAAAAAAAAAATATATATATATATATATATGATGAATTGAATAACTAAGTTTAGGTGAGAGTCAGGGTATAAATAATAACACAACACCGACTTAATTACTGGTAGAGACCTAATTCTATCACAGGACTGGGTTTCTGTTGATGTGGACCCGTGTGGTTATGAATTGCCAAGCCCAAGTCAGCGACAAACTTAACCAAATCCTATTTGTATAGCACTATATATATATATATATATAATTGCTTTACAAGAGATATGAGGATATGATAATTGCTTTACAAGAAGTTTTGTCTAAAAGGTTACAATTCCACAATGGAACCTATTTTGAACTACCAGATTCTATCAAATTTATTCTTGATAACCTTCAAGTTGCTTTTATTAGAAACCACTGCAACCTCTTCCTGAGAACCCTCCAAGCACTTTGAAAAGGCCATCAGTGAAGCAATAGACTTTGAGATGACTGAAAGCTGAAAGAACCTCTTTGAACATCATTATTTACGCATAGGGCAGTGGTGTGAAACAATAATGGGAATTTTACCAAGGAGTAAACATTGTAGTAATTTGGCTGTTGTGCAGGCCAGACAAATAGGGAAAGTAGCAATAGCCTAAGGAGGTCATTCATCAATCAGTGGAAGGAGCATCGGATGGATAACCATCATAAGGTTCCCATGGAGAATCATCATTACATGCATGCTCATGATAGATAGTATATTTATTACATAGTCCACAATATAATAGTGGCTCAAACTCTGGAGTTTTTCCTGGGATGAGAAGACTTCTTGGATTACAATGATCTGCTATCCGTAAATGAGCAATGGCATTGGCATAGGGTCGAGGACCAAAAACAGAAATTCTATCTGTGCTTCCTATGAAATGATAATCTTTCCATAGATTCTGAGCAACCTCAAGAATTTGATTATTAAAATCATTTCTCCAACATTTTGCAAGAGCAAAAGGATCATCAAAGGACAAGTGGGAATTTCCTTCAAGCCATTGTCCTTGGTGGGTGTAACCATTAATGAGAATGAGATGCTTTGAGGGCTGGACATTCATCCAATTATCTCTTTCCCATTTTGGCAAAGTGCTCTAGCATTTAATGGAAACAAAAGATCTAATGGAAGAGCTTTCAAACCCTTTAATAGCAGTCTGAATAATTTGTGGAAGCTGACTGGCCTGTTTATGGCTTGTTAATTTTATGAACCTGATAAAACCATATTCAAACATTTGGGAAAGCCAGTTAGGATCACTATCATCATCATTATCATGTTTTTGGAGGAAATTTTAGCGCCATGAGCATCATATTTTATGGCGCTTAATACCAGAAAAGAATGGCTCTGAAAATACTTGTTATTGAAAATAGGATAAAACACTTACAGTAGTAGTAGTGATTACAAGATCTCAAGAGAACAGGTTAACTGTTACAAAGCTTGTACTAGTTCTAGTTACAAGATTGTAAGGTAGTAGGAAATGCTTAGGTGAAACAAGGAACTCTCTCAAAGAAAGGCTCTCAATAGTTCTAAGAGGAAGTTCTCTAAGATAGGAAAGAAAAACCTTAAGAAAAACCTGTCCTAAACTTAAGGGATAGGCCCCCTTAAATAGGCAAAAATTCAGAGTGAACAGTACCATGAACAGTAAAAGTGAACAGTAACTGTGAACAGTATCAGTGAACAGTGATCAGTGAACAGTAATCTGTGAATAGTACTTTCTTCACTTTTTGACTTAAAATCTTCAACTTGTCTGATTTTCCAAAGCATGAAAGTCCAAAAGCCAAAGGAATCTTCTGAATTTTCCAAAGAGTATGCAAGGCTAAAAGCCAAAGGAATCTTCTGAACCAAAACATTACGCATGAAGTAGCAATAGTAGACTAAAAACCAAAGACTTTGAAATGACTAGAAACCAAAGGACTAAAAGAATCTCTTTTCTGAACCAAAGCATTATGCATGGAGCAGCAAAATATATATATGCGCTTAAGAATGTGGCAACAGAATTAGTGAAGTCCTAAAAACCTAGTGAGGTAGCAGCTAGGGTGTTTTTGGGATTTGGGTTTATCACTTGTGGAGATAGACAGTTTGCCAAACCACGTAAATGCTTGTTATTTATTTTCCATATTTATTGTTATTGATTTAAGTCTAGGGGTATCAGAGCAATGTGAGGATTCAATCCTTTGAATACATTAAAGATGTCAAGCACAAAGTATGAGGTAGAGAAATTTTGTGGTAAGGGAAAATTTTCTCTTTGGCAAAGGCGGATGAAGGATCTCTTAACTCAACAAGGAGTTCATAAGGCCTTGCTTGGGAAGGAGAAGAAATCGGAATAGGTGAAGGATGAAGAATGGGTAGAGATGGATGAGAAAGCAGCTAACGCTATTTGTCTCAACCACAAAGGAAATTTGGGAAAAACTAGAAGTTCTTTATATGAAAAAAAATACTGGCAAACAAATTGCATGTGAAGAAGCAACTTTATAGTTTGCATATGAAGGAGGGTTTAGATTTGTTGGAACATCTCAACATTTTTAACATGTTGAACACCCAATTGTCAAGTTTTGGAATGAATTATGAGGATGAATATAAAGCGTTACTCTTATTAGCATCGCTCCCCATACCTTTTGATCATCTAGTGACTACATTGATGTGTGATAAAGAGAGTGTAGGTGACTAGTGTTCACTTGTCACATATAAAGATGAAGCAAGATGGTGATGGTTCTCAAGTTGATGAACTTATTGTAAAGTCAGCGTCGAGCAATTGGATTAGAAGCAAATTTAGAGGAAGGAACTCCAACAAAAACAGATTTCAGTCTAGATCAAAATTGTGTTGTTAATGAAAACCCTTAGCTACAAAGTCAGCTTTGTAGTGTTCAATAGTGTCCACTTGTAACCGTGTTTGAGGAGGGCGATAAATGTACCAATCATAGCAACATGCCATTCTGAACAACAGACGGCCTGAGAAAAACAAGTAGGCTTATCATCAGAAGGAGAGATATGAGTAGCAAGGGCTCATGGTAGGAAATAGCTCGTCATTCCTTCAATGTGAACCAAAGGTCACTTACTGTGTTTCAACTCAAAGCTGAGAACCATGTGATGTATTAGAAACAAAGGACCTACGCTTCAAAATTGAACAGAAGGATGGGACTTAGGTTTAAAAATATCGATTTGGTGAAATACTCATGGGTGCATGCGGATAGCTTTGCACAAACTATGAATCAAGAGCAGGTGACAGTAGAGAAGAAATAAGAGGTCAATGTTGATAGTGCTGTGGACAGGAAGATGGGTGATTTGGAGTTTTAAGGATGCTGGCTTTGTGTGAGGTTTCGATAATGGGGTTTGATATATGGTTTGAGTTTGTAGTTCAACCACTTTGTGTGGTGGCTGAGCCCTGTGCTTTGTAAGGAGGTTTTATTTGTGGGTTGACTCTAGGTTTTTGGGTGGCTGAGTGAATCATTGATGAAGATGGAGTGGGGATTTTGGGTTTATGGGTGTGTAACGTTGCGAGTTTAAAAATAAAGGTGTACTTCTACGGTTTTTTTTTTTTTTTTTTTTTTTTTTTTTTTTTTTTTTTTTTTTTTTTTTGTGATTTAGATAACACTACCACATCCATCATAGTTGACTAATAAAGATAACTGGCAAAGAGGACTTCCAATGTATGCCACATGTGAAGAGTCAAGAAACGTTTGAGTAATTTCAAATATAGCAGGATTGTGCATGCATTTTTGCCACATTCGAGGACTGGAGAGGTTGGAGTAATTTATCCAAATTAATTATATCTATTTTTATGAAATATTAATGAAAAAGAGAGATAGAGCATAGTATTGTAACAACCCAGGTTGATAAAGAAAGATAAAAAATAAACATAGCATCATGATTGATGCAATTGAAATCCTTAAACATTAACAAAAATGGCCAGTTAACTTGGAGAATATAGATGGATTTCCAAATGACTTCATGTTACAGTTCTGTGAATATTCCGCTTCCGGTATTTCTTCATGAAAGTAAGGGGTAATCATCTATAAAGCACGCTGCATCAGCATTTTAGTACCTATTTTGCAAGACTACGGCAGCAAACATGGCATTTACATTTTCTATGGCCCAAAGCTTGAACTGAACGCAATGAGAATTGAGCGCTAAACAAAATTGATGAGACAGCTAGAACTGAATGGCTGGTCCAGCATATTTTCCCTGGCGCATATAGAGATCATCTGGTGTTTCTATCTGTTCAAGCCATGCATAGTCCTCTTCTTTCCCATTTCTTACAAAAGATCCATTTCCTGCTGCTGCATTAACATGTTCAACAAGCCACCCAAGTTGTTTTCATTTAATAAAAAAAAAAAAACACTTAAATAGAGGACCTCAGGTTTGATCTTGATTTTAAATTAAACCTTTAAATTATTTCAATGTCAATTGTGTACTTATAAAGTTGCAACTTTTCACAGCTGTGACTAATGGAGCACTGACATTCATGTGGGGCATTCAAAAAAACTGAAAAAAGGGCCATAGAGCATGTCATGGTCATGTTAATCATATCACCAATTTCATAGTCATGTAACTTGTTTAGATGAATTAACGGATCATCTTATTAAAATACACATGGATAGTCATCTAAATTGCCATGTAATAGATTAGAGAAAATGATTTCAAACTGGTTTGGAGGAAAACTTTGTCTAAAAACATTCTCTCTTTCCATCAAATTCCCTCTCTAAGGTTTTCCACCCTACTCTTGATAATATTGAAATCTCTAGCTCACAAAATCAAAAAGTAAATATGAACAAATATATGAAGTCAAGTAGAGGTGTTGCTGAACCAATCAGAGACACAGGTAGTTGCGGGAGCTATAGCTCTAAAACTCAAGAAGAATAGTTCATGAGGATTTTGCCATCGGTCACCCTGTTTACTAGCTTTTGAAGTGGTGGTGGTGGTTGTCAGAGGACTTTCGTCCCCCAGTTCCTAGTGTTAGTGTTTTATTAATAGAAGACCATTTTAAATTTTCAAGTTCCAATATTTTCTTTAATTTGGGCTTTTATGTTTCAATTTGTATGTGATAACATTAGATATCGATTAGTTTGAATAGTAATTTTCTCTAGATTAACTAGTAATAATATACAACCATTATTAATTTGAAATGTTATTTTCTATAGATTAATTATTTGCAACCCAATTTCAATTAAATGTTTGAAACAATGTTGCCTTGGGGGTGTTGCAGTGTTCTGATCTGCAACCTCAATGCAATCTATCTTTTTTCTGGGTATCAATATATGAGTGCTTTTCTTTGTTTCTGTGTTTTTTCTCATATACTCTTTTTTTTTTTTTAATCGTTAATGTATCTATTTTACACACTTTTTTTTTTGAAGGGGGGGGGGGGGGGGGGGTGTCACATGTGGTTCACAGGCTATAGTTCTCCAACATCGTATAAGTAGAAACTTGGGGTTTAATTTGAAATCAGGGTGAAACCTTGGGATTCTCTATGTAAATTCCATAAAATTAAATAAAAATAATAATAAAAGGGAGAAGAAGAAAAAATTAAGTATGAATAACAGAGCTATATTTGCATAATCATAGGATGGCACAACAGAAAGGAAAAAAAAGGGGGAAAAAAGAACATTAAATTACTTTAAGATACTTACAGAAGGTAGAGTAGGGGTAGTCATGGTAGTAGCTACATTTTCTGCCTGCTTCTTCTTTGTAGGGAGGTGAGAGGATGTCAAGTATAGCACAAGGGGTGACTGCAGTAAAACAATGCAAATTACCCCCACTCTTTGGGTACAAAACTGTGGTCCCACAAGGTGCTGTTAAAACTTTATCAACTGACAACTTCGCCAATCTTACTGCAAATCAGAGAAGAATTCATCAAAACTTCCAACTACTGACCCTCAATATCAGGAAATCAAGAGCAAGATCCAAGACTATATACAACAACAACAACCAAACCTTAGTCCCAAAATTTTGGGGTCAGCTAAGACTTAATGATCCTTTAAATAAGCTCATGAGTGATATGGCCTCTCAGATTCCCAATAACAAGAAAATGTCAATCCTACTCATGAAATTTGGCTGCTACACAGTTGAGGAAATGGCAATCAAGTTACTTTCAGACAGTTGACAGTGATACAAGAAGAGTGAAATTGCTATCCCTCTTTCAGTAAAAGGTGGCAGTGCCCCAATTAGAGATATGCAGACCAGCTATTGGCAGGGCATTGGTGATTACAACTAAGGGGAATTGCAGAGTCAAGCCCACGTTTCACAATGATGTGGACAGTAAAGTCATACAAGCGGATGTTCAATATTGTAACAGTAATCTAATTGGCTGATATATGGCATTTCATAACACTAAATTCATAGATATGCAGCTCCAAGCCTCCAACCAACAGGGTAAAATTTAGCCCATGGATTGACTTATTAAGGACTGTTTCGGGCAAACCAATATTGCAACCAGACCTACCATTCGAGATGATGCATTATGAATACAATACTTGCATCTACAACTAGAGGTATTGGACAACAGGAAAAGAAGAGAAAAGCTCTTATCATATATAATATACACTGTTTCTAATCAAAACTCAACAAAAGATAATCTACCTTTGATTTTTTTTTTTTTTTTTTTTTTCATCTTTGCTTGGAGCTGAGAATTGCAACTTCAGATTATTAGCATGCAATTTTCCCTTTTTAACATCACAGTTAGCTGTTAGCAACAACATACTAGGTCTATACTAGGCGAAATATGTGTTACAGGGTTTATTTGACAGGGAACAACAACTAAGCCTTAGTCCTAAAATTTTGGTGTTGGCTATGGGTCCTCAACAGACTAGTAAGGGTTGGCCACATGTATTATTTTCCACCATTCATTTATTTGACAAGGAAGTAATTTAAAAATAATAATAATCTAAACACAATGATCAGAGAAACATATGAAAAATAGGCATATTGGGATTTCTGTGTTCTAAATAAGCCCATAGATCACAGGCCTCCCCCCCCCCCCCCCCCCCCCCCACCCCCCCCTTTTTTGAGTCAACATCAAACTTATTATGCTCCCAGTTCATTTTAAATTTACGATTAAATTTTTTCCATTAGTGCAGGGAATTGAGAGGTTGAAGCCCCATATTATAAAAGTGCATAATCACAAGGAATATACATAATAATCAAGCCATAATCACCTTTAGGTAATTGTAAGTCCTAGAATCTGTTGTGATGAGCTGAAAATGATATGAGAAAACAGACCTGGAAAGGAACTAGGTCCTTTTCTTTCCTGGATTTGGGCAGGCACAACCCAATCATAAGCTTTCACATGCATAGAGCCATAGAGAACTTTGCTAAAAACAGTCATCTCGGGATGGTCATGGAGTGGAATAACTGCGGAAGTAGGAAAGCAAAATATACACATCTACAAATGAAAAGTAAATAGACGTACTCAATACTTGAGTATTATATCTGAAACAGCTTGTCACATGCACAAACTGGCCACACAGATAACATCGGACATGCATGCAAAGAGGCAGGTTTAGAAACTACTGATAAATGATCAAAATAAGAACGAATCAAAAGAATTGGGCAAAAACATTAGCATATTTTAAAGTTCTGTAACAGGAACACTGAGAATTACAAACTTCTAATGAGTTGAGCATGCACAACAGGCTTCAAAAATTTTCATTCAGAATAAGAAGATGCTGAGCTTACCGTAAAACTATCACATTCATATACGTCCAAATAAGTTATTGGTTGTGCCCATCGTGCTATCCTGTTTAGTTGGTTAAGTCCAAAAATTCCATGTCCTCGATCATCATCTGATAGTTCCTCTTTAAGCCCAACATCAGCTGGACCAAATGTGTCTGTAATAGAATGAAAATCAATATTGTGTTAGAAGCATAAAGATTCATTAATCTCTAATCTTTCATAAAATTTAATAATGTATTGAGTAAAACTTTCCTTAGAAATGGCAGGTCCATCCATCAATTAAAAGAATTCACTAATGCATATTGAAAAGTCGATATTATGGTCCAATTCCATGTCTATTACATCCTTACTCATGCGTATTGAAATTTCGGAAACAATTAACTCCAATATGACCCCTATAATAGGAAACCAAATGTATCCCCAACTGAAAGAGAAACCAAAAATTTTCTTAACAAGCATTTTATTTTCATTCTTTCCATTCTTTAATTATCTTGATTTTAATACTAACTTCAGATTATAATACCCAATTAAAAGCACCCCCAAAATCAAATTCTTCAAATCTGCAATCAAAACACCGCAAACTCACAACAATTTGACATAATCTGCAATACCCATTTCCATAATTGAGCCAAACTTTGCAAAGTGCACATAAAGATGCAAACTTGGACACAAAAGAGAATGAAACTAGAAGAAAAGAAAGAAAATGAGGAATACCCAGAAGGGAACAGAGCCTCTGTAAAGCTTGAGAAGAGGGAGGAGATGCTCCAGAGGGAGAGGGAGTGAAGGTAGTGTTGCAGAGGTCATAGAGAGCCTGAACTTTGGAGGTGTTCTTAGACATGGTTAGGTTCCTAACGAACAAGGTAGCTTTGTTTTGTAAAAACCTCCTAGCCTTATCGGATGCTTTGTGGAATTTTGAAAGCATTGCTTGGTTCAGGCAAAATTATGACAAAGAGAGAGAGTGTCGTGTAAAGTCTGGTAGAATTAGAAATTCCCTCTTTTGTTTTATGTGGCTCGGGTAGTTCAGTAAGGTCCGACCACGACACGAGGGAATAAATTAAATTAGTGCGTGCAATGAAGGTTTTTTTTTTTTTTTTAGCATCATAATTTTTTTTCATCACAATTTGAAAAAATAGAAAAAAAAAAATTTGTCCGAAGAGAATAAGATTCCTATTTTAACTAGAAGTTTTTGCATGTGTTATCCGAATCCAAATTGATAATGTAATACATAAAATTAAAAAAAAAAATTGATAATGTAATAGTTTAAAAAGGAAATGTGAGATAGTTTAGCTTGACATTTTTTTTTTTTTAAACGTGGGATGGTTTTTCCTTCTTTTTTTTTTTGGTAGGATAGTTTTTTTTTTTTTTGAACGTGGGTAGTGGGAAGCTTTTTTTTTTTTTTTTTACGTTGACTATTTAGGGTCCATTTGGATTGAGCTTATTTTTACTGAAACTAAAAACTAAAACTGAAAACACTGTAGCAAAATAATTTTTAAATGTGTAAATAGTACCGTGAGACTTATTTTTAATGAAAAAGTAGCTGAAAAGTGATATTTGTGGGTTCGTAAACAGTATACAGGTGCACTATTCACAGTTGAAAAGTCAACATTTGCGGCTACTGTTCATGAACCGTTCATGAACAGTAGTCACATTACTCCCTTAAACGCGTGAAAAATAAAAGAATAAAAAAAAAAGCCAGAAAGTACAAACACGTTGAATCCAAACAGCATCCTAGTGGGGAGTTAATAATAACAAGTAGGTTTTTCTTCTTTTAACTTTGTTCTATTTACAGTTTTAACTTTATTTTTTATTTTCAAAAATAAGAATAAATAAATTAAATTATGAATATTTTTAGAAGTGAAAAATGTAATAATTAACTTTTTAAATCTTTTTAACATATCGAGATAACTAAGACACTTTTGATCCCTATATATTGACCATGTTTCTATTTTAGTTCTTACTTTTTATTTATTTATTGTTTTTAATTCTTAAAATGAAAAAATGCATTTTATTTAGGCTCTTATCAATAGTTCACTAATGAAAATAATCTAAGTGGTAAATGGACTATCTTGTTGGCACATTAAACACTGATTTGATGGTTAAAATAATATTAAAAGATGCCATTTGGCATTTAAAAAATGCAACGTCAAAATTTTAATTAAAAAAATTTAAAAAAAATTAATTTCCCAATTTTAATTTAAATTGAAAAAATTAAACCAAGAAATTTTTTTTTTTACATTTTCAGAATGAAAGATTGAGGAAAAAACTTGTAACAATTTTTCTTAAATTTTCAGAAATTTGCTCCTCTATACTTTCATTCTAGTCATTCATTACAGCTCAAAATCACTTCAACCTCACCTCTCTTTGACCAAACCCACACCCACAGATCCACAAACCTTCATATCCAAAACTCCACTTCGTAAGCCCAAGCAAAAATCAAAGATTTCTCACGACTAAAACAAAACCCAACCATTGAATCAACCAAAAATAAGCAGATGAGAGAGAAAGAAGAGAGGCATAGAGATTATCCGAGGAGCAGCGGCCACAGCTGGTGGTGGTGCCATCTTGGACTGGTGTCTATCATGGTGGTTCTCACAAATATCGACCATAGCTGAGCTCACAAACCCAGTAGCGAGAAGAGAGAGAAAGTATCTGAGAGAGGGAGTCCAAGAAAGGATCTGAGATGAGAGAGAAAGGATTTTGAGTTAATTTCTTAGTTTTGTATTTGGGTTGATTTCTGGGTTGTGTTTGGGTGGCTTTCCTTCATTTCTTAATGCGAAACTCTCTTCAATCTCGCTTCTCTCTTATCTCAAGCTCTTTTCTCACAAATTGAATGGTGGTTTATGGAGTGAAGGTTGTGATACTCATAGATTGAATGGTGTTTTTGGGTTTGTATTGTTGTATGGTGTTTGGATTTAGTGTTGGATTTGTGTGTTTGTTTCCTAAGAAAATTTTGGGTTTATTCAAAGATATTTCAGTTATTGGTTGGATAATTAATTTGGGTTTTTCTGGGTTTGCTAGAGACAGTTTAATGTTGTGTTCTTGTTAATGTTTTGGGTTGTGTTCTTGTGTGTTTGAATTTTCTGGGTTTGTGTTCATGCGTGTTCTTGTGTTTTAATTCTGTTTTATGTTTTGTGTTTTTTTTTTTTTTTTTTTCAAAATTGAAGAATTAATTTTTAAATTTTAAGAGCTGATGTGGAGGCTAACATGGAATTTTTAAGGCAAAAAGTACGTTTTAGTTCCTATATTTTCAAGTGATTTTCATTTTAATCTCTATATTTTATTTTTATTGCTTTTAATCGCTATCCTAAAAAACGCTTCCAGTTTTGGTCTCTATCGTTACATAAAAAACGGAGAAAACTAACGTGACAACCGGTAGGAATAAATAATACTAAATTAATATCCACGTGGTTTAAATTAATAATAAAAAATGTTTTTTTGCATTAAAAAATGTCATGTCAGCATCTAAATTAAAAAAAATTAATTTATTAATTTTAACTAAATAAAAAAATTAAAAATAGAATTAAAAACTAAAAATCATATAAATTGAGATTTAAGTATGTTTTGAACAAGAACAACAAAAATACAAATCCAGAAATTAAAAAAAAAAAAAAAAAAAAAAAACCAGTAAATGAACATTCACCATCTTGGCCCTAGGCAGAACATACCCCTTCTTCTTCTCAAAGGCCTTATCGAACGACCCATAGATCGAATCGAGCTTCTCGATCGGAGTTTCACTCCTAATCGCCTCTCTTCTCTTCGCATTCGACTTGGTCAAGAACAAAAAAAGCACTACCTCTAACACTAATGCCAAAAGCCCAGATCAAAACCTAAAAACCTCAACAACGACGTCGTTCGAGGCCACCAACTCAACCGCCACTCCTCTGCCAAATTCAACAACCCAAGTTCAACAAGTTGATGAAAACAACATAGTGTTACAGCTATGCAAAAGTGACGAGCTACGAAGGGTACAGAAGAATGGGAACTTGGTGTTCTGTGGAGGAGAGGCACAAGTGTACAAGTTGGAGATGCTGATGAGAGCCTCGGCGGAGTTGCTCGGGAGAGGTACGGTTGGGACAACGTACAAGGCGGTGCTGGATAACCAATTGATTTTGACGGTGAAGAAAATGGATGCGAATAAGACTACGATTACGAGCAACCAAGTTTTCGACCACCATATGGCTGCCGTGGGTAGGCTGCACCACCCGAATTTGGTTTCGATTAGAGCATACTTTCAGGCCAAAGGAGAGAGGTTGGTGATCTATGACTATCAAGCTAATGGGAGTCTCTTCAGTCTCATTCAATTAAGCATTACTGGGTTTTTTTTTTTTTTTTTTTTTTTTTTTTTTTTTAATTTATGGGTTTGTATTCTTGTTCAAGACACACTTACATCTTAATTCATATAATTTTTAGTTTTTAATTTTTTTATTTAGTTAAAATTAATAAATTAATTTTTTTTAATTTAGATGCTGGTGTGGCATTTTTTAATGCCAAAAAACATTTTTTATTATTAATTTAGGCCACGTGGATATTAATTTAGTATTATTTATTCTTGCCATTTGCCACGTCAGTTTTCTTAATTTCTGATGTAACGGTAGGAACCAAAACGGGAAGCTTTTTTCAAGATAGAGACTAAAAGCGATAAAAATAAAATATAATAACTAAAATGGGAGTCGCCTAAAAATGTAGGGACTAAAAGGTGCTTTTTGCCATTTTGTAATGCCAAATAAATTTTATTATTATTATAATAATGGCCACTTCAGCTTTATAATTGTGCAATCCGGTTGCCACCTAGACTATTTCTATTAGTAAGATGGTGATAAGGACTAAAAGGGAACCCGTTTTCATTTTAGGAACTAAAACCGGTAAAATAAAAAAATTTGGACCAAAATGAAAATAACATCAAAATGTAAAGACTAAAATGCATTAAACCTTTTCTTTTTCATTTTTTTTTTTTTTTTTTGAAAGCTTCTTTTTAATTTCTTTTAATATCTAGTGAAAAAGTTGAAATCTTTGAAAACAAACCATACATTATTCTTGAAGGAGAGAACAGAATACTGACTGTGATCCAATGGGGTGATTTTGGGAGCTCGTTGGAAAGTTCTACGTTCAAGTTGTTAGCAAATAATTTTATGGCCCGTGAAATTACACTCAATGTTAACTACCTCAAGAAATTTCATCATAAAATGTGTGTTTGGATTATCTAATAAATTTAATTTGTATGGAAAGCTAACAAAAGCAAAATTCAATTTTGATTCTAATTGAATTTTCTCTAAACCTAGTTAGTAATAGACTATACATAGTCATATTATATTACATAAATAACTTATAAATTTGAATTGCTTTTAGTTATACAAAAAAAAAAAAAAAAAAATTACTTATAAATATAAAATCATTCAAACTCTCTCTTCCTCTAATTTTATATATAGATTCAAATATATGATTAGGTTTTTTATAGTTTATTTTTATTGGACTCCTTGTTTTTTTTACACTAAATTAACCCATTTGGCACAAAAATTTAAAAAAAAAAAGATTAAATGAGACATATGGCGCAAAATTAATCTCTAATTGAAATCCAATTGTCACACAGAATTAACTCACTTGGCATAAAATTTTAAAAACTTAGATTAGATGGGACATGTGGCGCAAAATTAGATTTTAATTGAATTCTAATTTGAAATCTAATTGGATTTTTTCTCAGCTTTTCCTATTAATATATATATATATATATATATGCATATTTTCAATTTTGTTTTATGCATTACATGTTTTATAATCGGTATTACAAATACATGTCATCGTATGAAAAAGCGTTGGATTTATTTTATCTAATCACATCATATGTAATGTATTAAAGTAGAAGAATAAAGATGATCAAAACCCAATCCAAATTATCTTCTAATTGTAATCTAATTTGATGCCAAGTTTTTATTTTAATTCTCTTCATTTTGATGTCAAGTAATTCATTCATAATATTCAAGATGAAAACTAAGGTAACAAAATAATTACACTCGCTTAGGTTAGACCATCGCATCATAATTGTGCATTTTAAGAACATTGATAGCAAGTTACATAAAATGGGTGGTGAATATAGATAACCAAAACCAAAAAGCACCTAAAGACCTATTTAAATAAGATTAGAGCATTGGTGAATATTGGTAACCAAAACCCAAAAATACCCACATCAACTTACCCATTTGGTCATTTCCCTCCCAAGATGGGGGATTTTAGCTATGGTTTCTCCCTATCTTTAATGCACTATTCATTCCCTAAATATTTGTTTATTGTTTTTGTGTCTTAGTAACTGTAATAAAGTAAAGTGAGTGTTTTGAAAAGTTAGTGGAATAAAAAAAATGAATTAAGGAATAATGCTAAAATAGTGTCTTAGGGGGTGTTTGGATTTCTAGTTTCCATAACTCATAACTCTGTTTTCATAACTCATAACTCAAAAATGGTTGGACCCATGGTTGAGAAGTCCGTTTAGATTTTCATAACTCTATTTTTAGTTTTTGTTTCCATCAATCAATTCTCTGATTTTTGAGTGATAATTTATGAAAAGGTGTTTTCAGTTTCCAAAACTCAGTTTTCAATGGCATTTTTTTAATTAAACACACATATGGGGACCCACTATCAGTGACTTGTCAAGTCTGGCTCCCCCTTTCACATCCCCACCAATAGTTTGTCCTTCACACAAAAAACCCAACACACAGAAACTCTTCTCCGTTCCCAAATCCAAGCATATCACACTTCATCCCCTTTGCCTAGCCATGCCGATCGAGCCCCTACCTCATCCAACTCGTGGCGAACACGACGGCGAAGTTCTGGGCTTGGGTTCTTCTTTTTTCTTTTCTTTTTTCACTGGGTTTCCATTCCTTTTTTTTCTTCTCGAGTTCGTTGAGGTTATTGCCGCTATTGATGTTGATGTTGCTGTTGTGGCTGTGGTGGGTTTCAGAGTTTTTAAGGAGTGGTGTTTTTTTTTTTTTGGGGTGGGGGGGTTGGAAAAGAAAAATACTGGACAACCATTTGGTTATATTGTAGATCTGGGAAAAGCATGAAAATAAGAATCATGATGGGCTTGATTAAAATATTTGTTAACATGGATGAAGAGAAAAGCAGAGAAAAACAAGGGAAAAAAAAAAAAAAAAAAAAAAAAAAAGTCAACTGACATTGGGTCAGTGTGTGGGTCTTGGTTTTTTTAGTTTTTTTGGTTGAAAACATAACTGAGTGATGGTGCCAAACGGGCTGGGTGTAGGGAGTTTGGGTATTTTGAATGATGAGTGACGAAAATTGAGTGAGAAATGATGAAAAAATAAAATCCAAACAAGGCCTTAGTATTTTTAGGAATGCTATACTTGCTTTGCTTGTTCGATGAGGCCCATTTCGCCCTTTCTTAGTCTCTATTTCTATCTCTAAGCTCGGATTCTCCTCTCTGACCTTAAACTGTGTCAAGGTTAGCATGGCAGTGGGCCAGTGGCTTTTACTCATTTTTCCCTCCCTTGTTCCCACTCTCTATCGAAACCTCCGTCAAAAGCCACAATCTCTCTTTCTAGATTGGGCCTCTCTCTAAACCTAGACTAGAAATCTTAAGCTTCTCTCTCTTTGATTCTGTGTGTAGGGAGTATGTAGCGGCTTGTGGGTCTCACCCATGAAATGGAAGTCCAAAAGGTTGTGGACCAGGTGGCACGTGTATTTTCAAGTGGTGGCGAGTGGATTTGCAGGTGGTGACGTGTGGAAAGGTTGGCGTTGTTGGGTTTCATGTTTTGGGTTTGGTTGTAATTCCAAAAGGTTCTGTCGTTATTGGGTTGTACTTGTGTTTGCTTGTAACGGGTATGGTAATTGGCAATTTGTTGGATGGAATAGTTTGGATTAACGTGTAGGATCTTGGGTTGAAGATGAAGTGTGTGACCTAGAGAATGTTATTGTTGCACCTTCACCTTCTCCTTCTTGAGTGGTGTTGGTTAGCCAAAAATTGCAAGAAAGAAATGAAATTCTGTTTGGTTAGAAAGAAAAGAAAGAAAAAAAAATGAGAAAAAGAAATGAAATACTGATTGGATAAATAAAAAAAATGTAAGAATATTAAAAGGATAAATAAAAATTGGGAAAACTTGGTAAAGAAAATAAAATATTTTTAAAAGCTTATGTAGTTCTTTTTTTTTTTTTTTTGGCCATCTAAGCAGTGAGATGACTACTAAAGTTTAAACACATCATTATCTCATTTAATCCTTTAATATTAAGCATGCAAACCGTTAAACCGTTTGCCACGTATGCATTTTTGATTGATTACTACCAAAATATAGGAGTAAATCGATAGTGACTCCTAAATGTGAGAATCAAAATAATATTTTAGCCCAAAAAAAAAAAAAAATCCAAACGTACCAAAAAAACTATTTAAAAATATGTCATAAAATAAACTAACTATTAGGTTTTTGTCTTACTACAAATAATCTGCCAAAAATAAGTTGTACCCACATTCAAATTCTTTTAGCTCTCCTATAATAATAAGGGTCCGGTTAATGTGTGTCCTAAGGGCACACATTAAACTTTCCATTTTTGGAAATATTTTCTCGAAAATTGGAAAAATTATCAATACTTTTTCAATTCCCAAGAAATTTTTTTTCAAAAATAGTTAATTATTGTGTGCCTTAGGGTACACATCAGTAAAATCCTAATAATAATAATCTTTTAGCCTAGTAGGAAGGGGCTGACCTTTGCAGGAGCTTCGAAATTGATTCTGCTGCTTTCTCAAAAAAAGAAAAAAGAAAAAAAGAAATTGATTCTGCTGTAACAGGTGTGTTTCTTGCTTCTTTATTTACCCCTCTTTTGAATCTTTGGCATATTCTTTTTTTTTTTTTTTCCTGGCTATAGAATAGGTTCACATTTTTACTCAATATGTATGTCTTATGATCCTTTTTAGTTATTTTTAATTGATATCTTTGATGGGTTGCGCCTCCCTTGAACCAAGTCCAGTCCAATTGCTGCCTTAGGCTCATCTTAGATAAGATTTTAGTTAATGTTGTTGTTTTTAATATTATAAAAATAGGGAAAAAAATTTATAGATAACAAACAAGGGGTTTACATGTTAATTCATTGATTTTTCTCTTTCATTTTTAATCCTCACCCCTTTACCCACGACAATTCAATTCTCTCTCTCTTTCATGTTTTTTCTTCTCCGCTTTTACCCTAATTTTTGGGGTCTATTTAACTCTTTTTTTTTTTTTCTTTTTCTTTTTTTTTAAAGGTTATTCAACTCATTCCCTATTTTTGCCCTAATTTTTTGGGGACAAATTTTAGCTACAAAATATATATTACTAAATATTTTTAAAATCTAACTATTGAATTATATGTTCTTTATGCTCTTAATACACATATCAAATTTTATATCAATCGGATATTATTTACTATATATTTTATGCAATTTTAAACTACAAAAACTTGCAATTTAAACAATTTATTAATGACATAATTATTGATCTTTAATTTTTTAGAAATTTTGCAAGCATAGAGGATATAAAAAAAAGATGTAATCCAATGGTGGATTATCAAAATTCAGCTCCAATAAAAAGATATTGAGTAAGGTTGTAGCCTTAAACTACAACAAATTTTGTAGCTAAATTTTGTCATTTTTTGGGCCCATCATCATCACCATTGAAAAAAGGTTCTCTTTCTCTCGGTTGTCTTTTGCTTTTCTTTAATTTCTTTCATTTCATTTCTTTCAAGATTAAGTAATTAATTTTGATGATTCATAGCTTTTTTAGCAATAAAAAAAAGAAAAAGAAAAAAAAAGAGCGCTTTATTAAATTAGCTTTTTTTTGGGCTATGTCAATGAAGCGCTCAAACTTTGGGCTTTAAGATCGCTTTTAACAACACTTTTGTGCACATCAAGTATGTTAATTTGCAACATGTTATGAAGCATTTTTGTTTCCAAAAAACATATATAATTGTTGAACTTACTAATTGCATATCGCCTTCTAGTAAATTGGGATTAGATATCCTTATTTTTATACACATTTTTACGCTGCCAATAAAAATAGAAGGAATCAGTTCTGGCACTGAAACTTGAGAAAAACAGGAGATAATTACCTTGAAGCTTTTATATTTAATATGACTTGTATAGGACAAATTATAAGGTCCTCATGGTGGACAAGTGACGTGGTAAACTATTCTACTAAAAGACTCTCACATGTTTAAAATTGTTGAGTTAAATATTTTTTTTAAATAGAAACTAATTACTGACTCAACAATTTTAAACAAGTGAAAGTCTTTTAGTGAAATGATGGATAAGTGATGTGGTCCACCAGAAGACTGTATAATTTCTCCTTGTATAGGTTCATGTTGTGACTTGGGCTAGTTTTGTCTCCCCTCGTTGCAAAAAGTATGTCGGGTTTCCATCAGCTTTAAAATGTTTGGAAAAATCTTTGGAGTGTACAAGCATCTTCTAATAATAGTGGTTAAAACAAGTTAACTTTTTATTAACGTATTAAACAAGGGAATGCGGTAAAAAAATTCTCTAAATATTGCATAAAGTAAAAAGAACCATAGCTTAGATTACTGTTAACACAAGTAGGGTAACAATCAGTCAATACATCTTATTAACCAGCTCATTTGGTGTCTTGCTAGACTAGTCGTAGTTTCTTTGTTTTGTTTTAAATTATTAAAATCTATGATTACTTTTCTCTATGAATGCTGGTTTTATTGGATACTAGTGCAATTTGAATCTTGTTTATGTGAGTTTATTGTCCATTTTGCATAAACAGTGTATGTACATAAATAAAATAAAGAATGTTTATCCAAAACTTAAAAGGGAAAAAAGAAATCAGTAGCTGTGTTAATAAATAATGAGTTATTATTGGTCCTTCATCAAATCTTAGAATCTTCTCAGCTTGGATTTTGAGTTTGGCTTGGAATCTTTGTTCTTGTAAAACCTGATTTTAAATTCAAATATATTTTCTTCTTTACCGGTTGCTTAAAGTTTTAAGCTTTACACAATATTGCACCACCCCCAATCCAAGTTCAAGCAATTTCAGAAAGCTTATAGCAGACTAAAAAAAGTTCAAACAAAGAAGCACAGGTTTGAGAAAAAAGCAGCACAACGTCAACAAGAAGTAGCAACATGTCTGCAAGCAGCAGTGACACAAGTTCTAGATGCACTGGAGCAAGAAACCGCACTGGCACAAGCAGTAAGAGCTTTTTCAAAAGAGGCCAGGGTAGTGGAAAAATAGTCAGAAGAAAGGTCACAAAAAGCAAAGAGATTGGCAAGAAAAGAAGACTATCGAGCACAAAGGGCAAGGGGCAATTTTTCTCCACAATAGACTGGTGAATTTCTAAAATAGTAAGCTTTGGCTTTGCATGTATCTTAAGTATTGATTGATGTTAGTCACTTTATATGTTGGTATCTCCTGCTGCCCATTGAAGATCCTAAGCACTTTAGCAATCCCTTCAAGGCAAAGCAAATCATATCTATTAGCAGGGACTTCAATTTTGCAGATAACTTCTTTATCACCATCAGATTCTTCATCCAAATGCTTTTCCTTCCGAATAATCAATTTCTCAATAGTAAAATTATCAAGATTGATCCCAAAACTGAAGCAAAGCTATTCGAATTGTTTGTAAGTTTTACCTAAAATAAGATTTTAGAATATTTAGTTTTGCAGAAAATTGTGGAAAATCAATTTAATATGAGAATAGTTGAATAAAAAAAGTAGGGTCTTGTGCAAAAAGTAGCGGAATTGGCAAAAGAGTAAAAAGCATAGACGGCGGAACAAAAAAATTTATTTTAGCGTATTATAAATTGTCTCCTTTAATTTACATGTTATTAGTTTCCTCCAATATTTCAATAATTTTTTGCCAAGATCTTTGTAGCTTAACTGGTTGGCATCTTCTGATGTTTTCAACGAAGACATTTAGGATTCAAAGCCATCCACCCAAATTATTGATGTATTAAAAAATATTTCAATAATTATCCTTATAAAAAATTGTAATATTTAGTGTTATATTTTATAGACAAAATTGAAAGAAAATAAGAGTGTAGTGATTTGATCATACTATATGTGTTTATAAATTTGAAAATTGCATGTACCGTGATTGATATAGTCATATAGATAGGCATTTTTCATGACTACAATAATACAAATATTGTTTTGATAAAATAAAAATGCAAATATCCTTCATTTTTTTACATTCTTGATTGTGTGTTATTATTTTTTATTTTTTATTTTTTCCTTTTGATGGACTTTGTTTCAATTGTTGCAAAAGCAACTACATTTGATAAACAAAAAATCATATTTCAAATCAATTATTTCACACATAAATCTTAGAAATTACATCAAAATTTCATCATACTTAAAAAAGTAATTAATATAACAAAATAAATGGATTTTATTCTACTATTAATGTTTTTAGTTACATAAAATAAATATTACAATTCCCTAAAAAAAAAAAAAAAAAAAAACTATCACAATGTTGGCTCCATACATATATATAGATTACATGTCACTTAAATGAGAAATCTAAATGGTTAAGATTAATTTTAGTGAATTTACGAATATTAAAAATTTTATGGATTTTTTTGTCAAAGCAACAAAATATGAGGGAAAATGTCATATTTTAAATTAAATAATAATAATAATAATACTTTCATATAAATACAAATTTTGTTAAAGTGGAAGCCTAAATAAAGAGAATATCAAGGAGTGATTTGTGGAGATGGAAAATGGAGAGGGGAGAATAGGAGGATTTTGGTGGGGCTCGAGTGTTTGCCCACCATTTTGGGGTGTTTTATTGTCTCCTCGTTAGGTGTCCACGAGTTATGTCATGCCCCAAACCTGAAAGGGTCCAAAGCGTGAGAAAGACATCTTAAAAGTACCTGTAGATTTTTTCCCCCGTTTTTGACAATTCAATCCAAATAAATTATATCAAATACCAACATCAAGAATTATCATAATAATTCCATTAAATATACTTCCAAAGTAAGTCAGAGCTCTATACAATAATTACAAAGACCATTGGTCACAAAAGAATGGAGGTTTGAATAAATAATTACATATCAACAACTTGTCCCCTCAGTGGGAATAAAGTCACAACTACTATAATATATAAAAGAATGAGTCAAGCCTACTCTAAGATGTACATCGTTTAATATCTCCATCACAAAAGTTCAGCCTCCATAAGTGGTTAGTCTAACTACTGTTAGCCACCAAAAAGCTGTTTCAAAAGATTTTGCTTACTCTGAAAAGTGTATAAAATAATGGGATGAGACAGAGCCCAATAAGCAGCATAATTAATGGGGGTGGGAGAAATGCAAGTTTCATGATAATGAACATTTTACAAAACATGTTATAATTTGGGAATTTCCATTTAATTTATGCAAAAACAATTTCATTAACCACATGACAAGAACGATAGGAATAATTTAGTACCAAGCTTCCAAAAATAACTTTGAAACTACATTCCATTCACTATGAGCCATAAAAATATCCAATACCATTTTAAAACTAGAAAACCTCACCCAAGATGCAACAAGGACGAAGGTATCACCCAGACATCATACCGCCACAAACAAGTTAGAGCCCAAATACACTAGCATGATATGTACCTCTTTTGGCATGTGGTCTATTGGCGCTACCTAGCCTCACCCACACCCTCAAGGATTTATCTATCCCCCCCATGGGTAGGAGGGGATAATGTGCCATGTAGTACCTCTTTTGTATGTAGTCTCTTGGCCCTACCTAGCTTCACCTACACATTCAAGGATTTACCTCTTCCCTCCATGGGCAGCAGAGAATGATGCATCACACAGTACCCCTTTTGCATGTGGTCTTTTGGCCCTATGGGCAGCAACCTCACCCACACACTCAAGGATTTACCCGTGTCATGCAAAGTGGGAGCCTCCAACCTGACTTGTCGTCATGAAGTCGGGGTAATCACATGTCACAAAGATGGGGTAATCACACGTCACAAAGACGTTGTCACAAAAACGAGGTAATCACCAACATCATAGCACAATGGCAAATCCACATCAAAAGCTCACAAGTTAAATGTATTCAAATACATAGTTCACTTCCAAGTAGTTTCATAAGATATTTCAATAACCAAATATTCACAATGTTCTCAAAGTCCTCAAAACTTCTTGTCAAAAATATTTTGCATTAATTTTCCAAATAATACAATTTAAGACAAAACATCTTTAGTATTTCCAAGTAATACCATAAATCCATGAAACCCACTATCAAATGAATTCAAAGATACTTTTCTTTTCCATGTCAAATATTCATGCATTTCCCCATATGCAAATATTAAACATGATGCGCTTTCATATATAATCATATATAGTAGGGTCACAACACAACTCTTTAGGGAACATAGTTTCAAGAATTATTTTCCAAAATGTGTTTAACCCAAAAACAACATTTATGCAACATGGTTATTTTCCAAAAATCCCATTAAAAAACTACTTACCTTGCAACCCACAAAAGCCTAATTCTCCAAGATCTAAGGAGATTAGCTAGAACCTCAAATAGTATAGATGAGTGAGCCAAACGGCCCCTTAGCTTTTCTTATGAAGTTTTCCAGTGATCCTTGCCGGAAAAATGAAGTATATGGTGGTGTGGAGTGTACCGGTGGGAGAGTGAGGGAGATGAGTGTGTGTTGTGTTGAGAGAAAATGAAAAGAAAAGAAGAACAAAGAATGTGTAGCTAGAGAAAAGAGATATTTTGGAAGAGTCTGGATTAGGTCCAGTGCTTCTAGTGCATTGGACTTGGTCAGATTGTGACACATGTCCATTTAACGGGTCTAGTGCTACTGGACACTAGACCCAAACTGCTCCCATTTTGGAATTGAGTGGTAGGGAGCAAATGGGGTAGGTGGGGGTCACATGGTCCCAAACATCTAACCACTTCCTTCTTTTTTTTTTTTTTTTTTTTTTGGGCTGGGCCATTACAAGTTAGGTTTGTGCTCAACCCACTCCCAACCCAATTTGAACAAGTGGTGGAAAACTCAATACAACGTTGATTGGAGAGGAGCAGCAAATTAATTGACACCAGAAAGGAAAAAACAACGAAGATCTAATGGAATAATAGTGGGGGGAGGCGAAAAACAAAGAAGATCCAATGAGATCTCGCCATATTTGGTGGAGAACTCACTAGATCTAGTGAGATCTTTCCAAATCTATTGTAGATCTTGCTGGAATTTGCTTCATTCTTCAGTTGGATCGAATCAAATTGGATTTTGGTGGGGACACTCTCCAATTGTCCTGTCATTGTAGTTTTAGAGGGGGACACTCACCTTTGACCACCGCAAGTGTTGGATAGGTCACGAGCTAGCTCGAGACTAGCCATTTGGAGATAGTGAATTTAATAATTTAATCTAACAATATTGACTGATTTTGGGGTTGAATTATTGCATTTGTGCCTGTAACATAAATATACTGATGTAATTTTCTAGCAGTGAGATATTGGCTAGTACTACTTGCATTCCATTTTTTTTTTTTTTTACTATGAAGGGCAAAATTTTGGGACTAAAACTTGGTTGTTGTTGTAAGGGAAAATTTATTTATACATTGAAGGGTACCACATCCTATTCTAATTATGACAGTAAGGCCTTCTAATCACATTCTGTTCAAGCAAGCTATGAAAGCTATCTGTATTTTATAGCCCACCAGCATTATTCTATAGACAAGGCTAGCATACACATTCCATGGTGATCTGCATTATCTGGGTAATATTGTTCTTAAGAAACAATTAGTTGCGTTGCAAGTCTTTTGTATTTCTCACGCTTAACCACATCTTAGTTATTACTTTATACATCTAATCAGTCATTCTGTGCCAAATAGTTCTCCCATTTTCTAGTTACTCTTTGTATATTATTGATTTCGTCACATTTGTGCTAGAATCAACCTTTCTTAGCTTGGTTATATAACTTATTAGTGATCTTTTTGTGTTTCAGTCCCTAAAATTTTGGGTTCAAGGTTCGCTTTCAGTCCCTCCAACATCATATTACATTGGCATTGTCTCTCCTTTGCATTCCACTTCTATATTCTTTCCCCCTTGATGGTAAAAAATATTGTTGATGCTCACAACTTGTTAAAATTAAGAGATAGTTTTTATGCATTTTCATTGCACACTTGGTTCATCTCAAGTTCGTGTTGCCAATTGGTTGTACGTTAGAGCTGTTGGGAGGTATGATGTACTTTAAATTTTGCAGATAATGAACATGAGTTTTTGGTCACCATGGCAAATAAGATCTAGCTAGCTCAAATCAAATGACACTTCCTCTTCCACAATAATTAGATGGAGGGTGAGGTATTGGGTTTAAGATCCAATGAGTACATAATTACATATATATCCTATCAATAAAAAAGAAAAAGTTCTTGGTCACCTTATAAGTTTATAATTTTCTTTAGCATAGAGTTGCCCTTTCCTGCCTTATATTCCAACAGAATTTCGCAACCACCCACAATTCGGTACACCCACAATGTGAAAATAGCATGATACAATAATGATATAGATAATCATGTTTAGTTTACCAAAAAAAAAAATGATAATCATGTTTCATGACTACTCAAGAATACAAATATCATTTTGATAAAATAAAAATGCAAATATCATTCTTTTCTTCTCCTTCTTTTTTCCCCATATTTTTACATTCTTGATTGTGTGTTTTTATTTATTTATTTTTTTTCTTCTGTTGGACTTTGTTTCTATTGCTGCAAAAAGCAACTAAATTTGAGTAAGAAAATACCATATTTCAAATCAATTTTTTCTCATATAAATATTAGTAAAATGAAATAAAAATTTCATTATTCTTAAATAAAATGCACCACTTAAAATAATTAATATAAAAAAATAAGTATATTTTATCCTATTAATAATGTTTTTAATTACATAAAAAATAAATACTACAATGTTGGTTCCATACATATATATATCGATTACATGTCACTGAAAGGAGAATCAAAATGTTTAAGATTAATTTAAGTGAATCACGAATATTTAATTTTTTTGTCTTTTGTGTCAATTATTGCCAAAGCAAAGCAACTAAATATGAATAAAAATGTCATATTCTAAACTACCACTAAGAGAATATAAGGGGGTTTTGAAAGGTAGGGTTGTTTGGTTAGGAGGGAAGGGGGTGATTTTGATAGGACTCTGGTGTTTTCTCCTCAGGTTCACCATTTTGGGGGTGTATTCTTGTCTCCTTGCAATTGGGGTGTCCACAGGTTAGGTTTATGTTCAACTTGTACCCAACTTGACCTGATCAAGTGGACGAAGACTCAACCCACTGTAGATTGGAGAGGAGTAGTGGATCAATCGACATTGAAGAGAAGGAAATTAGTGAAGATCTAGTGATATAACAAAGGGGAGAGGCAAAAAAAAATGAAGATGATCCAATGAGATCTAGCCAAATATGGTGGAGATCTCAATAGATCCGGTGAGATCTCACTGAATCTAGTAGAACTCGTTGGATTTTTCTTCCTTCATTGGTTGGATTTGATCGAATTGAGTTTTGATGAAGGAGACTTGCCACTTAACCTATTGTTGCCAAGTTTGGAAGGGGACACCCATTGCAAGCATCGAAGTGGTTGTTGTTTAGCTTGGGTCTAGTTGGTTGGGTTAGGTGGTCCTAGATGGCCATATTCCACACATTGGGAGAAAATGGGGGAGGGAGAGGGGCTTAGATTTTAATTTACCCATTCGTGCCTCTTCTCCCATGATGTTCATTTTTTTTTTTATTTTTTTTTAAAATTTTTTTTTTATGTAATAGGGGTAAGAGAATAAGTATATATAAATACCATTTTGTATCCTCTCATTTTTCTTTTCAATATTTCTCTACTTTTCTATTCCCAAGCCAAACACACACATGAGAGAAAACTTAATTAAACTTAACTTTTTTTATCTCCCACTTTTCCAACTGAGCCAATTAAGACATTACAACACTGACCAATTTGTGTATAAAAGAAAAAAAAAACACTGACCAATTTGGTTCTAAGAGAGAAGAGAAAAATGACTAATGGACCTAACATTATTTACTGTTTGGGGACTAAGTTGAATTTAGAGGCCAAATTAGTTAGTTTTGAAAGGATTTTTTTTTCCCAAAATAATACCAATTTTCAAACAATTTTGTTAGTTAGCACATTTTCAAAACTATTTAGGAAACTAACATCTCAAGTGCAACAGACTCGATTTCATTTTCAATGTAAGAAATCGAGTCTCTTTTCGGTGTTCTTCTTCTCACGAAGAACAAACCCAAACTACGAAGGTAGAAAAACAAACCCAAACTACAAAGGCAGAAAAAACAAACCAGAGAGATCAAACCCAGGTGGTGATGATGAAGGCTCTAGGAGGCGGTGGCAAAGGCTCTAGGTGGTGACAATAGGGTTTGCTGATGTTTCTCTCAAAATATTTCTCTGGGTCTTTGGGTTTCTTGATTGTTGATGTTTCTCTTTGGATTTCTTTGGGTTTTTTAACAAAGTGTTGTTGCCTCGTTGGAGGTGAGTGAGAGAAGGAAAGAGTTAGGTGAGTGAAAAACTGAGATGTTTCTCTTTGATTCTCTGGATTTCGTTGGGTTTGTTGTTGTTGACGGAGTTGCGTCTAGATTCTCTGGATTTTGTTGGGTTCGGTGGGTTTGTAGAGAAATCGAGTTCTACAAACTCGATTTGTATAGCGGCTCCCACGGAAATTGAGTTCAATGGGCTCGATTTATCACTCCAAAATCGAGTTTCTTGCACTCGAGTTGTTAGTTTTCTAAATAGTTTTGAAAACGTGCTACCTAACAAAATTGTTTGCAAATTGGTATTATTTTGAAAATAAATCTGTTTTGAAATGTCATGGACCTGATTGACATTAACCCAAACCTCAGGATAAGTTAATGGAATTTATCCTTAATTAATTAAATCACAAAGTAATTAAAAATAAATAAATAAGAAATCGCAAGTTGGCGACCTCAAAATATAAAAGAAAATGGTAAATTCCAGCCAACTATCCTAAGGTTTGAGCTAATGCCAAACACATTCAAAACAATTGAAAAATAACCAAATTGATCCTTAAACACAAATGACAGTACATGCCACTTGTGTCCTCTACCTAAAACAAATTTAAACTATAGTTTTTCATTTCCAAGACTACAGCTTTGCATCATTTCTTGCTTTTCCCAATGCCAATGAGTGCTCTATAATCCAAAAGAAATGTTAACCCAATTTTAGTCTAAGCAAAAAGATGCAACATTCACTCATAAAAAATATAAAAAAAAAATTGGACTACGCAAAGAGAAAGAGGGCTTATGTGAAAGTCTTGAAGGAGAGGTATAGATTGTTTTTTTTTTTTTTTTTTTTTTTTTGATAGGCACAAATTAGTTCTTGATATTACAATACAACTAAACCTTCTAGTGATTGAAGCAATATTAATTACTTGAGAAAGAGCTAATTTATTTTTTGTGGATAATTTTAACATGTTTGAGTTTCTTTTGGCTGACCAAATTTTAGTTGATTTAGAGCACCAAACAAATATGCTTTCTTATGAGAGGCCACTATGTAAGGTTCTCTCCACAAAAAGGTGGTAGTTGGTAGAAATTTATTTTAGGGAAAGGGCAAAATTAATTTGGCTGATTTAGAGTTGGGAAAAAGCAAGAAATGATCAGGCTCGTTTGGTAATATTGTTCTAGTAACGTTATTTAAGTGTTGTGGAAATACGTCTGAGTGAAAAGTGTTATAAAAATGCGTGATTGATACAAGGCCAATTTACTAAGGCAGCTGTGTGCATTAAGGGTGTGTTGGGTGCTACTGTGATGTGCCAAGGGAGCTGAGCAGTTAGTTAGGATGATTGGAGTGTAGTTAGTTAGTTAATGCAATTGGAGCATGGTTGTTAGTCATTGAGTAGCTAGTTAGTTACTATACAGATAATGCATTGATTAGTGAGTTGTAAGCATTGATGGTAATTGTAATCATTAGTGTTAATCATTGATTAGGGGATTAGTTAATTAGTTGAGGATTCTGTTGTATAAATAAGCCCGAATATATTCATGATGGATATAAGAAATAGCATACTTGATTCTTCTTCTTTTTCTCATTATTCTATTCTCTCTCTCACTCTTCTTCTACGTTTCTCTTTTCTTGGAGGCTAGCTGTCCTTGAACTCAGCTAAACCCATATAAGATCTTGGATCTTATCAATTGGTATCAGAGCAGGTTTTTCTTGTGATTCTAAGTTCCACCATGACTGAAACTTGTTCTACCACCATTCTTAATGAAATCATAGCTTCCCTGAAATCTACCACTAATCACCACAACAAAGACATACAAGAAATTCACAAGATTACTAGCATCCACACCCGTACCGTGAATGAAATGAGCCAACAATTAGCTATGATATTATAGAAACTAAGTACAATAGATAATGCAGAACCCAATCTTGAGAATTCACACATCCCTGAAGCTCGTAACTGTCACAATCTTGTTTCAAGCTTGTCAAGACCTATAAAGCTAGATTTTCCTAGATTCTATGGTGAGGAACCAACTTCTTGGATTTACAAAGCCAACCAGTATTTCACGCATTATAGAATACCAGAATCTGAGAAGTTGATGATGGCATCTTTCCATATGGGTGGAGAAGCCTTGATCAGGTTTCAAGAAGGAGAAGATGTTGGTGTTTTTGGTAATTAGGAAGCCTTGGTCCAAGCCATGTTAATTAGATTTGGGTCTACAGCTTACGATGATCCCATGGAGGCTCTGACTAGGTTGAGGCAAACCTCAACTGTGGCATCATACAAAGGGGAATTCGAGGTTTTAGCTAATAGAATTAAGGGGTTGTCTCCACAACACAAATTAAGCTGCTTCTTGAGTGGTTTGAAGGATAAGATGAGGTTGCCTATGAGGATGTTGAACCCTCCCACTCTCATTGCAGTATTTGGGTTGGCCAAAATTCAAGAAGAGTACCTGTTGGGATGTAAGAGGAATTATAAAGGGTCACAAGAATAGGTTAAGCCCTCCTTGCTTGGTTTACTTAGACTGGCTACCCCAACTGAAACTAGGACTAAAATTCCTATTAAGAAGATTTCTGCTACTCAAATGGAAGAAAGGAAAAAAAAGGGGCTTTGTTATAATTGTGATGACAAGTGGGCACCTGGACATAAATGTAAGAATGCTACCTTATTTTTGCTAGAAGGAGTGGAGATGACACAAGATTCTGATTGTGGAGAACAATTTGTTAAGATTGAAGATGGGGTTACCATTGCCAGAGGGCATGAAGAGATGGGAGAAGCTGAAATCACTCTATATGGTTTGGTTGGCAATCCTACTCCAGGGACAATGAGGGTCAAGGGAAGGATTAAATCTGTTTCATTGGTGGTTCTTGTGGACTCTGGTATCACTCATAATTTCATTGATGCATATGTAATTCCTGACCTTCATATTCCAATGGATGAGTCACAGATTCTTGAAGTCAAGGTGGCTAATGGGGATACCATCAAAACTCAAGGATTGTGTAGGGGTGTTCCTGTGTGTTTGCAAGAGCATATCTTTATGGTTCCATTGCATGTGTTGCCATTGGAAGGTTATGACTTGGTTCTGGAGACTTTGTGGCTTAAACGACAAAAACTGTTATTCAAACAACATTGCCAAACAGCCCCGTAAAGTTTTAGGCTACGTTTGGTTGGAGGAGTGGAAAATGGGAGGATGGAAAATATTTAGTTTTCCCTCTTGTGTGTTTGGTTGGAGGGGTGGAAAAGTGGGAAGGTGGAAAACTCTTTTGTTTGGTTGGAAAGAAAAAGGGAATGATGGAAAATGTAATTTATATAAATTGATTATTATACCCTTGTTACATAATATATAAGAAATAAATTTATTTGTACTAATTAAATAATATAAAATTTACCACATCATATATATAAATTTATATTATTATTTTTATTATCATAAAGTAAAAATTACAAAAGTGTGCAAATAAATTTAATTGGGCAAAGGATTTTGTAACCAGCAAAAAGGTGGTCAGCATATGCTACACACCTCAAAGATAAACTAATGAAAAAAAAATTGAATGTCATACGAAACAAAAAAATCAACAAGAAACAATAGATGAATGAGGAGTATAATGAGGACAAGAAACAATAGATCATGTTGAAATTTAAAAAAATAATAATAATAATAGAGAAGAGAACCTGGACTACTAGACGTTGGTGTGCTGTGAAGGTAAGATGAGAAGAGGAAAAAAAATGATAAGGATTTGTGGGCAAGAGTCATCAGGTGGGGTAGGTGAGAAGGTCATGAATGAGGGTAGGTGGGAGAGGGCAATATGGTAAAAGTGCTATGAGAGAATTTTCTCTCCAGGCTTTTCCTCTCGATTTGGGACGAAGAGATTTGTGGGCCCGGGAGAGAAAATAATCTCCCGGGTTTTTCTTCCTTCCTATTTTCTTCAGTTTTCCAAACAGTGGAAAACATTGTTTTCCTCAACATTTTCCTCCGTATGTTTTCCATCCTCTCTAAATTCACTCCAACCAAATATAGTGTTAGTGTTAGAAGAGAAAAACTACATTATAAAGACTAAGGGTCTGTTTGGATACTGCTTATTGCTGAAAATTGAGAACACTATAGTAAAATAATTTTTAAATATGTGAATAGTACTGTAGGACCCAATTTTAAAATTATTTTTGTTGAAAAAGTACTTGCGGTGAACAGTACACAAGACCCACCATTTTTCAGCAAAACGCAAGACCTCACGAAAAATATGATTTCCATGGACTTAATATTCGGCAAAGGTTCGTTTTTATAAGTTGCCGCCTTGGGACATGCCTACATGTAGACAACCGGTAGTTAGAACACAATATTAGTTGTAGACAACTAAGTTTTCCACAATGATGTAAAGTGAACTAACCTGAATCTTTCGGGTCCACCACTCATCAGTCATGTGAATAACCCCAGTTACAGGATCATAACCTAACCCAGTCTCACCAAAACACTCCTTCCAAGTCTTCCAATACTTTCTCACATGATCCCATTTGTTTTTAAACTGCGTGGGAGTCACCACTTTTCCCATTTCACCCAACTGCTCAATCACTTCATCAACCCCTTCCTTTCTCAAAAATCCATTATGCTTCTTACCGTCTAGGACTTGGGCAGCACACAAATCACAATAAGCTTTTAATTCTTTAGGATCTTTCCACCCAGTTCTAACTTCATTACCATCAGCCTTCGGTTTCCCCTTACCCATTTTTGCTACAACTTCCTTCTATACCCATTAAGACATTTCAACAAACAGTTTATATGCATATCATAATCAGTTACCCATGCCCACATGCAAAATGCAAAAAGTAAACTAACATATATAATAGTCCAACTACAATAGAGGCAGCTTCTTGAAACACCCAAAATTAGACGAATGAGAGAGTAACCCACATACTAATTTCATGGAAAATACAAAAACCACACGGAAATGTTGAACTAAAATTACACAAACGTTGAACACAAAACTACAGATTGAATAATAGTCCAACTACAACAGAGGCAGCTCCTTGAAACACCTAAAATTAGACGAATGAGAGAGTAACCCACATACTAATTTCATGGAAAACACAAAAACCACACACAAACGTTGAACTAAAATTACACACAAACGTTGAACACAAAACCACAAATTGAAGTGTGTTCATGGAAAACAATATAACTAGACAGCAATAGATCAGAGAGTATGAACAGTTGGACAAAACAGTACCCGTGATTGCAGAGACCTACAGTGGCGACAGCGACGTCCCAAGCGGAGAGAAGCAGAGCTCGTGCGAATCACTCTGGGATGGCTTCGTTTGTTCCGTGTGGGATTGCAGTTACCCTGTTTCAGCTCTTCTATTGATGGTTTATTGCAGGATGGTGGGTAGGTGCACTTCATTGAAGACGACGAGGACGGGGCATTGATGAAAATTGAAGACATCTATGCCGGGTAGTTGAGAGGAAGAAACGGAATGCACAAATTTAGCTGTTGGGGAGAACGTTATGCTTGGGTCAGAATAGAACATCAATGGGTTCGTTGACTGCGTTTTCTGTTTATGCTCTGGAGTTTATTGATGAAACGGTGCGTTGTTCATTATGGTCAGCACAGATAGTGTAGCGTTTCAGTGTTTTTAATGAAACGGTGCGCATTGTATTTCATTTTGCGTTTCAGCGTTTTGGAGCAATGTTTTACTATAGCTGGGTCCCACGTTTTGGAAAAACGCAAACGCAGATTGGGCAGCAAACGCCCAATCCAAACATAACCTAATTTGGATAATTTTCAATTGTCTTAGCAATAGCACTGGCCCAAACCTTTGTATCAAAAAAAAAAAAAAAAAGACAAAAAAGGCAGTCCTACTAATCCGTATCTTCTTAATCCCCCATTTTCAAATTTGAAAAACAACTGTCATTTTCGCTCCCGCTGTGTAAAGTGTGAACCCATAGTCTTTAGTCTTTAATCTTTTTGGCGGGAAAATTGTCCATTGTGAGATCTGAACTAAACAGCTTCTTCGAGAAATGGATGGAGAAGGAGGAGGCAGTGAAGAAAGCGAGGCAGTATTCGAATCCTTGAATGTAAACCCTCAACTCTTCATCAACGAAACCCTAAACACCGTTGACGACTTGGTCGACGACGCTTTCCTCTTCTTTCAAAAGTAAGAACAACAACTCTCTCTCTCTCTCTCTAGTAATCGCTAACAAATTAATTCATATCTGTATCAGACAAGCTTCAACTTTGTTGAACACCGACACCAACAACGATAGATCCCAAGATCTAACCCAGGTAATTTTCCTTTTTCAATCTTGTTTTCCTAATTCACACCTACCAACATCAACAACAATTGAACAAAAATGGGTAGATTTTATGGATAATAGGAATTGCTAATGAAACCAAAATTGTTACTTTTATGTTGCGTGGAAGGTGTTTGATGATTTGGTTGTTTGGGTGTTTTTTTTTGTTTTTGTGTAGGGTATTGCTAGGGTACGCAAAATAGTTCAGTCGGTTTTGGATAAGCGGCTTGCTATGTGGGAGAAGTACTGTCTTCGCCACTGTTTTGGTGTTCCTCCAGGCTTTTCTTTACCCAAAACTGTATGTTCTCTCTGTTGATTTGCTGGAATTGGTTATTGCTTTCTTATCCTTTTATATTTTTAAATGCTCTTGCTCTGATACCATATAAAATTAATGATTCTCCATATAGGTTAAGCTGATAGGAGATAGTGAATTTAATCATCTAGTCTAACAATATTGACTCATTGTGGGGTTGAATAATTGCATTTTGTAACAAAAATATACTGATGTAACTTCTCTAGCAGTGAGATATTGGCTTGTACTACTTGCAGTTGCAGGGTACCACATCCTGTTTTGATTATTACAGTAATGCCTTCTAATCACATTCTGTTCAAGCAAATTATGAAAGCTATATGTATATTAGCCTACCAGCATTATTCTATAGACTAGGATAGAATACACATCTTAGTTATTACTTTATACATCTAATTAGTCATACTGTGTCAACAAGGTCTCCCACTTTCCAATTACTCTTTGTATATTATTGATTTCGTCACATTTGTGCTAGAATCAACCTTTCCCTGTAATTTTGGGTTCACGGTTCGCTCTCAGTCCCTCCAACATCATATTACATTGGCATTTTCTCTCCTTTGCATTCCACTTCTATACTCTTTCCCACTTGATTGTAAAAAATTATTGCTGATGCTCAACTTAATATTAAGAGATAGTTTTTATGCATTTTCATAGCATACTTGGTTCATCTCAAGTTTGTGTTGCCAATTGGTTGTATGTTAGTTGTTAGAGCTGTTGGGAGGTATAATGTACTTCGAATTCTGCAGATAATGAACATGAGTTCTTGGTCACCATGGCCAATGAGATCTAGCTCAAATGACATCTCCTCTTCCACAATAATCTAATAGAGGGTGAGGTTTTGGGTTTAAGACCCAATGGTTATATATATATCCTATCAATAAAAAAGAAAAGTTCTTGGTCATCTTGTGAGTTTATAATTTTCTTTAGCTTAGAGTTGCACTTTTCTGCTTCATATTCCAACAGAATTTTGCAACCACCCACTTTTTGGTACACTTACTCAAAGACATGGAGGTCCAAATACTTTCTTTCCTTGTTGCATCTCTGCAAAATATATATTCTTCAGCTGCACCTCATATTATTTTCCATATTCATGGAAAAATCCATTCAGTTTAGTTATTGATTTTAGGCTTTTTATCATCATAATTCACATGATACATTTTGTACCAAGAAATTTGTTGTTGTACTTGTACATATGGTGTGTTGTCACTTGTCTGTAACTGTCTTCAGTAAACCATGCTTGTAAGTATTTATATCCTTTTTTATTATTATATCTTTGTGTGCCCTTGATGATGAAGAAATTTTTTTGTTTTTCTGTGCTATAAATTTTTGTTTAAATCTATTATTGAATGAAGTCTTCTCAAAGAAACATAAATAAATGTCTTCTTAGGATGAATCAAGTGGCAATGGTCTGATGGGTCAAGAGGCACTCTGCGATCCAGATCTGGATGCACAGTTGGAGAACTTGAGGAACAAGCTCACTGCGGTAACAACATTCCAGCATGTTGCATGCAATTCTGCTTGCTTTTCTTTCTTTTTGTCCCCATTTGTATTTCCTTATTGATGAATATATCATGTACAGGTTGGGAAGGAGTCTGCTGTGCTGAACCGTGAGCTCCAAGCTTTTAAAAGGCAGTCTACTTCCAGTAATCATTGTGTTGGGGTTGTCAATGAGGCATTGCAATTATATGAGCAGAACTCTATGCATGACCTGTTCCAGGGTAATTAGATAAGCCTTCCAAATATGCCTTCTTTGATTTGAGATGACTGTGAATTCCAAGTTAATTTTAGGCATGCACATAAAAACAGCTTTAGTTTTATGAGGTTATTCTTACAAGTTACAGCATTATTGGTTATTTGTTAATAAAACATTAATGAATTTTTTTTCTTAGTAATTTACATTGACAAGCCTAGAGTTTAGTTGTTCAATGAGAATGACCTTAGTCTCTGCAATATCATCTCCACATTCATGCTTCTTTTGAAGTCTAGTCTGTACAAATATAAGAGGCTTGACAATCAACCAATTGCCACATTGACCCTTAAGGGGATCTTCCAGCCATTCATATTCTAAGAAGCTTTCTGTTATATGCACTTCGCAACTTCCTGATATGTTTTACTGCTCACACTTTTATCCAGAGTCAGGGGAATGGTTTTTTCTATTTCATTAGTTTTTTTTTTTTCCATGACATCATGGTAAGAGGTGGTTGAAAGCTTATAATGAAGTTCTAGTTACCATTACCAACCATACTGGTGGTTAAGACATCATGTGCTGGAGTCCTAAGAGTTTGTTGTTGCTGCTAACCCCCTGACCCTCTGCCCTTTTTAAGGAAAAAAAATATTCAGATAATATTAGTCAAGTCCCCATGAACTTCAGTCAAGGGCAGAAATATGTGCTGTAGTCTATCAATCCATTTATAATTTTTAGTAATGATGCTTGTCGCTACCACACTCTAGAGTACTGTACTTTTGTGCGTGCCCCTTTTTATTTTTCCCTTGGGCCTTGGCTCAGGATATAAAGGGTTGGTTCTGGTTGGGATAGAGCTAAGGTTCAAAAAAACACCACCTTTTCTGTATCCTGTATTGGTTTTGCAGTGTGGAGCTTTTTGATCTTGTAAATATGCTATATTTTATTGCTGTTTACATTTTGGTGGCTACCGAATAAAAATTTTATACATATAAGTTGCAAATCTTTGGTAATTAATTGTTCAGTCTTGGTTAACACCATTTGCTGAAGTTCTAAAAGATGAATCTTCTTATGGTTATGATTCCACAGAGATGGAGAGAACTGCATCAGAACTCCGTACCCGAATGGTAAAGTTGAAGACCAGAGGGAAGGAAGAGACTGAAAATACTAAAACGGGGAGGATTTACAATCCCAACAGAGATTTGTCTAAGATTGATAGCAAGGGTATCATCTATAGCAAGTTAATGATTTTTAGTACCACTGCAAGTATTATTTACTTCTGGGATTCAAATTTACGTGTTTTAAGAAATGCTTCTATTTTGCAGGCTTCTCTAATGCAAGTTTGGAAGAAATTCAGGAATTTTTAGATGAAATGAAGAGCTTGTGAGCAGTTTGTGTTCCATGAGTCTTGGATTAGGAGTATGGTTGTTGTGGCTAAACTTTAGTATATTGTTCCCATGCTATCAATTGAATCTACTTTGTGATTGTTGTAATTAGCATTATGGTTTTGTTGTAGTCATCTATGACATGAAAGTAAATGACATACATTAATTTTCTGATTGTCAATGTTAATGATAAAGCAATCTTTGGACATTAAATGACTGAAGAGCCTCCAAAATAAAATCAGAGGTCTAATGTTCGGCCATCCAAAATCCTCCCCACACCTCCATTTTTTTTTTTTGGCCAAAAAAGGGAAAATTTTACACCAAATAATGATTGGGTGTTTTCTTATGGTAAATGGTATGTCCATTATTGAAGACATTAGCAATTCGTATACTATATGACACTGGCCACTAGCTTGTTCCTTTACCTTCGGTTTGGTGAGAAACTTCAAAATTTTAGTATATGGTTTACATTCTGATAATAAGGTCAAGTTACATACATTGATTAGTATAATGACGAGGAACCAATAGAATCAGTTCTGAACCAATAGAATCAGGAAGTTCATCATGGACCAGATTCTATTAGTTCGGAACTTATGTTGGGCTTCAAGATTGGATACGTGGATTTTCTGAACCAATAGAATCAGGTCCATGAAGAAGATCCACGGCCTCTTGACATGGATGAGTAAACTTAAAGTCAGCCATCTTTAGGTTGCACCTGACTCGGGGTTTCATGCCATCTTATAATCAGTAGTTTTTGGTCAGGAATTGCGGACTCTACTGCCCCAAGCTTGAATATTAGTGGCAATAGCTACTACCTTTCATTGAAGGCATAAGTGCATTTTTTGTCTCTATATTTTGGACTTTTTTTATTTTGGTTTCTATATTTTCATTTTACCGCTTTTAGTCCCTAAATGAAAAATGAGTCTCATTTTAGTTCCTATTGTTACTCACATAACATAAATATCCTACATAGCAAATAGAGTATAATGCTGACATGTTAAATGCTGACGTGACCATTAAAGTAATATAATTGATTTTGTTAAAGGAAAATAAAATAATCAGTTCTATTCTTTATAAGCTAGGGAAACTAATCTATACCTTATTAGTTTTTTTTTTTTTTAATTTGTTATATATATATATATATATTAGTTATTTTGCCATATAGGTCACATTTTTTTAGGGCAAAACTTAAGTATAGTACTTAGGTGTTGTTTTTTAGGTTTCTTTCTTAAGATTCAACTATGTGGTTGTACTTAATTAAAAATACACTTCCATCCCATGAGAAATAACTCACATGACTAAATTTTAAGAGGAAAACTTAAGGAACAACACTTAAGTACTGTACCTAAGTTTCGTCTTTTTTCTTATGTTAAGTTCATGAATCGTGGTTTTATTTATCTTATCCCAATTAGTAGCAACTTTATCACTTTTAATGACATGAGGAAGGTAGTCGTTATCAAACAAGCTATCAATCTCGAGAAATTATTTACTCCTATGGAAGGCTCCTCCTTGCTCTAACAATGAGTGTCCCTATGTGGGACTCATGGCAAGGCTCACACTCTGGTGAGAGAAGGGAAGACTCTTCCCATAAGAATGAATAATTTCGCGTCAATTTGTACGTTAACTTCTTAATATAAGAAAATATTTATGGTTATAAGAACAGAACTTCATAGAATAAGCTTTGACAATATTGGATTTGTAGGATCAATGTTGAAACTTACAAAGATACGAACAAGAAATCTAATTGAATGCATATAAACTAGCTCATAATTGAAAAACTAAAAATACAAAAATAAAAATAAAAATAATGTGATACTTGATAGAGAATGAGCAAAAAACACATGGCAATAAAATGTATGATGCTAGGAACACAAAAAAGTTCACAATTTTTGTCACAACTCACCGCGTGGCAAGTTATGAGCGTGGCAAGTTGTGAGTGGTGGAAGTTAAGTATTGAGTCCACACCTACACTATTTACAACTCGCCACGCATGGATTTGTAGCAAAAGTTTGAACTTCTTTTTGTAGTTTTATCATTCCCAATCTAACAAACCCATCACATGTATAGAACCCAACCCAACCCACATAGGTCTGGTTTGTTTGGCTTGGGTCAGTAGATTGTACATACATGTGTTTATGTCTTGTAAAAAATTGGGTTTTCATTAATTATTTAAACACTTTTTTTCATTAAATTTTATAATTCATATAATATATTTAAATTATATTCCAAATTCCCAAGTTCATCCAAACTAGTTCTCAAAATTCCAAAATCATTCAAACTAAAATATTAAAATAGGAGTAATAAATAAACTTATATAAATAATGGGCTGAGCTAGGTTAGATGGGTTGAAAAAACTATTAACCTAAACCCAGCCAACCCAACCCAAGGCTCAAAATAAAATTCAAATCCAATCCAACCCCTCAACCCATGATAACCAACTTGAGGCATTGGTTTGGGTCAATTTTGTTGGACTGGTGGGTTTGATACACCCTTTTAAAAATTGACTCTCCATTTTACTTAATGTCTTAAAATTCGTGATTAGGGTTGCTTTAAAAGACATATATGGTATAAAATTTTCACATGATATGGATATGTATTGCATGACCAAGTGAGTCTTGAAAAGGGACTTACAACATTTAACAAATATCCTTATTCCTAACAACACCCCCCCCCCCCCCCCCCAAAAAAAAAGAAAAAGAAAAAGAAAATTAAACTATAATATTGATTCAAAAATTATATAATTAGATGTTAGTTGTCATCCTTACCTATAAGTCTTTTTATGCAATGGTTTGGAGATTCAAACTCCGATTTTCGTTATAACAATGATCCATTGATCAATGCTACTAAAATATATGATGCTTCACATTACTTATAAGCCATTATTAATTGAGTCCGAATTTGGTAAGGATGAGATATAAAACTCATGTTTTACACCATCCAATAAGAGATTGTCACATTATCATTTTACTTAAAATTCAGTACATCTTACCGCATCTAATAATATCTCAATAAACTCCTAATTTGGTTGGTTTTATATATGGGTATTAGAATTGATTGGGTGTTGTTGTGTTTTTTCTTAAGAGATTAAATTCAATAAGGACGGGATGTAAATCCTTTGGTTTAAACTAGCCAATAAGGACATGCCACATCATATTTTTACTTAAATTTATTGTAAAATCAATACATCCTAATACACCAAATAACATCTCAAAAAAAAAAAAAAAAAAAAACTCTATTTCACGTTTTCCCTAAAATCTCAGTCTCGCTAGACCTCCATTTGCAGCCGTACTATCTCGCCGAACAACCCATTAAAAACCAGTATAATTCATTATTTACTAAAAAAAAAAAAGCAAATAAAAAAGAAAACCTATTGCTGTGTGAGGTTTGAACACACTGCCTTGCCGAACTGGAGAAGTCGCCTGAAACCGACTAAGACTGAAATGTGTTTTTATATGACAAAACTCAAATAAAATGTTTTTGTCCAAGACTTTCATGGAAGTCTTCTAAGTAATCTGTAATAAACAAATGAAATAAAGAAGAAAACTTAGATTAACAATACTCCAAGTACGAAATCATACCCAATCACACTAAGATACATTGAGATTTGAGATTCATACCCATCACTCCAAATAAGAATCTGAAACTCAAATTTTCTTCTTCTACTTATTTAATTAATTAAAGAAAACCTATTGTGGTGGAAAACCCATGTTAGAACAATCACACTAAAGATTTGAGGTTCATTCATATAAGATGAGATTCACTGTCGTGGGAACAGAGAAGAGGAGAGAGAGACAAGACCGGTATGGGCAAGAGATCGATGATGGTGATCACTGGTGAGCAACGGCAACAGTGAGCAAGGGTTGCTCAGCCATGGCCAATGGTTTTTGTGGTCAAAGAATGGGTTTGAGAGAGACGATGAATGGGGTTTTTGGGCTTTAATCATGTGTTACCAGATGTATTAGTCCTTGATGCCCTATTTTAAAAAGTTTATGACATTTGTTTATTGGATGGTGTAAATAAGGGGTTTTACATTCTGTCCTTATTGAATTTAATCTCTATTCTTAAATATGTGATAAACTGATATAATATGTTGGAATTGGAAGAATAAAACATAGGTTTTACACCATAATCTTACAAAATTTAACCTCATATTAATTTGGGAAGTGCTCTCAAATTTGGAAATTTATATAATCCTTGTCACTTGAGAATCCTACCGTACTACTGTATAGTGTAGGCATCAACAGCCTAACACTACAAAAAAACAGGGCTATCCCAGCGTTTTCAAAACCGCTGGGATAGCCCCAGAAAGCGCTGGGATAGGGTCAAAATTCCTATCCCGGCGTTTTTTTTCCCAGCGCTTCAAACCGCCGCGCAGTGAATGTGGGTATAGGGTCGACGGACCTGTCCCGGCGCTTTTCAAAAGCGCTGGGAAAGGCATATGCCCTATACCAGCGCTTTTGAAGTGTTGGTATAGGCCTTTTAAATCATATTGATTCAAGACCTATACCAGCGCTTTTGAAAGCGCTGGAATAGGTACTACCTATGCCAGCGCTTTCAAAAGCGCTGGTATAGGTCTTAAATCAATATAATTTAAAAGGCCTATACCAGCGCTTTTGAAAGCGCTGGCATAGACTATACCTATTCTAGCGCTCACAAAAGCGCTGTTATAGGTCGTGAATCAGTATAATTTGAAAGGACCTATGCCAGCGCTTTCAAAAGCGCTGGTATAGGTCCTTTTTTAAAAAAAAAATTTTAGCACCTGTAATGTACCTAAAATACATATTTTTCAATACTTATTTTATAACACCTGTAATGAATCATAATTCGTATTTTCCAATAGCAAATACAATACCACATTAAACCAACAAATTAAATATATCTACTTATAATTATTTACAATAGCAAATGCAATACTTATTAATGATGAAAAATCTTCAAATGTTGAAAAATCTGAACTTAATCATGGGTAATAATCAAGAATATCTTCAAATGTTGGCTATAATGAAGAGCCATAATTTTGTTCAAACTCAGACCACATATTCTTGGATTTCATTTTTTGGAGCAAATATATATCCATGTCCTCACTTTCTAACTCATCCAACTCAATCTTCCCCTCATCAAACCCACCTCTAGCCCTCAATCTCTCATCAAGGGCATTAAGTAATTGTCCTTGTACCATAAATTGCCATGCCCATTCTTCCAAAGGAGCCATACATATACTTATCGATGATGAAAAATCTGAACTTAATCATGGGTAATAATCAAGAATGCCTTGAATTTGACTCCATAGCTTATGTTGAAAAAGCTTTAAGATGCTAGACCACTCCAATCACCTAGGAACCTAGTGTTCACGAAACTAAAAAATATAAGTCTAAGTCAAGTTAGATCCATACTTGGTTTGCCTAGGGCTAATCACTGAACACACCAATGCATGAGTATTACTCAAGTAGCAATAGATAAAAAGTAAACTTAGATGATCACATAAAAGGTAGAATTATTAAGGAAATTCCAGCAAGAATGACTAAGTTCATTATCAATAATTATTGCACAATAGGAACAACACAATCAACACTCCCAAAATAAAATACACTATCTTATATCTTCGTGCAAACAACCCGCTTGCTCCAAATCAACAACCTACCACAGTAGAATATTTGAATTTACTAAGAGGAGATAAAATAAATTCACACATAGTTGAACAATAATATCACAATATTCACAAGACAATCAACACTCCCAATAATGAAAAGTAAACCACCTTATATCACCGTGCAAGCCACCCACTTGCTCCAAATCAACAACTCACCACAACAAAAAATTTGACATATAATTATATACTAATAGGGTATTTTGAAGTAGATTTTACTCTCCCTTGAGCAATTCATTGGTTTGCTCCCAGAAAGAGGAACTCAAACTTACAATGAGCTGCTAATCTTACAAAATCTAAGTCTAAATTATAGACTACTAAGATCACTTAAAAGACGTAAATTAGGTGACTTCACGTCCAAAATCATGTAAAAAGAGAAGAAACTACTAAACTAAGTACATTGAGAGAACAAACTATAAACTGGGAGAGGTGTACAAAGATATACAAACTAGAAGATAAGCTCCAATATTTTGCTAGTTTGCATTTGTTCCACAGTAAACATGAGCTATTTAATAATTTAATCATACGTAGTCAGAGAATGAGAGGTTAACTTACTAGTTGCTACCTTGCTTTGCTCCATAGGGGATGCTAAAGATATTGCAGTAGCCACCAAATGTTTAATCTAGCAATTTAACAAATCCAACAGTCAGAATTGAGTTGTTTTTTATTTTAATAAAAAATACAATGACAAAGTAAAATAAAATTATCAACTAAATTGAGTGGAAAGATTAATACATAGAAGCATTGTTAAAGGCACTTGCTTGATTCATGTTTGAAATATTGATAAATTAGACGTGCCATAATAGACTTGTAGTTCTAGTTGTAGTTGTAGCTCTCTCTCTCTTTCTCTCTTGGGATATATATTGATAGATGATGTATCTAAAATCTTGCACTCTCTTACACTATGCAAGTATTTTTAGTATAAAAAAAATTAAAAAAAAAAAAAGATTGCAAGAAGTCAAGAGCAAAACTCACTCATCAATTCAAAAGGAATAAAAATGGTAGAAATTATTTAATTGTCAAATTGCAAAGGCATGTTACATATTAAATAATAGTATTTATACATTATTGTCATTCAGGTCAATTTAGATTGTTATTTGGAACTAGCTGTTTGTAAATGTTAGCTATATTTTTAGTACTAGTATACTTGGTCAATGCTACATTAAGCACTCAAAAAATAAAATTCAATGAGTTGGGTCCACTTCAGACGAAATGGTTGGCTAAGAAACCAGACATGAATTGACATAGATGAATGAAAGCCTTCAGTTTGACAAAAATGCCCTGCAAAGTACCATGTTGGCAAAAAAGAGGGGGGGGGGGAATATACATATATATATATATATATATATATATATATAACGTAGCCAAGTCTAGATACTCAATAAGGATGGTGAGACAAGGACATTTGACCCATAACCTAAAAATCTACTAATAAAAGAAACGGCCACATTTTAGGCCATGAAATGAAAGGACCAAAATCAGAAAACCGTTCAGTTATTAGTACTGAATGCATTAGCCTTTTCACATCTCAATTACATCAAGATGTAACTAAAAATCATTGAAAGAACTCTTATAAGAAGACCATACCATAATCGAATAGAATAACAGGCTTCAATTTTACCTCTTCTTCCTGAAAAACAATCAACAAATAAAAACTAAATAATTGGTAAAATTAAATGACTAAAACAAGATTGTAGTTAAGGGTTAAAAAAAACTTCACACTAAACTTGCAAAAGAAATACAACAATAGCAATAATACAAATGAACTTAGTAATATCATAAATAAGGGTGAAAAGTACCAACTCATCACTCATACCTTCACCCTCAGTTTCTTGGCTAGCTTAGATACATGACATTGAGAAAGCTCCCTACTTTGTTGATCCTAAACACAAGTAAAACTATAGAGGTAAAGAAATAAAATTTGTAGGCATAACTAAAGTGGACATCACTTAGAAATTTTTCATGTGATTAAGAAATTCTCACAATTAAATCAAGGTATAAAAGTGTCAAAGACCGCTGCATGAATAGACAAGCTCTTAAAGCAAGCACTAAAAAAAAAATAGTTTGTTTCTCAAATGTGTTTAATGTAAGACCCAATGAAGACATCCCTCATATTTAGCATTGCAAAAAAAAAAAAAATTAAACTTGTATATGATAATTAAAAAAAATTAATAAAGCATATATATATACACACAAACCTAGTAAATTTCGATCCCCTACCAGCAGTTTTCCCATAATGAAAATAGTATGAACCGGCAGCCCTAGTCCAAACTCAGCTTCCTCCACATACTTCCAAAACTTCCATTCTCCACCATCAATTACCTCAAACCCCACTTGTTCCAATACCTATAAATATCCCAAAATTCACTACTATAAAATTCAAAGTAACTCACATTTTCTCTGCATTGTTAAAAAATCAAATACAACTAAATTTTACACACTTAAGGTTTAACTTCTCACTAAATACTAACCCAAATTCATTATTAGGAAAAAAAAATACAAATGGCTTTAAATGGCTTTATTAGAATCGTAAACTCAAAATAAAAAAATTACATGGTTACAATCTGATTCGCATATGGTGAAAATATAACATTTCGAACATAGTTTCCAAATAAAATTAAAAAAAAAAATAGAAAAGGAAAAAGGGTATACCTTTGTGAGAGCAGAATGGAGATCGAAGTTGGTGCAAATTGATTCCATTTCTATTAAAAATCAAAATTCCTTCTCACTTAATAAGATTGTCAAGCTCTTCTTAAGCATCAAGCTAATAGCCTTAAGTGACAAGCATCTATAGCTAAGCCAAACATATGATTATAGTCCAACCCAAAAAGACAATTCAATTTTCATTCCCAAGAAATTTGAAAGCAAGCACCAGAAGGTTTGTTGCACCATAACTTATACCCATTCTTTTGCAGTTTTAAGAAAAATTCCATTGGAAGTGTTATAATTCTATGAAGATAAAAAAGGGAGCAGGAGCTAGGATGCAAGAGAGAAGAAGAAAGCTCTAGTTAATAATTCTATGTACACCCTTGCTAAATCTTGTGTCCAAAGTTCTAGTTACTTAAATTTTAAGATTTTAAAATATATCAATTTTGACGAAATTATTGCTCAAAAGTCTTGCCTCCATGTAACATATCAAAAAGATTTGCAAGCAGTTCCCACTCCCTAGATACAACTAACTCAACTATCTAACTATATATTTAGGAAATAAGAAAGTTTTGCAAGCCGTCCCCACTCTTTTTATTGCTTTGATTAATGAAATCAATAGTAAATAGCCCGGTAACATTAATATGATTGTTGATCTTGGTAATATATAATCAATACAAATATCAATTCCCATATTAACGATTTAAAAATGTGCTTTGACTAATCAAATCAACAAGAAATGGCCTAGTAAAGTTAGTAAGATTTGTTAATCTTGGCAATATATAATCAATACAAATATCAATTCCTATTAATGATTTAAAAACATTTAACAATGAATCGTTTAATAAGGAAATATATACAAGCAATTGATAGTTTTAGAATCTCACTAACATTTGAAAAAGTTTTCTAATTACTAAAAAACCAGAAATTTAACATCAAATATATATACAAATATTGCTACAAAATAGAAATGAGAGCTAGAGAGACTTACCTTGCTTTGGGTAAACTTTAATCAAAACCAAATCCAAAACTGAAACCCACACAATCAACCAATAGTTACACAAAAATATACACATAACCCAAACCAAACTTCAACCAAAATCAAAACCCACACAATCAACCAATAGTTACCCAAAAAAATACACATAACCCAAACCAAACTTCAACCAAAATCAAAACTAAAAAACCAGAAATTTAACAACAAATATATATACAAATATTGCTACAAAATAGAAATGAGAGCTAGAGAGACTTACCTTGCTTTGGGTAAACTTTAACCAAAACCAAATCCAAAACTAAAACCCACACAATCAACCAATAGTTACACAAAAATATACACATAACCCAAACCAAACTTCAACCAAAATCAAAACTAAAAAACTAGAAATTTAACAACAAATATATATACAAATATTGCTACGAAATATAAATGAGAGCTAGAGAGACTTACCTTGCTTTGGATAGGGTCTGTGGTTTTGGGTAGTATTTTTGTGCTTAAAATTTTGGAAAAGAAATGGTGGGTTTTGAGTAAAGAAGAAGAGAGGAGGAGGGGAAGTGGGTTAAGGAAGAGGGAGAGGGAGAAAAAATGTGGGTGAGAGGAAAACAGCTGAACTAAAGAAGTGGGAGACCAAAAATGAGAGACCAAAATGGTGGGAAGGTGAAAAAAATAAGTGGGAAGTCTGAAAATTTTTAAGTGGTACGAGGGACCTATCCCAGCGTTTTTGGAGACCTATCCCAGCACTTTTGGAAGCGCTGGAATAGGGTCCACCTATTCCAGCGCTTTCAAAAGCGCTGGAACAGGTCTATCCCCATAAAAGAATAAGTGATCCTATCCCGGCGCTTTTGAAAGCGCTGGAATAAGGTCCACCTATTCCAGCGCTTCCAAAAGCGCTGGGACAGGTCCCTCCATTCCTTCATGGAGAGAGGCCTATCCCAGCGCTTTTTGAAGCGCTGGAATAAGGTCCACCTATTCCAGCGCTTTCAAAAGCGCTGGGACAGGTCTCTCCATTCCCTTATGTAGAGAGGCCTATCCCAGCGCTTTTTAAAGCGTTGGAATAGGTTGATCCTATTCCAGCGCTTTTAAAAGCGCTGGGATAGGTCTTTCCATTAGCATTTTCTTGATTAATAAAAATTATATTAATTAATAAAAATATTTTTTAATAAATTAATAAAATAAATTATATTAATCAATAAAAATATTTTTTAATAATTCAATTTAACAAAATTGAATTTAATAATTCAAACTAATTTAATATATTTTAATTTAATACTTCAAATTAATAAAATATAATTCCTCACTAAAAATTACTAAAATATAATGTGATAGCTAAAAAAAATTTGTAAGATGTGACTCGAGGACCAACAATATTAAAATATAACCATGAAACCTACTAAATAACCAAAATACCCCAAAAACCAAAAAAAAATGACCAAAATATCCCCAAAATAAAAAAATGACCAAAATATCCCAAAAACCCAAAAAAAGACCAAAATAACTCCCAAAAACCAAAATTTGACAAAAATACCCCCCAAAACCTTAAAATGACCAAAATACCCGCCAAAAACCAAAAAAAGACCAAAAATACCCTTAAAACCTTAAAAATGACTAAAATACCCCCAAAACCAAAAAATACCCAAAATAATCATGAAACCTACAAAATGACAAAAATACCCCTAAAACCTAAAAATGACCAAAATATCCCCGAAACCCAAAAAACGACCAGGGGTATTTTGGTCATTTTATGGACTTCAGGGGTATTTCGATCATTTTTTAGGTTTTGGGGGTATTCTGGTAATTTTTAGGTTTTGAGGGTATTTTGGTCATTTTTTGGACTTTAGGGATATTTTGGTCATTTTTTGGACTTTGGGGGTATTTTGGTCATTTTTTGGGTTTTGGAAGTATTTTGTTCGTTTTTTTGGTTTCAGGGAGTATTTTAGTCATTTTTTTATGTTTCGGGGGTATTTTATTTTTAGGTTTTAGAGGTATTTTGGTAATTTTTTGGGTTTCGGGGTTATTTTGTTATTTTTTTTTTAGGGTATCTTGGTCATTTTTTATGTTTAAGGGGTATTTTGTTCATTTTAGTGGTTTTGGGGTATTTTAAAGTTGGTTGATTTGTAGAAATGATACTTGGATCATAATTAGGTACCCATTTAAAACGCAATAAACATTAATATTAATTGGGTTTAATTGGGTTAATACTCATTTCACCCAATTAATAATTGAGTGGGTTTGAGTCTCATTTAAGTAGGCGGGTTTGGGTGGGCAAATGGATTTAGGTTGATTTTGCCACCCCTAGTGTTATTCAAATAATCAAGGGGGTTTTCCACCTTTTATATGCATGGGGGGTGCTTTTGTCATTTTCTAGTTTTTAGGATTCATTTCAATGTTTTGGGGATATTTCGGTCATTTTTTATGTTTCGGGGGTGTATCAATCCTTTTATGGGTGTCAGGCGTGTTTTGGACATTTTTTGTCTTTCTAGGGGCATTTTGGTCATTTATTTGACTTATAGGGGTATTTTGTTCTTATTTAAGTAATCGAGGGTATTTTGGCTAGTTTTAGACACAAGGGGTACTCTAGTCATTTTTAATGCCTTAGGGGGTGCTTAGGTCATTTTTGATGTTTTGGGGTTATTTTAGTCATTTATTAGGTTTCGGGGGTATATTATTCTTTTTCTAGGTATCGGGGTGTTTTTGCTCTTTTTCAATGTTTTGGGGGGTACTTTGGTCTTTTTTTAGGTTTAGGAAAGTATTGGTCATTTGATAATTAACAAATCCCTCCACAAGTATAAGTGTTTGTGGGATGTGAGGGGCAAGTGTCGGGGTTCAAATCTCCAGGAGGAAATTCCATACACATATACATTTAAATTAGGCTATAGTAGAAATTCTATCTTGTGTTAAAAAAAAAAAAAAAATTAAAAAAAACCTATAGGTGACCTATTCCAGCGCTTTTGAAAGCGCTGGGACAGGTCCTTCCATTCCTTTAGGGAGAAAGACCTATCCCAGCGCTTTTTGAAGCGCTGGAATAGGTTGACCTATTCCAGCGCTTCCAAAAGCACTGGGATAGGTCTTTCTCCCTAAAGGAATGGAAGGACCTATCCCAGCGCTTCTAAAAGCGCTGGAATAAGGTCGACCCTATTCCAACGCTTCCAAAAGCGCTGGTATAGGTCTTTCTCCATAAGGGAATGAGGGACCTGTCCCTGCACTTTTGAAAGCGCTGGAATAGGGTCGACCTTATTCCAGCGCTTTTAGAAGCGCTGGGATAGGTCTTTCTCCATAAGGGAACGTAGGGACTTGTCCCAGCGCTTTTGAAAGCGCTGGAATAGGGTCCACCTATCCCAGCGCTTTCAAAAGTGCAGGGACAGGTCCCTCATTCCCTTATGGGGAAAGACCTATCCCAGCGCTTTTTGAAGCGCTGGAATAGGGTCGACCTTATTCCAGCGCTTTTAGAAGCGCTGGGATAGGTTTTTCCCCCTAAGGGAAATCAGTAACCTTATCCCAGCGTTTTTGGGCTTCCTATAACAGCGTTTTTGAAAAATGCCGCTATAGGCCTCCTATTGCAGCGCTTTATAAAGCGCTGGTTTTGAGCCGCCGTAATAGAATTTCCTATACCAACGTTTTCAAAAAGCGCTGGTACAGACTTATCTATTACGGCGGTTTGTAAAAACGCTAGGAAAAAAACGCTGGGACAGAACGATTTTTTTGTAGTGTAACTCGCAGAGAATTAAAGAGGGAGACAATGGGAATGACAAATTAAGAGCGGCTTCAAAGGTTTAACAGCAATAACTTCTTCTTACTATAGAATTTTTACTATTTTTTGCTCATCATAAGATAACTGCTTATCTTTCGATTTCAATGGATCTTTGACTGATGTGCTATTTTCTTATCCGGAGTGTCTTTTTTATTTCGGAAATTGATCAGGAGACAGATTCACATGATGCATGCATGTTCATCCTAGGTTTTAATATCTAGACGAGCTGGTGTGAATGAAAGGATATCTGGTTGTAGAAAGTTTCAGATTTTGCATTACTAGCTAGAGAGAGAGAAGCATCGAAGCACTACCTCCAATCGAACTCAATTATAAAATGACAAAGCAAGCATGGGAGGGACACTAGTCCATTTTCTTAGCTTCACCTTGAAACACCGGTTTTCAATTATTTTTAGAAATTTAGGGTGGCTACCAAGTCATCATCTAACTTTTCTTGCTCTCGCTTTATGTTCTTTCTGGTATGATTTAATGATGACTCGGTGTAGCACCTTCTTTTCAAGTTTTAAGAAATAACATTTCAATGCAAAAAAGTATTTGTACGTTTGTGCAATAACAAGTATGAAATAAACACCACCACTTTCATTATACATTCTCTTAGTTTCAAAATTCTGAACTTCTCTTGAAGGACTTTTGCCAAAACATTGATTATACATTTATTTGGAGTACCTTCTTCCCCCAACTTCATTTTGGCAATCACCAAAAATCGTGAAGCATAATTATGATACCCAATTTTTTTTTTTTAAGGAGTTTTTATAAAAGGGGATAACTTATAGTAAATTTGACATTGGTTTAGTAATATACTATACAGTATACGTTAAAAACCTTAGCTGTCTGTATACTAATTAGTAATATACTACTCTTTAGTAAGCAAATTAGAAATCCTTTTTTATTGTTGATCTAGTAGTTTAAAATAGTTAGACCCTGAGATAATTGATTTGATTACTTCTTTGAAACATCTTCGTAGTAATTGAATTGATTACAATGGATTCTAGGTTATAGAAGAGTATTTTTGAGGAGTTGCAAACTTGCAATAAATTTTTGAGTAGACATCAAATGATGTTAGTAACTTTTTCTGTTGGCTAGTTATATTTTTCTTAATGCAAATATTTTATTTATTAAATATTCCTTTATGTTTCCTCATAATTTTTTATTTAATTAGTTTAGGTTTCGTTAATATAAAGAAAATAACTAGAATATCATCCTTACTGAGATATTATGATTTTAATTGATTCAATTTATTATTCAAAAAGTTTTTATTTGTCTCAAACTTGAATCAAGAATTTGTAAATTTTGTGCAAGGAACTAAAAATTTGAATAAAATATTTGTTTCAAAATGTGATATTATGATATATGATTTTTTGATAAACTGATCTGAAATTGGATATACAATTTGACTACGTTTTATACTCCACAATGGGGGGTATATATTGCATAAAAAGTAGTTTCTTCTAAGACTTATCACTGACATATGTGTGGTCCTTGGTTTAGTTATAGGAATATGGTGCGATTATAGTCATAAAAATTGCAAAGTGTGAAATTTGATCAGATATATGCATTGTTTAAAGTTTAATGAATTAGGGTTTGGCTTACTTTCAGTATTTTTTTTTATTAGAGACCTCCTTTTGTTTTAAATATACAATGACAAGTGGTAGTAAGTTTTAATCTTTACATTTTATTTAGTTAATTGATGATGTGACAGTTTCTCATTAAAACAAAAGAAGATTTCAGTTAAAAAAGTAATTGAAGTAAGCCAAATTAATTAGCCAAGTGAATTAATTAAGTCAATTTAACATGTAGTATGCGTGGTAACACAAACAAATCACCAAATAATTAAATGCAGCGGAAATTAAATTTGGCACGGGTGATTTGTTTACGAATGAGAAAAACCACCAAAACAAAACCCCATCGAGTGAATTTAAGATCACCTGTCTCGAGAATCCACTATTATCAAAACAAGCGGTTACAAGTAAATGAATCCCAGTACCTTATACCAACTTACAGTTGAACCCTTACCCAAATACACAATTGGACTTGTAATGTAGTGACAATCTTTCCTTTCAATGCACAGCTCCAGGTACATGACTAACCAATCGATGCACAGATCCCAATATGTGACTAACACACCAACTTGAGAAGGATGTTGGTTGCAAGATTCTTCAGTTCATCCACATGATGAATATCAAGATTCTTGGTTGTTGGAACAAGAATCCCCTCATGCTAAACCTATTTTTGATGAACTAGATCTCACCCATATTCAACAATATTTTGATGGTACTGTTAAAACAAGTTTTCAAAACAATCCACCTTTGAGGATCAACGAAGGAAGACATTCCTTTGCTGGATCTGAAAGTATTTCAAAAAGAGATCAAGAGATCAATGATTTTTTGAAAAAGAATTTGGAAAAACCCTCTGATTTAAAGCTAAAAGGTATTTTAAGTGATAAATCTCAAATTAGCTCTGTTTACTATTCCAACATTTTCTACATCCTAATTAAAACAATGCATAGTCATGTTGACTAGTCTAGAAATGACATCATAAAAACACTTACAGAACCAAATAGCAATTGCCCAATTTGCCCATCAAAACAATCAACAGTGGCATTTAAAATCGTATAGAATATTCTACTTATACTACCAGTAACCAGATGCAAAGACTACAAAATCTACAAAGCTGCAATTGCTTAAAAGCCTACGTTTCAAGATTAAAACAAATTCCATCAATTTTTTACTTCCAATGACTATCTTTTGAAGAGCCGTTATTGTATAGTCTCGAACTATACTTATAAGTATAGTCCTAAGTATAGTTCCGAACTATACTCATGAACAATAGTTTTTTTTTCTAGTACAAATTATGAAATCTTTATATGAAGCTGAAAAAGTTTCTCTACGTGGAGAAATATCAAACCTATGGTATAAACTTTTTTTCCTTTCTGTTACTATATTTTTTTCATTCATTTTTTTTTAATTTTTTATTTTTATAGAATGTTCTGTAGAATAAGTAGAATAAGTAGAAAAAAAATGTCAAAAAGTTATTGTTTGGAAAGAATAATCTAGTAAGAAACAGGAACAAGACAAACCAAAACTAGACAACAAATTGAAGAATCTAAAAAAACGAATAAACATAATTAACTACTAATACTGAAGAAAAAAAAAGATTGACCTATAATAATTACAATTGACTCAAACTATACTTATAAGTATAGTCCCAAGTATAGTTCCGAACTATACTCTTGAACAATAGTTTTTTTTTTCTTTTCTTTTTTTCTTTTTTTCCAGTACAAATTATGAAATCTTTATATGAAGCTGAAAAAGTTTATCTATATGGGGAGAAATATCAAACCTATGGTATAAATTTTTTTTCCTTCCGGTTACTACATTTTTTTCTTTTTTTTATAGAATGTTTTGTAGAATAAGTATAAAAAAATGTCAAAAAGTTATTGTTTGGAAAGAATAATTTGGTAAGATACAAGAACAAGACAAACACCAAAACTAGACAACAAATTGAAGAACCTAAAAATACTAATAAACATAATTAACTACTAATACTAAAAAAAAAAATGATTAACCTATAATAATTACAAATTGAATAATTATTCCTCCACATTTGCTTTTGATCAAAAGCTCCAATCTTCTAAACTCCTCCTCTATTTTGTGGTCCATTCTTTGAAATCTGGCATCCATCTTACCCTCTAGCTTTTGCACTTTTGAAAAAATTTGTTTCACGTTTTCCATGGTCTCAATGCCATCCAAGCCAAGCATTGAGCTGCCAATCTTTGCAGTGCCAGCCATCAGGCTCTTATCATGGACACTCACAATCTTCCCGACTCCTTTTAAGTTGATCTCGACAGCACCTTCAACAACCATGACGTTGTAAAGTAATGGCATGACCCCTGCGCCTACAAAAAAAACCAGTACACATTGCAAATATAACACCAAAACGTTTCCAAATGAAGCCAAAATAACAACTACAAAAAAGAACTGATTCACTAATTTGCCTTTTTTCTTCTTTGCATCTTCTTGATGATCTCCTGAACCAGCATCCACCTTCTCCACCCTAGGAGAAACGTCAGTCCCTTGAACTTTTCCCATATATTTCGTTCCAAACAAGAATTTTTCGACCTTTTTTTCTATACTTTTTGCAAGACACTCTATACAAAAAAGAAATAAAGCAGAACGAAAAAAAAATTAGTAAAAAGAAGGAAAAAAAATTAAAAAAAAAAAAAAACCATGAGTTTGATATTTATTTCCATAAAGAAATTTTTTCAACTTCATCCTGCACTCGGTGAAGTCCCAACCTGTTTTAAAAAGAAAAAACAAAACTTAGTAAAAAACCAACCAAAAAAAAAAAAAAAAAAGATGATAAAGAAGAGAAGAAGAAGAATATGATTTATAATACCTTCGTTCTTGTTCAAGATATTCCAGGCTTCGGCCATCCTTCCTAGGCGGGTCATGGTGAGGGTGAAGATTTTGAAAAAAAAAAAAAAGACCAATAGGAGAGAGAGGGAGCAAGAGAATGACAATCAGAGAGTGTAAGAGTGTAAGTGTATGAGTGTAGTGGAGGCCATATATAGAGCCAGAGCTAATATGAAATAAGGACGTGAAGAGACATAACACGTGTCACTCTAGGCATTGTTGGTATAGTACTCCCAAAAATTGGCAATGACAAATATATTAAAAAAAAAAAAACAAAAAACAATCAACAGCAATTTGAGGGCGAAATGTTGTGCTAAGCCTAGAGGGTCTTTAGTGCGCATTTATTACCTCTAGGGTGCAGAGAAAAGAGGAGTGGAACTTCAAACCTGATACCATTGTTGGTGGGTCTGTGAAAGAAATGAAAATTGTGATAATTCCAATTTTCACCTCCTTCAATGTTGGAGTTCCCTTGTGTGCGTCCGTGAGGCTCACAAGGGCACAACGCAATCTATTGTGATAATTCCAATCTATTAATTTAACAACCTAACATAATTTTTTTTAGGTTAAAAAAAAGCTGACTCATGAATTCTGAGTAAATAGTTTTTATGCTAATATCTTTCAAGGATGTGGCAGACCTAGCATCTCCTAAGACACATACAAAGGGAAAAAAAAAATTAGAGAATTCAGACATATCAAGACATTACCTGAAAACGTCAATTATCTTTCATAGAAAAGTAAAATGTAAAATAATAAGTTCAAAGAATGCAAAAAAAAACAATATAGACTGGTGAAAAATAAAATCTTCAACTATGAAATTCTAAGGCATCAAATGTATAGAAAATCAGCCCATTTTCTCTCATTAAAAAAAAGAGAGTCTATTTTTGTGGGGCCAGAGAATTCACGGCCCAGGCCCACTCAACATTAGGGCCCAAGGCCCAAGCCGAGGAGAGCCATTGCCGAGGACGCCTAATGAAATCCCAAAAGGAGCATAAGGATATTGCCGAGGACGACCTCATGCTCAGTACCTCACAAAATGCCTGAAGAAAGGGACAAACACAGTATAGGGGCAGGACAAGAGAAAAAGCTGCCAACATCATAATACAAAACCCTGTATCTGACAAGCCCATACTCTAAACCATGCCCTTTAACTTCCCCAACGACCCCTAACCACTCTAGGTATGGGTTGACAGGACAGGTCTGCACCCCAGAAAGTAAAACTTACACGTGGACCCTAAAAGGGGAAACGAACACTAGTATAAAAGGAAAAGAAAGCCAAGGAAGAAGCAGGACTCCCACCCCCCAGGAGGAGGGAAGATCCCTGCAAAAGGGAGAAAAGGAAGGATACAAGGCTCCTCGGACACTGCCCGAGGACTTAAGTCCTACAACCCGTACTAATGGAGGGTTTAGCTAGCCAAGCCAAGTCCGTCCGTACATAAGCTCCCGTAGAAGCTACGACTAAACCGCTCACCTGTGCCCAAGGTCATGCCTTTCAAGCCCATTCTCTATAAATCATATTGTTAGGGCCCTTTACATACGAGCCCAACGTCATTATTGGGCCGTTAAAAACCGTGTCCCTACAATTGGCGCCGTCTGTGTGGATGGCTTGCGCGTTGGCACAGGTGGTGGTGGAGTTGAGCCTCTGTCGAGCAAAGGTCTGTGAAGGTTCCTACATTTCCAGCGACGTGCTGTTGTTTCTCCGACATAAATCTCCGCTAGGGGCTACACCTCACAGTGCCAATGGCACGGGCAATCCTAGGGGCTTCTAACATGAAGCTAAATCCCCCCACCTTGATCAAGGGGCTAACCTTTGGAAAATAAATCAATAAATAAACGAATACAAGTTTTGGACAGAACCAAAGCCTTGTATGGTCCTCGGACTCAAGCCTCTGGGGAAACCAACTACTTAGAAGAAAACTACAAGTTTTGGACAGAACCAAGGCCTTGTATGGTCCTCGGACTCAAGCCTCTGGGGAAACCAACTACTTGGAAGAAAAATACAAGTTTTGGACAGAACCAAGGCCTTGTATGGTCCTCGGACTCAAGCCTCTGGGGAAACCAACTACTTAGAAGAAAAATACAAGTTTTGGACAGAACCAAGACCTTGTATGGTCCTCGGACTCAAGCCTCTGGGGAAACCAACTACTTGGAAGAAAAATACAAGTTTTGGACAGAACCAAGGCCTTGTATGGTCCTCGGACTCAAGCCTCTGGGGAAACCAACTACTTAGAAGAAAAATACAAGTTTTGGACAGAACCAAGGCCTTGTATTGTCCTCGGACTCAAGCCTCTGGGGAAACCAACTACTTGGAAGAAAAATACAAGTTTTGGACAGAACCAAGGCCTTGTATGGTCCTCGAACTCAAGCCTCTGGGGAAACCAACTACTTGGAAGAAAACTACAAGTTTTGGACAGAACCAAGGCCTTGTATGGTCTTCAGACTCAAGCCTCTGGGGAAACCAACTACTTGGAAGAAAAATACAAGTTTTGGACAGAATCAAGGCCTTGTATGGTCCTCGGACTCAAGCCTCTGGGGAAACCAACTACTTAGAAGAGACAATACGGGGTTTGGACACAACCTGGAAGTTATATGGCCCTTAAAATCTACCCCGAAGAAGAGTTCCTCATTGATAGTTGGGTTAATCCCTAGAGTAAGTGGAACCCCAGTCTACCCTCGGATCCTCAATACCAAGGGAACTGATGCAATAGTTATAGGGTCAGATGTTGTCAAAAACACGGTCAAAGTCCCTCACTGCTCGGCTACCCTTTCGGACGGATTATTTAGAGTTTATCGTTCTCGGACGGCCGCCTCGCATGCATTATGAAGCACTCAGCCGTTATCTCGGTTAGTTTCATGAGTTTAATCTACTGGGAATTATCATTATTATACTTGATAATGTCGATAAGTTCAAAATTGGTAGGATTCTGTTTCAAGGTTTTTCCTACTCTAAGCATCATTAAAGGAAAATACACATGTAATATCCCATTCACAAAGTAGTTGTTGCAGAAAAGAAAAGTATTTGAGAGGAAGAAAATTCATTTCTTATTAAGACAAAGAAACAGTACAGCGTACAATGAAAGAGCCTAAATAAGCTCATACTGAAACTAACTACATTAGCGAAAAGAAAAGATACAAGGGAGTGAAGAAAAAGCCGAAGAAGAAGTGCAGAGAAGAGACGTGCTGCCGTTCCAAAATTTTGTCTAAGGAAACCATTCCTCAATACTTTTACATGCCTATAACTCAGGCAGCAAAAGAGCCCAACTTGGGGCTTGCACCGTTGAAGAAAAGGTGCAGAGAGCTCGACTTCGGGCTAGCACCGTTGAAGAAAAGGTGCAGGGAGCCCAACTTGAGGCAAGCACCGTTGAAGAAAAGGTGCAGGGAGCCGGAAGTTGATGAGCCTCCATGTAACCACGCCTGCGATAGAGCAGACGGCGCTGATGGCGGAAAACATTACTCCTAACGCACCAAGAATCTGGTGCGACCAGTACCTGCTTCAGATTTTGACTGAAAGAGGGAGAAATACAATTTCCCCCTTGTCAAGATGAAAGATTATCTTGAATCTGTGCCTTCCCTGTCTAGACCACGCCACCTTGAGCCTCGGAAGGACCCGGCGCCTCTATGGCGGATGTAGTTCCTTTACCCCTGCCCATGTCACAAACATATTGCACAAAGGGTGGATAGCACTGAATATGAAAATTGTGATTATAGCTGAAGGATTATGATTTTGAAGAGAGCCGAAGGGTTTGTATATAAGGAGGATAACCTCCTATCCTACTTATATAAAAGGTAAGGTGGTGGCATTCAATTTGCGCAGCTTTCCAAGGAATGCTACGAACAAGGCAGATTTAGCTCAATTTCCAACACCATTCACAACCGTAGGATCTGAAGATCCTCGTGAAGGCGCGCCTCGAGTATTGAAGCGTCAAAGGACTCCGCGTGAGTGGATAAAGGAATGCCTTTTAATTTGGCACGTCTCCCATGTAAATGGAAAAACACAAATATTAGTAGAGTACAGAATTTGAGCGAGCTATGATGTAGGCCCAACATTACCAAAACCCTCCTCCCCAACTAAAAAGTCGGGCAGCAGGATTTTGAGGGGCTATTGTAGGGCTAGAGAATTCACGGCCCAGGCCCACTCAACATTAGGGCCCAAGGCCCAAGCCGAGGAGAGCCATTGCCGAGGACGCCTAATGAAATCCCAAAAGGAGCATAAGGATATTGCCGAGGATGACCTCATGCTCAGCACCTCACAAAATGCCTGAAGAAAGGAACAAACACAGTATAGGGGCAGGACAAGGGAAAAAGCTGCAAACATCATAATACAAAACCCTGTATCTGACAAGCCCATACTCTAAACCATGCCCTTTAACTTTCCCAACGACCCCTAACCACTCTAGGTATGGGTTGACAGGACAGGTCTGCACCCCAGAAAGTAAAACTTACACGTGGACCCTAAAAGGGGAAACGAACACTAGTATAAAAGGAAAAGAAAGCCAAGGAAGAAGCAGGACTCCCACCCCCAAGAGGAGGGAAGATCCCTGCAAAAGGGAGAAAAGGAAGGATACAAGGCTCCTCGGACACTGTCCGAGGACTTAAGTCCTACAACCCGTACTAATGGAGGGTTTAACTAGTCAAGCCAAGTCCGTCCGTACATAAGCTCCCATAGAAGCTACGACTAAACCGCTCACCTGTGCCCAAGGTCATGCCTTTCAAGCCCACTCTCTATAAATCATATTGTTAGGGCCCTTTACATACGAGCCCAACGTCATTATTGGGCCGTTAAAAACCGTGTCCCTACAATTTTCATCATACTTATGAACCATTCTCAAAAGCTTCCACAATTGTGAAATTATTGTACATTTGAATTGACTTATTTTCTAATTTGTTGAGTTACACTAGAAAAAAAGAGAGGTTTTAATACAATATAAATTCTATGTAACTATTTTTTTAATTTTTTTTAATTTTTATAATTATTGACTTTTATGGTTGGCTTAAAATCATCCTCCACAATTGGGTACTAGGAGTTTATTGGTGATTAACTTATAGGCAATTCATCTCCTTCATACTAGGGAAAAATTATGGAGTTAAAAGAATATTGACACTACCTTTATGTCAAGAGCAATTAAGGTATACAATAATGTTAAGTTTAATAATAAGAAAATATTGCACACCTAATAAACTTGGACACTAAGAACAACAAAGCTAAATTTATTTAATGGATTGTTAAAAGATAAGATGGAACACAAACATGAAACATGAAACATGAAATGTGTGAGTGTGAGTGTGAGTGTGAAGGTTTGTTAGTAGTGTAGTGTAGGCTGTGTAGCTCTACAAGAGCTAGTGGTGATATTTTTATAAGACGTGAAAGACAAATATTAGCAGGGTAATGGTGACAGACCACATGTCACTTTAGGATGTTCTTTGGTTAGCTCACATAAAAATGGTGTAGTGTATGGTTTTCTCAAATTTTTGGCAATGACAGTAAAGACAGAAAAGGTAATTAAAATAGGGTTATGTTTACACAACAATTTCACAACAAAATTAATTAACAAGTTTTAATTACTTCTAATATATGTATTTACTATTAACATAATTTTTTTATTTATCATTAACAAAATCGTGTGAATAAAGGAGTATTGTCCGAGACTATACAATAATTTTCCATAGACTATGGCTGTTATTTTATAGTCTCTAACTATACAATAATTTTCCATAGGCTAGGGTTGCTAAAAACAAAATAGAATGGTGAAAAATAAGTCTTCAACTATGAAAATTCTAAGGCATCAATGTATAGAAAATTAGCACATTTACTCTCATAAAAATGTATATTTTCATCATACCTATGAACCATTTTCAAAAACTTCCACTATTGTTAAAATATTGTACGTTTGAATTGAGTTATTTTCTAATTTGTTGAGTTACAGTAGAAAAAAATGATGTTTTATTACCAAATAAATTCTATGTAATTATTCTTTTATAATTATTGACTTCTAGGGTTGGCCCAAAATCATCCTACACAATTGGGTAGTAGGAGACACTACTAGTATGTCAAAAGCAATTAAGGTATACAATATTGTTAAGTTTTAAAATAACAAAATATTGCACACCTAATAAACTTGGACACTAAGTACACATTTGGATTGCGTCTGCGTCTTGCGTCAGTGTTGCAACCTTTTTTTTTTTTTTTGGGGAGAAGCATGTTTCTGTGACTTTATGTCACACCAGTGGGTCCTATGCACTGTTTACGAGACTCACAAACATCTTTTTTCAGCAAATTTTTTATAAAAAATGAGTCTCACGACACTATTCACACATTTAAAAATTATTTTGTTACAGTGTTTTCAGTTTTCAGCAAAATAAGCAGTATCTAAATAGACTCTAAGAACAACAAATTATTTAACGGACTGTTAAAAGACAAGATGAAACAAAAACATGAAACGTGTTGATTGGCCCAATTTGACTTGAAAGGCCATGGCTAGTTTCAAAAATCTATTTAATAAAAATAGGGTTAAATATACCCTAAATTTCATGACCATCTATAAATTTAGACTTGTCGCCAAAAAATCTATTATTTTTGACCTAGTTATCGCCATCGAGCTAAATTATTGTTGTGAATTGTCATTAAAGTATTTGTTTGAGTTTTTCTCATTTTTTTTGCTTCATCATGCCATTGTGTTGTGAGTTTTGAGTGATTGCCAGATTATTTGTTTAGGTCTTTTAAAGTCTTGAAATTGATGGTTGCAAACTCTAAGTAAAAAAAAAAAAAAAAAAAAAACAGTTAATAAGCTAATCCTTTTTCTATTAGTATGTTTGATATATTGTGCAATTTCAAACCCAATAAGACACATGTTGGTTGACAAATTGATCCTCCTTCCTCAATCTAAATTCACTCAAGTGATGAACATCTCTAATTCCAACAATTTTTTTTTTTTTTTTTGTGATATAATAAACTTAAGACTCTTTTAATTCAAACATAAAAGATAATGAGCCATGCAGTAAGTAGTAACTACTAACTACACATGAATAGCAAAAAACTTGATACAAATTTGAAAGAAAAGTTTATCATATACATCAAATAACACATACAAGAAAGGTGTCTTGATACATCCTTTAGTTCATTCAGTACATAATTCAAATATTTCTCTTTCTACTGTTGAATTACTTAAAATTTTTTTTCTTTCCCAAACTTGAAAAGTCCAAATCCGGCATAGTTTACCTTTTCGTCCTAGCAATATGGTCAAAACAATTATAGCTTCTTTGGAAATACTGTAATAATAGTAGTACCAGTAGTGGGAGTGCAAATCCATGATATATTTTGGTCTTAATATAATCTCGAAGTTGTATTTAAAAAAAAAAAAAAAACATTGTACCAAAATACTTGAATCCAAATCCAGCGTAGTTTACCTTTTTGCCCCTAGCAAAGTGGTCAAAAAAAATTATAGTTTCTTTGGTAATAGTAGTAGTGGCCTAGTGGGAGTGCAAATTCATGATTATGATATATTTTGGTCTTAATATAATCTCCAAGTCAAGTTCTATCAAAATATTTTGGCCTATAACTTCCATTTCTTCATTCTTGTTGTGTTGTTGCAGGAAACCCTCTCCCATCCATCCCTGAACAAGTCCTTCTTTTGTGAATAGATAATTTTTTGGGAAGATCGAAAAATATGCAAAACATCGCTTTAAATGTGAGGGTAGGTGATTGTAACTTATTCTTAAAGCTGGAAGAATATCACCCCATCAATAGGCAGACTCCAAATTTCACTTTTAAAAATTTTATTCCAGTCCTCTACATCTATTGTAGATTGCGATAGACAACCAAGTGCTTTTGCTGCTAATGGTAGACCGTCACACTTCTTAATGATTTCTTCACCAATTCTTTTTAATTCTGGATATGCATTAGATTTTCCCTTTTCAAAGGCATGATTTGCAAATAATAGCCAACAATCTTCTTCTGATAATTTGTAAAGATTAAAAATTTGAATAGGGCGCGTGATCAATGCAACACTTTCGTTGCGTGTTGTCACGATAATTCTACATCCCGATGTTCCATGTTTAAAGGGTTCCTTCAAGAGCTCCCAAGCATCCCTTTTGTCATTCCATACATCATCAAGAATCAGTAAAAATTTCTTTCCCATCAAATAATCCCTCAATTTAGTTTGGATAGTATCAAAATCAGTGGTATTATATGTTTGTGAACTGACGGCCTCAAGAATATTTTTTAGTTATCTTAGGAACGTCAAATTCTTTTGAAACACAAACCCATGCTCTAAGGCTGAAATGTTCTATGATTTTTTGGTTGTTGTAGATGTGCCGAGCAAGGGTTGTCTTTCCAACCCCACCCATGCCCACAATGGGAATCACACCCGAGTGGTTGTTGCTGGCTACATCCTTTGAGAGCAGCAAGTTGACTATTGCCCTTTGATCATCATCCCTACCGTAAATTATAGTTTCTGGATCTACCAGAGAAGTTGTGGGCACTCTATGGGAAGATCTCCCTTCAACACCTTCTCTCAGACCTATAACATTTTTTTGTAAAGCTAGATATTCCAGCTTCTCTAAGACTTCTTGTATCTTTGATTCTAGTTTTCTCCCAGACCGATCAAATGAAGTAGAGATGAAGTTACGTACCTTACTCGTAGAGGTACCAAAATCAGCTTCCACCTGGCACCGCAAAGCTTCAGTAGCGATCTCATCCAAAAGGTCCTCTGTGTTATAGACAGCATCCTTAAGCTCATCAAGCCATTCTTTGGCAATATATGTGTCTGTGATTTTCTTTTCCTCTGCGTCATTGAGCACTTTGCTGAGGGTAAGACACCATGTCTTCAGCTTTGTTAGTAGTGTAGCAGGGACTTTTCTTCCCCGGATGAACTTCACGACCTCCTGAGATGCCATCCTGTCAAATAACATTTGAAGGGTTGCAGACAGAAATGCTTCTTCTACTAGTTCAGCAGCCATGATTTTCTTTTTTGCAATGGAAATAAATTGACAAAGTGAGTAACTCCAGGAAACTAAAAGAGATAGGTTTTTGCTTGTGGGGTGAAAGCCTGTGCAGTTCTTAGTTCTTATACCACATTTAAGTAGATGCAGTTCTACTAGTCATTAGATTAGGTTCATGCGTTCATAGTTGCACATGGGACCACCTTACCGGCTACCGCGTGGTTGACTTGACCCCGAATTGCCAATCATTCAACAATGTTTTTATTACTTTTATTTTTGGTGAACATGTCTTTATTACTTTAACTCTACGGGGAATGCTTTTTGGCAAAATGTAATTTTTTGACCCGACATTGTTAATAATTCAACAATGTGAAAGCCCCAGCCATGGTTTTTTTTATTTTTTAAGCTATGGGTTTCAGAAGTGGGAAGGAGGATATACTCAAGTAAAGTTTTGGGATAATGTGTGGTGTAAGGATTGTCCTCTTAAGGAGGCGTTTCCAGATTTATATAATATTAGTAGGATAAGGGATGTTTCAGTCTTTGAGATTATGTGTTACGCAAATGGGAGAATATTTTGGGACTTACAATTTCGTTGTTCAGTGAATGATCAAGAATTAGATTCGTTTATGCTTTTGATCTATTCCAAGAAAGTGTGGGGTGTTGGTTTTGACAAACTTTGTTGGAAGCTAGTCAACGGTTGAGGTTTCGAGTTTAGTGGATATTATCATTCTCTATCCCCTTCTACTGTGGTATCTTTCCTGTGGAAAATGGTGTGGCAATTGAAGGTTCCTCCCCGGGTAGCTTTTTACTCTTGGACAGCTGCTTTAGGCAAGATTCTAACTATGGATACTCTTTGGAAGAGGCATTTTCTTCTTCTTGAGTGGGTTCTATGTGCAAAAGGTGTTGGGTGATGCTGCAAAGGGTAGTGGATTTGTTGGATTCTTGGTCATGCAATTTCAGGCAACATCGCAATATAGCTATATGGAGGATTGTGCCGCATTGTTTGATGTGGTGTATCTGGCGGGAACGGAATACTAGAAGTTTTGAGGGATGCAAATGGTCCATTCTTAAGTTTAAATCTTTTTTCTTTTTTACTCTTCTTGAATAGTGTTTAGTTTTACCATCTTTTTCTTGTCTTTCCCTTACTGTTTTGCTTGATCATTGTAATTTAGTTTCTTGATGTTTTTGCCTCTTTAGTACTTTTCCTATGTACTGGGCTGTGTTTTTTTTTTTTTTTTTTTTTTTTAAAATAAAATTTGTATGTTACTTATCAAAAAGAATAGAAAAGAAAAGAAAATATCCAGGCTATGTTGCCCTTTACATTCTGAAATTTACATGGAATTGAATACGTTGCTTTGTTGTCTTGTCCTTTTAGTGCATTCCTATAGTCTGACAAATTTTGACTCTTTTAGTATAGAATAACTTCAAGATGTAATATATTACAAAAATGAAAACCTAGGATTAGGGATGTAAAATGTATGAAATAGAAATAACTTCATTCTTTCCTTGTATACTGTACATTGTTGGGGTTAAGAACATTACTTATAATACGATTATATAAAACTAAACAACTTGAATTATTTTGAAAGAAGCAAGAATTTTTTTTCCCAAATGGCCTTAAATATCAAACATTTTTGTTAGTTGTCACGTTACAATATTGGAAACTAACATCTCGAGTTTTTAAAACTCGAGATCCGGTTACAACTCGAGCTTTTAGAACTCGATTTCTGGTGTTTGTCATACCCTTACGTGGACAAATTTTCCACTTGGACTAAATTTAGCCACATAGAAATCGAGTTTATAAGACTCGAAATTTGCACACTCTAAACGAAAAATGCAGCCACTTTCAAACACTCTCAGTCAAACACTCTCTCAAAGTTCAAACACTCTCACTCAAACACCCAAATCGGTCACCCTCAACTCCTTGGCATGCAACAAAACTCACCCTCACACACCCAAATCAGTCACCATCAACCTCTCGGCGTGCAACAAAACTCACCCTCACCCTCAAGCGCTCTCCTCTTTCCTCACAATTGGCTTCAGATGATCCCCTTACCCATACCTTCAAAATCCCTTTTGTCCCTACCAACAGAAGTTCAAATTTTTTCAAGTTTGAAGGTATGCTTTCTCATTTTTATGTTCATTTATAGAGAATTGAGAAATGAGGAACGGGTTTGAATGGGTTTATTGTTAGAAATTTGAGTATTGGTTTATTGTTATAAATTTGAGTATGGGTTTATTGTTGCTAGAAAATATCTATTTTCTATTTTCTGTTTTTTATTTTTTTATTTTTATTATTCACTTTGTTCTTTCTGAATACTTTGTGTATTATCCCCAACATAGTTCTTGTTAGGTTATTTGGTCCTATAGGAAATGGCTTTTAAGTATGCTTTCTTTAGGTCTTTTGTTATTCTGTTTCTAAATAAAAGCATGTTTAAATGTCTGTGTTTGGTTCAAGATATTTTATTTGATGGAATTTGTAATTTGTGGCTTTAATGTCAAGAATACAATTATATGATATTTTTTTCTATCTAGCATTTTTTCTTTCTTTCCTATTCAAAGTGTTGTGCCATTTAAATTGCAATTTCTCTAAGCTATTGCCATCTTGATAGTCATTTTGTGAGACTGCTAGTGAGTTTGATTGGTTGGTTGGTTTGGAGTTTTTGATTTGGTATGTACCTATGTATTTGGATTTTGGACTCTTTACTATAGGGGATGAGTCTCTTATGAAACAAGATGGTAATATAGAACATAATAAAATATGAATAACATGTTTATACTGTCCTACAATGACTTATATTTCCTACAATGTAAGTTCTTGCTGGAAAGTTGATTGTCAAATTGATCCACTTGCTTGATATTAGCCGTGGAATGTGCAAAGTTGTTACAAATTCTCTTGACCCAACAAAAAGAATAACGAGTAAAGGATTTGACCCCAAAAAAAAACTATTAAAAGACACAGCAAGACCAGCAATGTTACCTATTAAAGTCCAGATAGACCAATCCGCTACTAACGGACTAAGAGTAAAGGTACTGAAACATCTTGGAATCATCTAATGTGATTCATTAGGTCTTTATTCAACTTTGATAGCTAACATCTTAGAAGCATCTAATGTGGTTCATGAGATCTTTATTCAACTTTGATAACCAACATCTTGGAATCCTCCTAACGGATATAGTTTAGGAGTGTAACAAATCAAATGATGTAATTTCAAAATAACAAATCATTTTACCCATATTAAGCCCTCAATCAATATCAACAAAATAAGTCTCAATCCATTTAAGTGAAACAACATTAGCATATGTGGTTTACTATGGACTAAGAATTTAATTTGCTATCCTTCCAATCATCCTTGTTTAATTTGTTACTTCAAATAGTTTAATATATTACATTCTTTGAAGGGAAAGATAGAAATATGTTACAATTTTAAATTATATAGAGTTTATTTCATGTTGTACTATGTTCACACCTATATGGACAATTTTCAATGGTTAATTCGTTTGCAACCCTAAAATGACTTATATACTATCCTTGTTTTTTTATTTTTTTTTTTTTGTATGTAATGAATTTGGGTTGTCCTGATTCCTAAATTTCCTCTATTTTGGCATTTATTGTTGTTGTTGTTGTTATTATTATTTTTCCTCTTGCTAGAACTTAGAACATATCAAAGTTTCTTGATATGCTTTTTCTATTTCCTACAATGACTTATATACTGTCCTCATTTTTTTCTTTCTTGTATGTAATGAATTTGGTTTGTCCCGATTCCTAAATTTCCTTTATTTTGGCATTTATTGTTTTTGTTGTTATTATTATTATTTATCCTCTTGCTAGAACTTAGAAGTCTGCATTTGGTATAATTTCTAGTTATATCCCCATGGTTGGTAATGACGGCTAGAAGGATTTGAAACAGCATTTAGTACTAGCATCCAACGCCAAATCAATTCTAATGGAATATGAGTTTGAGATGTATATTTTTTAATAGATTTATATTAGAATAGGTACTCTCAATCTAAAATTACATTTTTTTTTTTGTAACTTAGCTTTTTTTTATTCATAAGTGGACTGAAATGGACCTAAGTAGACCAAAATATTGAACTAAAATGCTATGGCTCAATAAGGGTGCAACAAAAATAAATGCTACGCTTCAGCTTGAATATATAATTATTTTGAGATGTGGTATAATGTATAATTTTTTTCTTTAAGTGGATAATTTGTTCTCTCTAAAATTAAACAATTTATAAAATTAATTTCTATCTCTCTACTTTACAAATATATAATTTTATTATTTTTGATGTTTTTGATTGATATTATTCTTTTTGATATGGTCCATATTCTTTTAACTATTGTTATTATATATTATATTTTCTTAATTTCTTTTGGTAGAACTAAAATTTTTAAGTTTCAAATTTATTATTCAATGCAAGGTTGAAGAGTCCAATTTAAAGCTTAAAGAACCATAAGTTATTTTCATCAACTTTAAGGTATGGAGACAATAAAGATAACAACTTTATTTATTTTTAGTTTATACTCACCCAAAATGGATTGAACTAGGTATTTATCATCTCTATCTCTTAAAATTAATGAAAATGACATATGGTTTACTATGTAGGAGCGGAACTGAACCTTTCAACCTAGTCCTGAATGCTGTAGTAGCATATGATTATGAATACAATGGTGAAATAAGAATTTTTTTTTTTTCCGGGTGAGTATAAACAAAATAAATAAATAAATAGTGACTTCGCCCAAGGTATTTACCATGTATTTTTTTTTTTTTTTTTATTGTAATTAACATTTAAGTTCAAGAATGCATATTTTCTCCAAAAATGAAAAGGTTCAAGAATGTATAAAATCATGGTAGTAAAAAGTGATTATTTTATCATGATTGGTAAGTTACAATTAGTTTTGAAAATGTATAAAGACATAATACAATATTGTATACATTAATAAATTTCTCTTTTTAAGGATGAAAAGAAAATGATAACATGACCACTAATGTATCTCAACAGAAATGTAGCAACAATAAATGATACTCTTTAACTATTATATATTTTTACTATATAAATTATGTAGGGTTACAATTTGGGGTCCAAGCCTGAAATGTATGGAGTCTTGGTCCAGTGAGCCCAATACAATGAATTTGTAGAGAATGGGTCAAAGAACTAGGTCCTAATGAGTTGCACAATGGCTAGTATTGAATTGCATGACGATCAAATACAAATAAAGGATGCTAATATCAATAAACTTTAGTCCGAGAAGGTTAAACCTGTATATAATGATCACTCTTAGATATCAGAATGATTTAGATTGCTATACTATTTTCTCTCTCTATTTTCCGATCCCCCATTCTCATGAAGGGTCTCTCACATTATATAGTCCATTTTGGACCATCTTGATACTACACTTGTTGATCATCTGAGTCTCTACTTGAGTGCCCATCCCATCAGACACCCCTTTCAGCCTTTTGTGAGTTGTGGTAGCTAAGGTAGCATTGTTCAGAGGTCTTCTTCACATAAATGCGGTCAGAAAACTAGCTGCAATACATTTAATGCGGTGGTAGCAGCTTTTCCTTAGATATTTTGAGTTTCCTTCTTTCTCGTATGTTCATGAGTCACATTCCTATCGCTAAAGCCTTTTTGAGGGTCCTTCTAATTGCTAGAGTACACACTTGAGTTACATTCGTCGCATCCGAGGAGGTATTCCTCCTCGGATCATCTTCCATTCATTCCCTGCTTATGAGACTTTAACTGAAAATCCCTTAACAACTATTTGCCTCTCCTCAGACTTGTCAATCATCCTAGGTGAAGCCCAAAGCCCAATATATGATCTTGGGCCCTTACCCCTACAAATTATATATAGATAAATAAGAGATTTTATTTGATATCAATTTGTCGGAATGACTACAAAATTGAAGATTTAATAACAAAGTTAGGAATTCATCCTTGAATCAAAAAAGACAATAAAATATTCAAGAAAAAAAAGAGAACCAAAATTTCTTTTTGACCGAGTGACAGGTGCAATTTTTAAATTTTTGAGGGAGCCTTTTTATTTCTAATAGAATTTTTTATAAAAAAAAATAGTTACATTCATAAAGTTCCCATCACATTCATTTACAAATTTTACAACAAATTATAGAGCATGTAAAGATTTAAATAATCCACTTGGTTTGTAGCTGTCCTCAATAAATGCTCCATGCATCCATAGTTCCATCCTTTTTTTGCCCCCCGATGCCTGCCTTGTAGTGAGCTATAGCAAGGAAGTCAATACCGTACTGAAAGCTGTACCGGTTTGGCCAACGGTACGATATATTTCGGATACCGGTCAATACCGATGTACCGTTTCGGGTTTACCGTTATTTTTTATATTTATAAATAAATAAATAAATATATATATATATATATATATATGTATGTATGAATGTGTGTGTGTATATATTATAATAAACATAAAAGTTTACCATAAAACATTTCCTCAATTCAGAACTAATTATTCATGGTTTTAGACTTTAGTATCAATTAAAATAAAAAAGAAAAAACACAATATAAAAAATAGAAAGCTTAAAAGTTACCATTGCATACTAAGAAAACAAATAATACTAATAAGTTAATGCAAATAAGTTACCATTTTGTCCTAACAAAAATTCAAAAATTACAAAACTTAAAAAAAAAAAAAAAAAAAACTTTTTTCTGTATCGGCCGATACGCCCGGTATTGCCCGAAATTGGCCAGTATGGCCGGTACATGGCCGGTCCGCCCGGTATTTAAACCGGTACGAAACGTTGATGTTTCGATACCGATATGCATACCAGTACGGTACATACCGGCCGTATCGGCCGGTACCGGTACGGTATTGACTACCTTGAGCTATAGCCTATAGTAATTCATCAGATTAAAATATCAAAGACATGTAATTTTAATGAATAGACAGGTTTTTTTTTTTTTTTTTTTTTAAATTGCAATTTTTTATTCTGGTAGGACCATGATTTCAGGGCAACTCGAGTGAAACATGACAATGAACTAAATTGTCACATAATATTGCTTCAACAACTATGTTGTGACTTGTGACTTTTTTCTCTATTTTTTTATAAGTAGAATAGATCTATTAAAAAATGAGAAAAATTGGACCTGTTTGGTAACTAAATTTGAGTAAGGAATTTTGAGTATTTTTAATATACGTGTGAGTGAAAAAGTGTGTTGAAATGTATGTAATTGTGTTTGAAATGCAAAAAAATGTGTGTTGAGTAGGATTACCAAACGGGTCATGTTCATGATGATGAACACAAGCCGTTCAAAAAATAATAAAGCAAAGCTAAGGAAATTGTGAAACTCAAAAACAGAGGTACATTTGTGTTGTGACTTGTGAGTTCAACATTCATTAAACAGTCCTGTTATGTACATGAATAACAAGCAACTTACATCCATTTAGAGACATCTTACTCTGCTGCTTTCAACTTCATCTTCCTGTTAACATAATCCAGGTATCCCTGCCCAAAATGCCAGCATATGAGACAGCTCTGAATTCAGAATAACTGCTCTGAAAATACCTTCAAACTAACTGTTCAAATATTGCATAACTATTCTTAGATTTATGGTCCGTTTGGATTGAGGGAGAAGGAGTGGGAATAGAGTAGAGTAGAGTAAATTTAGCATAAAATTAGCTTATTTTTGACCAATTCTACTCTACTCCCCTTTACTCCCCCTCCTTCTCTCCTCCATCCAAACAGGCCATTAGTTTATTTAAGACTTCAAAAGATCTTTAGCTTTTCAGAATGTTGAAAGCTCTATAAGCAAGATACCCCCAAATAATAATAATAATAATAATTACTATGGCCTGCTGTCTTATTGCCAGCGTTATTCCGACTTTTTTAGTTTCAGTAATCAAACTCAGTACATTTTAGTCACCTCGTGCCTATATTACAATTTATACATTTTTTAATATGTAAATCTCTAATCCTACTAGGGTAAATCTTGAATGTATTACATTTTAAATAGACATTAATATCTTGATCTCTAATCATACCAGTTTGTTGTCTGACAGCACATGGATGAGTACATTGTGCTTAATATAACAATTGGAGTCCATTGCATTTTACATTGATGAATTCCGTGTTAAATATGTAAAGCACAGTGAACCATTTGAATTTTTGATGGAATGTATAGAAGAATGAATATTACCTGGAGTATTCCCACAGCAGCAAACTTGTCAATTATCGTCTTTGACTGGACTGGATGTAAATTCAAAGGCTTTAACAGTAATTCCACATTCTGCAAAATAGTAACATGAACTCTAAGACTCTTTGGCATTTAGTAATAAGAACACATATAACCAGATGTAAATTGAGAAAACAATGGGGCCTTTGGGGATATGTTTCCCTATGTGAGTTAGCAAAAATTTCTTAGGGCTGAGAGGTCTGTATTCCTAGTAGCGTAAAGTTGTGTTGGTTTTATATACTAGGAGTATGTTTAATCATTTACTCTATGTTTGACATGCTAAGGTTATAAGTTATAACATCTAATTAAGAAGTTTGTCATGTATGATGTATGCCTCAATAATAAACCTAGATCAAGGTATTACTCAGTTGTTCCTATTTTTGTTTTTGTGTTTGTGTGTGACCGTATGTCACATTAAGAAGTTTGTTTTTTTGTGTTTGTTCCTATTTTTGATTAATTTTCTTCCCACCAATGGCAAATGAACAAAGTTGTATGACCTCAGTCACATAATCTGAGCAATAAAGGACCTTCATAAACCACTTGTTCACCTCTCCAATTGATTGGCTGGGTTTAGGGCTATAAACGAGCCAGGCTTTGTCGAGTAGTGAATGTTCAAGCTCGACTTGACATCAAAAGTAAAATGTTCAAATTTGGCTTGAGCTTGATATGAGCCTACAAATAAAGTTCAAGCTTGAGCTTGTTATAAAATATAAAAGCTTGAACTTGGTTGGGCCTGAGTTGGCTTGATTCATTGGTCAAGCCAAGCTCGAGCTCAATATCAAGCCCAAACTCAAGCTCAATATCATGTTTTTGAGCTTGAGATTCAACACAAGTATATTATCAAGCCTACATCAAGTTTATTATCAAGCCTATATCAAGTTTTTTGAAGAGATTATTATTAATCATTGTTGTTGTTGTTGTTATTATAGTGTATATAAAGTAATTTTGGGGTTATTTCTTCTTATTTTTAAAGTAAATTATTTTTCTCTCCTTATCCTTGATGCTTGACCCTTGGATTCTCACAATACTCAAGATATGAGTGAAGAGAAGAACAAAAATCTTCTTGAATACAAATAACAGTAAATTCTTACATATCTAGCAAATCTTCAAGGTTTGAATAACCTTCTCTTATTTAACTAGGATACAATGACATTTATTTGATTTCCTCTGCATGAAACTTGAGTATTATGTGTGTATATATATAGACACACACATCATCACATTAATTATGCAACTTAACAATTACAAATAAAATTTTCAATTACCAAAACATTCAAGGTATCTTCCTCTTTTCCAACCTTTCCCCTCCCTCAACACTTTTGAATCATGAATACTCTTTTCTCTTTCTACACATAGTTTTATATTTACATTTTTTTTTTTATCACTACATGTTTGTTTTTTATATCTACTATCAAAGGAGTGTATATATATATATCTCATATTTCGATTTCTCTATATTCTTGATCTATGATTTGTTTTAATGCTATGTTTTCATAGATTACTTTCTTTGCTTATGATAACTAAGGTTGAACGATCATTTTGCAGTTAAAGATTGATTATTATTTTTTATTGTTGGTACAATTCACAATAATAATGGAAATAACACAAAGAGAAATTGAATATTATATATTTGATATTAGAAAATACACAACACTAATTTGGACTGAGGTGTGTCGACACTCGCTCTCTTTAAGGAGATTCAAATCCTTGGTTGGCTAAATTTTGTAATTGGTGTAGACCTTTGTCTCCTCCAAGGATACAACAGCCTAATAAATATTGTATGGCTAGAACAACCTCTGCACAAAGTGTTTAAGCCCGAAACTCTGCTAGAAAGAACACAATTCCTTGCCAAAAACCTCTCTATTTTTTTAGTGTACAAGAATGCTTGCAGTTGCTAGATTTTTTGGTGTTGTAATTATGTTACTTGTATGGGTCTGAGAGAGTCTATTTATAGGCTCAATGAGCCTCATGAAATTATTACCCAAATTAATTTGATTAATTAAGTCCATAAATCTGATATAGTGGGTGTTACAAAATTAATTGCCGGACATAAACCTGATGGGCTAGAGTTACACAATTAATGGATGAGATAAGGAGTTTCTGAAGGAATAAAGAGGTCTAACAGCTAATCCATTAAGTGAGTAAATGACTCTTCATTTTCCATAATAAAAATTGTCATTTACTTACTAATGGATATGGAAATGATTCTGAATGTATCTAGCTCAATATCTAAATCAATACATATTAGCTCATTAATCGCCGCAATTAAAAAGAATAAAAGAGTCACTCTCCTTTTTAATGTGGGATTAAATATTCCACTAACTCCTTATATTTCATATTAATTCCCACATCTTTACATTTATGTTGTAATATATTTCCATTTTAATTAATTAATATTAGAAAGCTCCAACATTCACTATTCTTGAAATTTGGTGTTTTGATTGTTATACTTTAGGTTAATCTTTTTGGGCGCGGTGTAAGTGTGCAACCTCCTTGATCTACATGCTACGGAGAGCAAGAGCCATAATTTACTTGATCTTTATGCTTAATGATTGACCCACCCTAAGCATAATGGCCTAAAGTTCACAAGGGAGAAATAAGAGAAGATTTTGACATTAAGAAACTTTTATTTTTTTCTCTTTAAATTTATTTGTTTTTAGATTCAATTTGCATTTGGATATATATATAAATATATATATATATATATATAAATATATATATATATATATATATTGTGTGTGTGTGTGTTGATGAAGTGAGAGGTTTTGGTACCTGTAGGTACAATAATTGATGTGAGAAATGGTATGTCTTCGGCCTAGATCTTTCTTTTCTTCCATGATTTCAATATTATGTTGATAGAAATTGTTTTTAATTAAGGTGTTGCTATTATCATGGAGGTACTACAAAATGAGAGAAAAAGAAAAGTCTTTTCCATGGTTGAATTATTAATATTTTCCTTAAACAACACATGATACCATCATTTTTTTTTCTCAATATTTTCATTTTACAATAATTTGATAGGTTATTATCGTTATTGTTCCCCATTAAAACTATCCAAGATATTAAACTTTTCAAATGATAAGTACTATAGAGTTGAGGTGATTAATAAATATTTCTTTCCTTAATTTTCATATAATCTTTAAATTTTTTTATAATTATATCCCATAATGAGACAATGATGAAGATAATTAATTTACTCCCATATACATTATTGGTAGTACAAATATTTTGGTGTGTGTATGGAAAAAAAAACAGTGAATATGTTAAAAAAAAAATAATATGGAAATATAAAATATAATTATAGATTCCAATGATGAGGGAAATGTTTTTGATAGTCTAAATGTGAAAAAAAAAAAATTAAAAAAAAAATTAACAGTGAATATAGAAATATGTTCATTCATAAAATGAAATATTTTCTTATGTCAAAATTTTCTTAGACATTTTGGGAAGTCCAAGTTATAAAAAAAATTAATCATAATTAACATGAAAAAATTTAGTATAAAACATAACTATATATCCCATTTGTATATAAACAAATCTTCTCAAATTCCCCTTAGTTTGCTAAATGAGAGATGGTGGATATATAATCATAGGATTTACTTTCATGTTGATTAACAGTTGAAATCTTCTTTTTAATTTTTATTTTAAAAAAAAATTGGTTCATACGTAAAAGTTTAATATAAACTTCTACTGAGTAATGAATTTTATGAAATAGACATCATAAGTTTTTATAATTATTATCAATAAAAAATGATAAGACTCATTATATTTCTTAAATAATTCACATTAAAATTAATGTAGTAATTATTTAAGGACTAATAAATACAAATTTATGAATAAAATAAAAACCCGTGTCTAACATGGGTTAACAAGTGTGTGTGTGTACTCTATGACAAGGTACTATTGTGAGATTATACTTGAACTCTATGACTAGGTACTATTGTTCATTCTTATAATTTATATTTCAATTTAATTTCCTAGTACAAATATATTCACTTTTATCTCTATGATAGATTTTTTTTTTTTATGTTTGCCCGCTTAACTGTCTGAAAATTTTGTTATTGTCATTTAATCTGAAAACATGCCAAATTATAGGACTACAGAGGTTGAAATGGGTGAAAACTTATGTTAATGGACTTGAAAAAAAAAAAAAATGCTATGTTTTTTTTTTTTTTTTTCTTTATAATTTCTCGTTTACTTTGGTTCTACTCCTAAGTACAGGGCAGGTTTTCCATAATTTTTCTTTGGTCTTTTATGCAGTGCATGAGCATGACCCGTGCGACCGCCAGTTCCTGTGATAGCTACCTCCAACAAAAGGAAGAATGCCGTAATTTTAAGAGAGGTTTGTAAATCTGTTACTTTATTTTGGTTCTTGTTGATTGTGCTCATATCTAGGGCCTTTCTTGTTTTCTCGTAGGTGTCACTTTTGCCTTCAAATTTAAAAGAACAAAATTTTGATTGCTTAATGCTCTTAAGGTGGTGTTGCCTTTTCTATTTTATATGAGAAAATCTATAATTGTATTTTATATAAACAAAAAATTTCTATTTACATGATTTACATACTAATTCTATTAGGAAAACTAAGAAAAATCCTTGTAAAGGGTTGTATTTTAAGGTGTGTTAAATCTGTTCTAATATAAGTTTTGATCTGACAAATAGTGAAATATCAAGTTTAAAGATTCCTTGTATTCTGTTGGGGGTCGGGTGTTGTTCTTATGGCTTAGGAGTTGCACAAATTGTTAGCTTTTCTTTTCGTATATCTTTTCTTCTCGTTTAGATTAGCCAGTTTATTTAAAAATAATGGATAAATGTCTATTTTTGAACTAGGGTTTAGGGTTTTTTTTTTTTTTTTTTTTTGGGGGGGGGGGGGGGGGGGGGGGGTATAGGATTTACCCAACTCTTCCCACACAAACATAGAATAAGAGACCACAGTTCCGTAGCAACCACAATAAATAAAGCCCTGAAGTTACAGTGAATCCTAAATTTAGTGCTTATCAAAAAAAGAATTCATAGATTTAGTGATGCACAGGGAGATGAGAGATATACAGACAGAACCAAACATTTAGAACTTTGCCTGAGTCTAAGAAATGGGAGGAAGATATTTTTTTTTAATGTTCAATTGAAATCCTTTGAAGTTATCTTCAAAGAGAGCAAGAGGATGCATGGGTTACGCATCATTGAATGGGGGAGGAATAGCATTAATAATATCGCTCCTGATTCCGTAGCACAGCCACTGCAAGTGATCAAAGGACTAGTAATGTTCTCACCAAAGGGTCAAGTAGCAACTTCACAACGGATTCCAGAGTACAGCCACTGCAAGAACCTCCCCAAAGTCAATCGTGGGGCTACAAGTCACACGCTCATAGACAGAATCCCAAACCAATCCTTTCAAGTTTTTGTAATTAATGGAGACCTTATCCCAGGGATACAAGAGTTTGATGGAGACAAAATTTGCATGGAGTAAAATTTAGGGGTAGGTTTGAAGTCCACGCATGTGGGAATTAAATTTGAAGGTGATTTGGGAGTGTGGGCCAATGGAGATAGAGTGTCTATATCGGGCCTTTACTCAAATTAAAGCCTCGTCAAAGGTCCCAAACATATCTCAAATGGGCAAAGGCCCAATTATTAGCACCCCTCTCTTGGAGCCCAAGATGATTTGGAGACCACAATGGTCTCACGGGTCAACTCCTTGGGGCTTGACTACTAGGGACCCAAATTAGCCGAAGGACCATCAAACCAATCCCGACTTGCTAGTTGTGGGTCTAGGGAAAAACACCTCAAAACTTCTTGAGCCCATTTCAAAACCATTACCACTTGAGTTGGATGTGAATGAGCCAAGCTTGGTGAGTGGCGACACTCTACCACCTAGGACCCCTTGTGATGGTCAATGTCAGTTGCATACATGGCCATTGTAACTGCGCGATGTGAGGAAGATCTTGCTACTGGTGGATTTTTGATGTGGCCCAATGGTGCTGTCAAAGCTCCCACTACCTCCTCCTAGGACTAGAGTGATGCTAGATCTCCACAAAAGGGGGAAAGCACTGGCAGAGTTTGGTGAGGTGTCGGAAAAGTACAAGGAGTGATATGAAGAGGAAAACGGAAGTAGAAGCGAAAGCGTTTGAGGAAGGATTACTGCTAGCAGGGGACCTTGGACTGAAGCAAATAATTTTGGAAGGTGATGCTCAAATTGTTACCAATGCTCTGCTGGGTAAGTGCTTGCCGCCAACCTCAATTCAAATGATTATTACTGGTGCTAGACGCTGGAGGCAAACAGTCCAGGAATGGAAAGCTAGCTACGTCCGTAGAACAAGAAATTGGGCTGCTCATGTAATGGCTCAGAATGCCAAGTTTATACCTGATTGTGTAGTGTGGGTAGAAGATACCCCACCAATGATTCAATGCCAAGTGCATAGAGATGTACTCTTGATGAACCAGTGTTCAAATTAATGAAAGCTATCTGTGTTTGACTATCAAAAAAAAAAAAAAAAAAAGTTTGATGCGAACAATGAGGGATGCAACAAGGCCTTTGCTTTAATATTCTTGACTTACCACCACACACCCTTGGTGCAGTGGTCACTCTACAAGTATAAATGTTTATGGGGGGGGGGGGCAAGGGCCAGGGTTCAAGTCTCTAGGAGGAAGTTTCACACACATATACACTTAGATTAGGCTAGAGTAGAAATTCTATCTTGTAGAAAAAAAAAAAAAAAAAAAAAAAAAATTGACTTTAGATTTGGTTTAGTTGGGCATTTTAATGATGATCTATTGTGGGTTGAGCAACACTCCCTGTTTTTGATGAGGGGAGGAAATAAAAAAGGCAATAGTAGAGAACCCACCTAGACCAAAGAAGCACTTGAGCTAGGTGATGAGGAAATCCAAAGGGTTTAGTAAGTTCTTGGGAACCTCCTATGATGGGTTTGAGGAGGAGATTACGGACTTGTATGTGCAATTGAAGCTGTTTTAGGAGATCAGAGTGATGGCATGGCAGTCGTTTGTAGAAAGCCAAATGTATCTTAGAGTCAAGAGGTTACTTGGCATCAATAAATTTGATCATCAATGTTTACTATAAGGCTGGGATTTCCAAGAGAAGAACAAATAATAGTGGGAGGGATTTATTGATAAGTAATAAGATTTATTGATACAAAAAAATGGAAAAGAATTACAAGGGTCAAATACAGAAATTACAAGAATTAAGAAAATCAAAGATAGAAGAGAATGATTGGTTCCGCAAGGTAGACAATCAATCCAAAAAAATTCTAAAGAAAAATAACTTGAGGTAAGGAATGGATCTCTTAGAATCTTCAAAACACCTATTATTTCTTTCCCTCTAAAGACATCACATTAAACAATGGGGAACAATTATCCATATATGACCATTTCATTGACGACCAACTCAGCCTTGCCAGCAAGCAAGGAACCCACAACTGACTTAGGCATGACCCAACTTACTCCAAATAAATACAAAACCATAGACCACAAATCCCTAGCAACCTGACAATGAAGGAAAAGATGGTCAACCATTTCACCATTACAATTGCACATATAACACCAATCCAATATCCACACCTTCATTTTTCATAAATTGTCAATCGTCAAACATTTCCTCAAGGTAGCAGTCCAAACAAATAAAGCCACTCTAGAAGGGATCTTCTTCTCCCAAATGCTTTTCCAAGGGAAACAAAAATCATTAGAGCCCACTAGAAGCCTGTAATAATCTTTAACCATGAATCCCTTATTTCTATCTGGTTTCCAGCTCATTTTATCCTCCCTATAAGGATTACTACTCACAAATTCTCACTCTCCCACAATTAAAAACTAACCTAAATTTTAAAACACCCCAAGGTGTTCTCACATTAACACACTAGTCAAAGCTTTGTCACTTAACTCTCTCATTAGATGAAGCATTCTCTTTAAAATTTCACACTACAAAAGCTATACCAACACTCAATTTATAGGGACTATTGTATCTCCCTACTTTTCTTATTAATATGGTAACACTACTAATAGGAATTAATGAACCTACTTATTATTCTTCTAACTTGTGTGGGATTCCAAAACCTATAAGGAATCCTCTAATACTCTCTCCTCATAGGTTGGACTTCACAAATTCTTTGTTTCTATACTATATACCCATTAAATTCCCTCAAGATTTAGTCAAGATTCAATTTTTATTTACCAAAACCTTCCTAAATCCTTATATATTAAACCCTATTCAATAATCCTTAAGAACTTAAGTTATCAAGAACCCTCATACATCTAGAGTTGCTAAAGTGATTTATGTAAAAGGCCTCGAGTCCTATGATAGGATATATGGCACAAGACAAATCAAAACCACGCAACAAATCGAAGAACCTAAAAATAAAAGATAGATGATCTAGGAGTAAGCATCTAGGCTTGCTTGGAGTTGACAGCAAGCAAGTGGAACTGGAAACCGTTAAGAGTTTTCACCTAAGGTTGTCTGGAGTCAGCAATAAACCATTAGGACAATTTCAAAATAAATTTTTTTTAATGTGAAATAATCCCCTCCATAGTGCATTATTATGCTTATAAAGAATACTAAACCTAATTCTAACTGCAAACAGGAAACCCTAATTGTAATTGACATAGGAATCTTAAATGTAAATGACTCGTGAAATCCCAATTATTGAATTACAAAAATGCCCTTCTCTATAAAATTAATTAAAAATACTAATAATCATAATTATCTACTAATACTGAAAATAAAAATATGATTGACCTAATAATTACAATTGACTCCAAAATCAAATAAGACTAAATTAAAATAAAATTTTCTTTGTGCTTCTAGAATTAATACATTAATGAGATTGTAACTATGTTTGAGTGCCTTCTTCCCATGAAGATATATGGATGCTTAGTTTTGTCTAGGGAAAGAGCATGAAGTGGATAAAGGAATCATTTTCTAGTGAACTATCTTTCTAGGGATTTTGAAGACGTTCCACTAAAAACATTGTTGTTATTGTGCCAAATGATAGCTTAACACTCTAATGAGAAACATTTCAGTAAAACATCTTCATTTTACAATGGTCATGTGCTTGAAAATGCAGTGGAATTCATTTTTCAATGTTTGTTTCTTGTACAATGAAAAAAAATTTCCTAGTTCTCAAGACACATGAAATGCAAGTACAGTTGCACAAACCACCACTGATGACCCAAAAATCTAGATTGGGAAGAAAAACAGTCACCGCAGCCACCCAAAAACCCACTCTGAAACCCCCACCAACCTTCATCAAATCCACTCTGAAACCACCATCAACCCACAAGCCCAGTCTGAAACCACCACCAACCACCCACAAACCCTGACAGAAATCACCACCAGCCCACCCAGAACCACCATCAACCACCCAAATAACAACCAAACCATCACCCAAAATTTCAAATCAGATAGCCAAAAAAAAACCCACGAACCCAGATCAGAAATCAGAACCTGTCAGCTTGAGAGGGTGGGAGAGGTGGGTGGCATTTGTGTTTGGGTCGAATTGGCATTTGGGTCATGAACCTAAGAAGAGAACTGGCGGTGGTGCTAACAATGGTGGAGCTGATGATGAGTGGCGCCGACAACAGTGGAGCCAATGATGAGTGGCGCTGATGAAAGATGGTTCCTCTGATGGTTGCTGCACTACTTGGTGGCTGAGTACTGGGCTGGTCTATGGGATAGAAGAGGGAGAGAGTAGTGAGAGATGGAGAGAGCAGGGTGGGAATGGGAGAGTGGAGAAATTGTAAAATATTTACCCTTTTTTTTTTATAAGTAATAAGGATATATATTGAAGAACATTGCCTTATGCAGAAAAATATAAGGCGAAGAGCAAAATAAAGAAAGATAAGATAAAGAGGAAAGAAAAAAGAAAGGAAAAGATAGAAAAATCATCTTTCAAAGAATCAGACGAGTTGTTTGATTCAAGGATTCTGAATAATTCTTCTATTACGTACTCTTTCTCCTTAATGTGGCACATCCTCTTAATCTAAGTTCATACAATATTTTTCTCAAAAAAAAAAAGTTCATACAATGTATCAATTGCTCATATCCATATGAAATGCTTAAAGTCATCTATAGGAATGGATTTGGGAATGCTTTATGTTGGCTACATCTTTATTTTAGTGTCAACCAATGTTCTTTTTCCTTTTTCTAAATATGCTTTTGGTTTAGTCTTTGTGAGGACAATGCTATGAAATTTCATAAATTTTTTCTTTTCTTTTTTCTATAAATATTTGCCTAACGTCCACTTTCCCTTCCTATGCTTTTTTTTAAGCTAAAAAAATTATGTTAGATTGTTAAATTAATAGAAATAAAAAAATTTTAAAAAAAAATTAATAAGGCTATGCTTGCCAAGCAGGTCTGGCGGTTGCACCATAAAAGGGATACTCTGCTGTATATTTTTCAGCTCCAAATATTTTTTGGAGGGGAACATCATGGAGGCTTCTGTCTCTTCAAAATGCTCCTATGCATGGCGGAGCATTTTGTAGTCCAGGGAGGTGATCTAAAAGGGGGCGGTTTGAAGGATTGGGGATGGTCGTTCTATAAGTATTTGGGACCATAACTAGCTACCTGAACCTGGTGGAAGAAAGGTGATATCACTGAAACTAGGGGGAGGTTTGGATAAAGTTTGTGATCTTTTTTACCCAAATACCAAGATGTGGAATGTTGAGCTGTTGGAGACTCTCTTTTATCCTTGGGAAGTGGAGGTGATCAGAAGAATCTATGTGAGTAGTCTGTGCCATGAGGACTGCCTAGTGTGGCCTTGGTCACTTGATGGAAGTTACTCGGTGAAATCGGCTTACCAAATGCTTGCAAATGAGGCCCTCAACTTGTCTCCTTCTTCATTTGACGGGACGTGAAAGAAGTTATGGAATGGTATTTGGAAGATAAAAGTTCCTCCAAAAATTAGACACTTTATATGGAGAGTGGTCAAGGACTCCCTACCTTCAAGGAAAAACTTAGTTCGACAACAAATCAAGGTAGACGAGACGTGTTCCCTCTGTAATGAGCACCAAGAAACAATATTGCATGCTTTGTGGCTGTGTGATCATGCTAAGGCAGTATGGAAATCGGTGCTCTATTTTGCGAAGTTGTATCAAAGGAATTTCAGATCAATCATGGATATTGTTGAGGTTGTAATGGAGCAAGGGCCAGCATTCACAGTGGCGTTATTCTCCACCATTGCATGGAGTTTATGGGAGAGAAGAAATAGAATTAGAGAGAACCAGCCGTCGTGGCCTCTCCATGAGATCGGGAACAAAACAAAGGAGTTGGTGGTGGAGTTCTTCGACACTCACGAATAGGACCCACGCTCAGTGCCAGAAACTCCTCGGGTTCGATGGTCACCGCCTCCAATGGGTTTTTATAAAGCAAACTTCAATGCATGTTTCGGAAACATGCATCCTACCCATCACAAGGGGATGAACCCCACATGTAAGGGGGAGAAAAGAAGCTACAAATGGTGGGTAATGCCTTGCCAAAGCTACTGAGTTCCGGATCTCCTACCGTGTTGAGCAAGTTCATGGGCTACAGAGGTAATCAATGCGCAATACAGCACAACATTTCGCCCTCCTCTAGTTTGACATATATATAGCCTCTAGCATAGCATGGTTTCCCATTTTCACGCAAACACTTTGAGAAAGTTTAACATGTTTCGGAAACATGCATCCTCCCCCTGACAAAAGGGTGTCCCCCAGTGTCAGAAATAAATGGTTGGGATTAAGAGTTAGAAAAAGTAAATTTTAATCCCGACCGTTTATTATTATTGCGGATAGTATCAATCCCAGGTAATGATTTCGAGTAGAGGGGAGTGTTTGAAGAAGGTATTGCATGTTTTGGAAACATGCATCCTCCCTCTCACAAGGGGGTGGACCCCACATGTGAGGGGGAGAAAAGAAGCTACAGATGGAAGGTAACGCCTTGCCAAAGCTGCAGAGTTCCGGATCTCCTGGCGTGTTGAGCAAGTTCACGAGCCACAGGGGTAATCAATGTGCAATACAGAAAAGTAAAGAAAACAGTAATATGATGACCCAAGAAAACCAATGAAACTAACCGTTTCAAGGTAAAAAAAACCTGGGAATGATTTAACTTAGCTATCCTCAAGGTAAACAATCCACTATGATAGAATGGAAAATTACAATAGATTTAAACCCTAAATTTAAAGCTACCTCTTATAGAATTTACTAACACGACCACGTGCAGCTCCAACTCCACGAACTCTTCTATCTTGAATTTGCTAAACATAAACTACCACATTTGTGACTTTGAGATCCCACTCAAAGGATAAAATCATCAGCAGTTGTTGATCTTCTAGCAGCAATTTAGATCTACTGATTCTAATGGTATGAGAATAATTTCCAGTAGTGACTTTGAAAAGAGAAGGTACAGTACCTTTTGGAACTCAAAAGAACACCTCCAAAGTCATTCAAAATGTGCATTAGGGTTTCCTTTATATACTATGAGAATTAGATCTGAAACCCTAATCACTTAATGGGCTTAACGGGCTGTTGGGCTTTAATTAAATTCTACAGAATTTGTCTTTGAATAGATCGAATCTAATCTCTCGATCGGTCAAACCTGGCAGGTTTCGAATTCCTGAACCTGCAGCTTCCTTATTCTTGTAATTTAACCTGCAGCAGCTTAAGCATTGTCTAATCATACCTTATAGACTCTATGATCTATACCTAGACAAGTTTGTGCTTATAGTTTGTCAATTGTTTTAAACTTTTAGAACTTAATGATCTCCCCATTTGGCAATCCGTGAAAAAAATTACATACAAAATGAAATGCTTAAATAAAAGAATAGCCCTATTACAATAAAATGCTCAAATACATCACAAATTCCAATCTAATACTTCTAACCCAAAAGTTGCTAGAAGAGGTAGAAGATCTAGATCAGAATGTACTTATCTTTCCTGAAACACTCAAAAGAGCACATCAACGCATGTGTGAAAATAAAGACAGATAAATAATAAGTAACAAATATGCAACAACAGCAAATAACAAGCATGCAAACTAACTCTCCCCCTAAGTTAGATACATCAAAAACTTTTTATTTTCTCCCCCGTTCAAAAACAATTTCATCTCCCCCTAAACAAAAATAGTTAAAACGCAATTAAAACCTTTTCCAAATTTCATCTATTTCTCCCCCTTTTTGTCATGTATTGACAAAGACAACCCAATCAGAAGGTAGACAGTAAACATACACAACAGAGGTTAAGAGAAGATAGAGAATCAAGGACATACAAAATAATTCAGCTCTATAGAAAATAGAGGCAACTCTCCCTATGAAAAGCAAAAACTCCCCTTATGAACAGTATGAATTGTAAAAACAACTTTCTCCCCCTATAAAAATTGAAAAAACAAAACAAGTTTTGGGAAAAACAGTTTTGGGGAAAATTTAGGAGGTGAGCAAAAATAAAGCAACAAAAACCAAACTTAAAAAATAAGTTAAGGATACACATGAATACAAATATTCTCTCTTTCAACATATGCAAACTTGACACTATGTGACCCATAAACAAATGCCTGTAAGCATTTCAAGCACAATCAGTTAAGACTACTATACAATATAGATGTCAATGATATAAAAATTTAGCATGCAAAGCCTTTTCATATGTCAAGGTATTTTCAACTCAAATTAACCTTAAGAGTAGAGAAAATATTTGCACATTTATTATCCATTATATCTCTAAAAAAAAAATCCAATTTTCAGCAGTTCACACATCAAGAAAAAATAGCATATACTAAAATATATAGAACTCAAAAATTAATCAATCAATTTTTAAATCAAGTTGAGTACTCAATTTAGCAAAGTGTATGCGTGTTGCGTGTGAAACCAATGAGAGATATGATTGCAAAAATGCAAGATGGATAAAGAAAACAATGCAGTGCATGTGAATCCAAACACAATTGATGCATAAAAAAAAATTTAAAAAAAAAAAAAAAAAAAAAAAAAAAAAAAACTGATCCATTAGGAGAAAAAATTATTTTTGCACTTTAATTGATTGAGAGGAATCGAAGAAAATTCCTAGGAAATTTCGATCGATCAAACATCGATCGGACATCAATCGAATTAGGCAGAAACTTTTAGCCTAAAATCTAAACATTTTTGATCGGTCGAGAATATCTTTGATCGATCGAACAATGTAAATATAAAACTTTAAAAAATTGAAAAATTTTTATGTAGAAAAAACAACTTGAAAGCAGTTTTTGAGACTCAATGTAATTAAACATGATCCAAAATTTTTTTTAAAACATGACTCAAAACAAAATTTTCATTTACACAATAGATCATATGCAATTAAAGATGGCTACATTAGTCAACACATAATCATATGTATAGAATTTAACAAAGATTTGCGTGTAGTGTGTGCAACTAGTAAGTGTACAAAGTACAGAAAATGTGATATATAGATAGTAATCAAACAAATTTTCTACATCATCAATCACATTGGTTTGAAAGTGATTATCACCTATCATATAACTCTCACATTTCCTAGAAAACATGCTTGCAATCATGAAAAAGCATATTGTTTCTTTTTGCCTTTTTTTTTTTTCTTTTTTTCTTTTTTTTCTTTTGAGCACAATCAAAGATATCATGCATAGGCATATAAGAGATAGAAAAGAAAATACCTTTATTACACATTTTTTATTCTTTTGAGAATTACACCTCGTTTAATCTTACTGTGCAAATGCTACACCTTACTGATCACGGCTTTTATGATTTGCACACAGGTGTTTATGATTGGCGAGTAACAGTAATGAAATGGTTATTTATGCCTTTATCCTAGGATTTTCTAGTCCTTACGATCAAAATATGTGACATCAAAATCAAGATCATTTTTTAAAAAACCATAAACAACTCACACAAGTAAGCACTACATAGCACAAACTAGCAAAGTGCAGAAAATAACTCATCAAAGCTAAACAATGTACATAGTCATGAAATGCAAATTTCATTGGCCAGCCTTAATTACACACTTAGTGGTGTGCAATACAAAAATAAAAATAAAAATCTTTTTATGTTTTTATGTTATGACCAATAATCAAAAAGCACACATTATGCTAAATGAATAAAATGCAGCAACAATGCATGATAGTGCTCAATAAGCTATAGAATATACACAAATAAGAAATATCAAATTTCTTAATTAACTCATGAGTAAATGTATAAACTAGCACATACTCAAACATAATCAGAAATAGCTCAACACTCAGTTATGCAACACATACCTTTTATGTTTCTCCACAATACCAAGCATGTTCTAAGCCAAAAGAGAGATATTTAATTCATGTAATCCTAAAAAAAAAAAAAAGACCCAAAATAAAATATTTTTGTCTTTTTGAAATTTTTCAATGTTTTTGGATTTTTTTTTTTTTTTTTTTTTGAATAAACAAAACAACTTAAGAAACAAGACAGCCAAAAACAGAAAGTAAATATGTCCACAAATCATTGAAAGAATTAAATCAAGGACAAGTAAACAACACTCACCTTAGCAAATCTTTTCTCATCCATACATCACGTGTTTTCGGCTTTGTAGGTGAAAAACCATGAGAAACGAAAATCCTACATTTTCCTTTCACAAGCCAACAAGCTTAAATTTTCCAAAAGCATATGAAACAATTTATCAAGACTTGTAGCATATGAAACAATTCGAAACATGCCAGATTCTCTTGATCAGTCGAACTTGGCATGTTTCGAATTCCTAAACCTGCAACATCCTTATTCTTGTATTCTGACTTGCAGCACCTTGATCATTGTCTAATCATTCCTTATAGACTCTATAATCTATACCTAGACAAGTTTGTACTCACGGTTTGCCAATTGTTTTAAACTTTTATAACCTAACAATCTTGTTTTAAAATAGTTAGACCCTGATTTAATTATAGTAATATACTCTTAGTTTTTAGCAAACATCTTAGAAATCCATTTTTTTATTGTTGATCTTGTAGTTTAAAATAGTTAGACCCTGATATAATTGATTTGAGTACTTCTTTGAACATCTTCTTCGTAATTGAATTGATTATGATGGATTCTAGGTTATAGTAGAGTTTTTTTGGAGTTGCAACAAATTTTTGAGTAGGCAGCAAATGATGATGATAGTAACTTTTTCTATTGGCTAGTTATATTTTTTTTTAATATAAAATATTTTCCTATATTAACTTTTTCTCCTTCAATAAGGATTATCTTATTAGTTTTTTTACCATGTAGGTCACATTTGTTTTTCCAATAATAACTTCAGGAAACTTCCAGTGGTTTTACTTCTCTTATATCCTGGTTAGTTATTTTATCACTTTTTTTTTCTTTTTTTTTTAATACAAGATAGAAATTCTATTCTTGCATAAACCAAGTGTATATGTATGTGAAACTCCCTCTTAGAAACTTGAACCCTATCCCTTACCCCCCACACCCCATAAGCACTTATACTTATGAAGTGACCACCACACCAAAAGTGCGCGGTAGTTACTTTATCACTTTAATGACATAAGGAAAGGAGTCATTATCAAATAAATTATCAATTTCGTAAAAATTATTTACTCCTACGAAAGGAGTACCCACTCTCCTTTTACAATAAGTGTGGGACATTGTTTGGGGTCTAAGTGAATATTTTTCGCCAATTTTGTACATTAACTTCTTTTTTTCTTTTTTTGAGGAAAATTGTTCGTTAAGTTCTTAATGTAAGAAATATTTATGATTATAAATTTCAAACTTAATTACATTGTGGAATACCTACTAAAAAAAAAACTTTATATAAAAGTTTTGACAATTTTGGATTTGTAAGATGAATGTTGAAACTTACAAAGATACTATCAAGGAATCTAATTGAATGCAAATGGATTAATTAAGTTAAATTTTTTGTCAAAGAACTCTCAATTAGTTATGAAGAGTCCGAATTTGACTCGGCTTTTATGACTGTAAACTAGCTCATAATTAAAAGACTAAAAATACAAACACACAAAAACCAAAAAACAAAAAAAAAACAAAAACAAAAAACTGATTCTTGACAGAAAATGACCCAAAACAAATGGGAATTACGTATGGGAAACTGAGAATATTAGTGCATGAGCTGTTCTTGCAACCACATTTCCTGGTTTATGAACCGACGTGCACTGACAAGTTGCTGCGCTTCTTCCTTTGATAAGTTCTTCATCCATTTCACACGCTTTGACATGTCTGCCCCAGGTCCTGTGCAACCTATCTCTGCATATGTGATTGTTTCCCTACACAACAAAAAATTGAAAACTTAAGGAGAGAGAGAGAGAGAGAGTCTTGTTCACAAACTCATCATGGAAAATGTTGCATTCAACAAATTTTATGTGCAAGTTTTTATCGGTGAATAAAAAAATGATGTCAATGGTGGACTTAAATAAAAACCAATGATAACTTATTATATATCTTAGATTTTATTGTGAAAATTGTGTTATCCTAATCCAAACGGTATTAGGACCTGGACTCTTTGTTTAATTCGGACCGATCGATATTGTTTACAAAAACGATGAATGTAGAATGAAAACGATTTCTTACTCTTTTCCGATAGAGTGCCACGCATTCCAACCTTTTGGGGTAATTATACCATCAAACACTGATCCGTAAAACACTACTCTCGAATGGTTTCCATGTGCTCTCCCTAAAAATGCAGGCCCAGTTCCAGTTATTGTACAAAATTTGAACACAAAACCATTGGTTTCGTTGTCACTGTTTCGACTTTGAGCTGTGATATAAGCAGTCCCAACATTCAAAAGTGATGCGGTTACATTTATTGTGCTAGCCTGCACCCAAAATATTAAGTCTAAATATATACATTTTTTGATGAATCAACGCTATTTCATATTTTTAATACGTAAATAAAACGTGTAATAATGTGTTGGAGCATTTTAATATTAATTAATTAAAATTAATTTATATTACAACGTAAATGTAAAGATGTGAGAGTTTATATGGAAGATAAGTAGTTAGTGAAAATATTTAATCTCACATTAAAAATAAGAGGGGTTATTTTATTTTTATTTTTTTACATTTGGTGATTAATGAGCTAATATGAATTGATTCAGATATTGGACTAGATACATTCGTAAGGAAGAGGTGAAGGGGGAAGATATTAATACTCTATTTTTATTATGAAAAATGAACAGTTATTAACCCACTTAATGGACTAGCTGTTTGGGCCTTTTCATTCTTTAGTCTAAATAGTGTCCCATTTTTATCATGAAAAATAAAAAGTCATTAACCCACTTAATGAACTAGCCAAAAAGTGTGCATTTTTATTATGGAAAATGAAGAGTCATCAACCCACTTACTAGACTAGTCGTTTGGGCATTTTCATTCTTCGGTCTAAATAGTGTTGTGTAATTTTAAAAGTATGCATATATAGGTAACTACAAATTCACATATGTATTAGTGAAAGAAATATCAAACCTGAAAAATTGACTGGCCACGACCCCAGATGAAATCTATGGCACCTTCAAAGTAGCATTTCTCAAAATAGTGACGACCTTCCCAGTCAGTCAGCGTATCTTGCAGGCCAATAAAGCCGCAACGATAAAATGATACTTTGTCTCCTTGAACAAAAGCTGCTGGTGCCCATGTAACATTATTTCTCAACAAATCCCTTGGTATAAGACGGTTGAATGTATTCTGTTAATTAGGAAAATCAAGAGATAAAATGTTATTTTGGTGGCTAAAAATGTGTGTTTATATTAGCGTTTTTTTTTTTCCTTTAATTAGTTTATAATCTTACTCTATGTACATATTTTTAAAACGTCAATTTTTCTAAATATTATTTTTGAGAACATTTGCAAATAAATGAATAAAACTTCGTCCAAAAATGATAATCCAAACACACATTTTATGAAGAAAAATAAATTTTGAATTACTTAACCTTGAATGTAATTCCACGAGCCATAAAATTATTTGCGTACAACTTGAAGGTTGAACTTCCCAACGAGCTCCCAAAATCACCCCATTGGATCACAGTCCGCGAACGACTCTCTCCTTCAAGAATAATATATGGTTTGTCTTTAGAGATTTCAACTTTTTCACTAGACAGAAAAGAAAAGGAAAATTAGTGATTGAATAGATTGGATAACTTATAAATGAAAAATGGAGTTATGTAGTTTATACTAATATACTAATGCTTACTTGTAAACACCGGGTTTAAGATGGATAATTATCCATTCTTTATTATTTGATGGGATTGAATCAATGGCTTGTTGCACATGGATAAAATTTCCTTTGCCTGACTGATCAACCATAATGGTCTTAGTACTGTTCGTTTGTGCCTTGGACACATTTAGGAAAACAAAGAGACTCAATGTAAAGTAGAAAGTAGATTTAAGTGATTGCATTATAGAGAATACTCTAACGGGGAGAAAACAATTTGCACCAATTGGAGTACTTACAATGGCTTTGTTGATTTAAGAAGATGAACTAATTCTATATTTAAAGCTTTAAGTTTTGCAAGATAGAATGCTTCAGTTTGGAATGAACGTGATGTGTGATATAATTTTGGCAGATGGATTTACAATGGCACTTTGGCAGGTAATGTAGTAAAATATCTTACCATTTAAATAAAAAATAATTTTTTTTTTTTTTTAAAAGGTGGACATCGGTAAACATTTATAGAAATTGGGGGGGGGGGGGGGGGGGATTTAAAATAATGCAATAAAAGAAAGAGAAATTAGAAAGTGATGTTAATGACACAATAATTTCATAACTTTCCCAAGTTAGCTAGCCTATTGCGTCATTGCCAAAAGTCTTGTAACTCAATTGGTGGGCAATTCTTGGTGTTTATAATGGATGCATTTAAGATTCAAATCCCTTCACCCCTAATTATTGATGAATCCAAAAAAAAAAAAAAAAAAATAGGCCCATGTTTGAGCTAGTTGGCGAAGTAAAACAATGTTGTGAGTTTTTGTTATGTCCCTAACTTTATTGTTAATAAAAGTCTAAAATATGTAATAAGATTTTTATTTATAAATGTCTAATTGGTTTTTGGTCTAAACGAGGTTTAAACCCTAGATCTTGTATTTAACTACAAGAGACTTTACCAGTTGAAAGTTAACCGAAATCCACATGAAATTTTTCATTTTATGCTCCATTTGTTTTGATGAAAAACATTTTGTGAATATAGTTTTTTTTTTTTAATTTTCTTATGTTTGGTAGCATCAAAAAATAAATAAATCAGAGGAATACTATCTTTGGTCAACGGAAAATCCTATTAAAAATATGACTTACTTTTTTAGAGACTGTTTTTACTAAAAAAATTTCTAAAAGCAACTTTATCTCACCTCACGCTAAATAAAGAAAGTGAAGAGGCAATATAGAAACTATTGAAAATAATTCTATCTCATTTTAAGGTCACTACCAAATAAATGAAAATTAGATATTTTTCCAAAAAAAATAATTTTTGAAAATGACTCATTCTTTAGAAAACATTAACGTTAAAATAAATGGAGCATAAGACAACACAGTTGATGCAACATAGAATGATTCAATTAGATAGGAGCTGAATGTGCAATATAATTTTGGTAGCTATTTGGTTTTGATTAGATTCTATGGTGGACGTGAAGAAGCATTTATAATGTAGGAAAATTAAATGTTGAAATTGCACTAATCTCCCTTAAGGTTTACTTAAATATCACTGACCTCCAACTTCCTAGTGAAAATCAAGAATAATTTAAAATGAATCTATTTCATGATTCATATTAAATATAAATCTAAAATTCTATCTAGAAAATAAAATCTTTAATATGCAATTGAGAATATCACTGACCTCCAACCTCCTAGTGAAAATTAAAAGTAATTTAAAATGAATATATTTCATGGTTCATATTAAATATAAATCTAAAATTCTATCTAGACTCAATTTCATGATTAAGTCTCTCAAAAAAAAATTCATGATTAAGATTTTATTTTCTAGATAGAATTTTTTATTTATAATATTTAATCTGAGCCATGAAATAGATTCATTATAAATGCATCCTAATTTTCATTAGGAGGGAGGTCAATATTATTTGAGTAAATCTTAGCGAAGTTAGTGTAATTTTTCCTTTTTAATTTTCTTACATTATTAATGCTTCTTAATAGAGATGTGCATGGGTCAGGTTAGAGGGTTTTTTCAAACCAACTTGACCTTGTTGGATTGAAAAATTCTCATTCCAACCAACCCATCACATGTATAGAAATCAACCCAACCCACATGGCTTGGGTCAATGGGTTATACATACATGTTTTATGCCTTGAAAAAAATTTGGTTTTCATCAATTATTTAAACACTTTTTTCATTAAATTGTATAGTTCATATAATATACTTAAATTATATTCCAAATTCCCAAGTTCATCAAAACTAGTTCTCAAAAGATCAAAATCAATTAAACTAAAAAAATTAAAACAAGGGTAATAAATAAACTTATAGATAAATGGTGAGTGGAGTTGGGTCAGATGGGTTTAAAAATCTATCAACTTGAACCCAACCCAAGGGTCAAAATAAAATTTCAACTCAACCCTATGTATTGAGTTGGGTTAGTTTTGTCAGGTTGATGGGTTTGATTCACATCCCTAAAATTGAAGAAATTATACAGTCCTCTTGTAGACTACGTCACTTATCTACCATTCCACTAAAAGACTCACTTGTTTAAAATTGCTGAGTCAGTAATCAATTTCTGTTTAAAAAAAATTTCTAACTCAGTAATTTTAAACAAGTAAAAGTCTTTTAGTAGAATGGTGAACCACGTCACTTGTCCACCATGATAACCTTATAATTTCTCCTAAAATTGATTGTATTTCTATTTCATTTAATGTTTCCTAAAATTCATGAGCAACCAAAAAGAGGTACTTGACAACTACAATTGTATATAATTAAACTTCTAATCATGAGAATACTGATCCAGAAATTATATAATTAGATGTTAGTTGTCATCATTCCTTAAACTTGTAAGTCCGTTTTAATTTAATTATATAAATTTAATTGTTGCACTAAGTAGTTGTTTGGAGATTCAAACCTTTTTTTTTTTGAATAAATAATAATACTTATTAGAACATACACGAAAATAGTAATAATAGTGTTTTAAACCGAGTTTATAATACATTACATAATCATAGTATAATTACAAAATGGTCTAACATTTGTAGTTGTAAACTGGGATTATAAACTGGAGATTCAAACTTTAATTATCCTTATAAAGAAGATCCATCAATGCCACTAACATAACTAATTCTTTATAGGCCATTATTAATTTAGTGAACTAGTCTCAAATTCATAAATTTAGGGTCGGTTATTGTGGGTTGATGCATTGGGTTGAATTGACATATTATTTTGAGCCTTGGGTGGGGTCGGGTTCAGGTTGATAGTGTTTTCAACCCATCTGTCCCAACTCCACCCACCAACTATATAAGTTTATTTATTACCTCTATTTTATTTTATTTTTTTAAGTTTGACAGAATTTGGAATTTTGACATTTTTTTTTTGTTTTGTTTTAGAAGTAGTTTTAACCTACGGCATCCGCTTTTAATGATTGTTCTTTATCATCAGACCAAAACACTAATTGGTTTTTGTGTAAGCACGAATTGAACCATAAATATCTTATTCGATCACAAAAAACTATATTAATTGAGCTAACTAGAACTCACAAGAGAACTAGTTTTGATGAACTTGGGATCGAATTTGGAATATAATTTAATCCTACCGTGGAGTGTAGACATCAGCAGCCTAACCCGAAGAGAAATAGGGAGACAATGGAGATGATAAATTAAGAAAGGCTTCAAAGGATTGACGGCAAAGACGTCTGTGTTGAAGGCTGAGCTTTGCCACCTGTGTCTCCTTACGATAGAATTTTTGCTATTTTTAGCTCATCAAAGATAACTGCTTATCTTTCAGTTTCAATGGATCTTTGACTGATGTGCTATCTCTTTGTCCACATACATTGTCATCCATTGCGTCTTTTTAATTCGGAAATTGAGGAGACAGATTCACATGATGCATGCATGTTCATCCTATAAAGGTTTTAATATCAAGACGAGGTAGTGTGAGTTGTGAAAGGATGTCTGGTTGTATAAAGTTTCAGATAATTTTGCATTACTAGCTAGAGAGAGAAGCATTGAAGCACTACTGCCAATCAAACTCAATTATAAAATGACAAAGCAAGCATGGAGGGAAGTGTTGGCGGAGCCAGGAAATTTTCTAGAAAAAGCCAGTGAATAAATTTTTGTGTAATTTTTAGATTTATTACTAAATATAAAAGAAGATTAATGAAAATTTCAAAAGTTATAGGGGGCATGGCCTCCCTTCGCACCCCCTTAACTCCGCCTCAGGGAACTCAAATCCATGGCCATTTTATTAGTGTCGCCTCAAAACACCGGTTTCCATTTATTATTAGCAATTTAGGGTGGGCTACCAAGTCATCATCTAACTTTTTCATGTTGGCTTTTTGTTCTTTCTAGTAAGATTAATTTAATGATGACTCGGTGTAACATCTCCTTTGAAATTCTATAAAATAACATTTCAGTACACAAAGTGTGTCCACGTTTGTGTGCAATAACAAGTGTGAAATAAAAACCGCCATTTTCATTATACACTGTATTGGTTTCAAAATTCTGGACTGCCCTTGAAGTACTTTAATTTGCCAAAATATCGATCGTTTGGAGTACCTTCAAATAATGTTCCCCCAACTTCATTCTGGCAATCACCAAATAGCTAAACTAACTTATAGTGAATTTGACATTGGTTTAGTAATATATTATACGTTAGAAACCTTAGTTGTCCTTATACTTATTAGTAATATATAGTCCTAGTTTTTAGCAAACAGCTTAGATATCTTTATTTTATTGTTGATCTAGTAGTTTAAAATAGTTTGACCCTGAGATAATTTTATTTGAGTACTTCTTTGGAACCACTTCTTGGTAATTGAATTGATTACGATGGATTCTAGGTTATAGTATAGTATTTTTGTGTAGGCATCGAATGATGTTAGTAACTTTTTCTATTGGCTAGTTATATTTTATTTATGAAATATTCCTTTATCTTTCCACATAAATTTTTATTTTATTATTTTAGCTTCGTTAATATGAAAAAAAAAAATAACTAGAATTTCATCCTTATTAAAATATTATGTATTTATTTGATTCAATCGATTATTCAAAAAGTTTTTATTTCTTTCAAACTTGAATCAAGAATTTGTAGATTTTGTGAAACGAATAAAATGTTTCAAAATGTGATATTCTGATATATGATTTTTTTTTTTTTTGAGCTTAATTGAAATTGGACATATTCTAGAAATTAATTGTACAATTTGACTAAGTTTTATACTCCACCAATGGGGGGTATATATTGGATAAAAACTAGTTTCTTCTAAGGCTTATCAATGGCTTATGTATGGTCCTAGTTATAGGGATATAGCCTGATTATAGTTATAAAAATTGAAAAGTATGAAATTTGATTAGATATGTGCATTGTTTCAAGTCAGATGAATTTTTTGATGTTTTGGAATTATTGCCAATTATATGTTAATTTTTCAATTTAACTAAGATAGAAGGGCAAAGATTGGCTACAAACTTAGTTGTAGCTAATGATTACAACTTTATGTAATATCTTTTTATTGGATGTGAATTTTGACAAATTCATCATTGGATTACATTTGCTTTTTATATCTTTCATGTTTGCAAAATTTTTAGAATATCAAAGAGTAATAGCTATGAATCAATAGTTTAAGTTTCAAGTTTTTGTAATCTAAAATTATACATAAAAAATAAGCTTATGAATCAAATAATAAATAACATCCAATTGATACAAGATTTGACATAAGTGTTATGGATATAAAGAAAAATATTAAGATTTAACAGTAGCATTTAGTAATTGTTAGAAGATTTAAATTTGTGAACATTATTTCTAGTTGCAATTTCGAAAGAAATTTCTTTTTGTAATTTATATATGTGGAAGATTTTGAATTGTATTTTTTTTTTTTTTCAAGAGAATAGTGAAAGGTTTTTTTTTTTTTTTGCTATTAAATTTCTAGTGCAGAATAATTTTGAACTTTATTAGTAGGGTATTACACACTTGTAAGTTGAAAATCATGGGTTACGGCAGTTGTCAGGTGACTAACTCATACATTGTAGTCGGGTGTGAAAATAATATGAAAAAAAAAAAGTTTATGATTGTAAAATAAACATAAAACTCTTATTTATAAGTTTTGCTTGTACCCTCAGGGACCATAGGTCGATCAGCAATTTGGCCAAGGTCAATCTTTTTTTTTTTTTGGCCCTGTATTTTCCTGTTAAATTGTCGATTTTTTTCCCAAATTTGAACCCCATTAATTTCAACATGGGACCCAGGACCAGCTAATCAACACTAAACTTTTCCAACTAAATTTTAATATCATTAAAATTCTTGAAAAGTATTAAATGTTAGCTATATATCCAAATTAAATCGTGTACATGCAATCACATGATTAATTTCAAATAGATTATAAACATAATTAATCCAAATTAATTGTGAGAGGCTTTGGTCAATAGAAAACCCAGGAGAGCATTTTAACCAAAAATTTAGACAAACAAAAACAACCATAGCATCTTTTAACAATGTGATGACCGATCCATCCTCAAAAAGTTACGTAGGCCTCCATGTTTGGCCTAGGCATATTATTTTTTTAAAAAAAAATTGTTTTGAGATATGAGGTGAAAAAACATATAACATAATTTATTTTTCTCTATTACACATTCATTTCGTTTTGCAAGAAAAATTATTTACGCATTATCTAGCTTGAGTGAAGAGGACGAGACCACAAATGATTTTGTTTTCTTTTCCGGATATATATTTGGAATAATGAAAAGTATTTAAATCATATTTAATTGATTTCATTATTTCTAATTTTTATGGATCAACTTGAAATTATTAATTAAAAATTCTATTCATACGCATAATTTCGAATTTCCTCTAGCCACACAAGGTGGAAACCTATTATACCTATATAGGATGGATATTATTCATGTACATCTATCCCAACTGGCGGTTTATCGAATCATTGCGATCGAAAGGATCCAATTCTATCAAGTTTCCAATTTATAAGTAAAATCTGGGTCAAATTTCTCAAACTATAAATCTATGATCCATTTTTTTTGCGTTCTTTAATAATATGTTCTATGTTCTTTAATAATACCCTATACCTAGACACCTAAATAAAAAATATTATCTATTTCATCATTCTTAAATGGTTTTTAAACCTCAAATAAAGCACAATGTGGGTATGTCTCATTAGAATGGTTGATGGCTTAGAACTCCCACTTCTTTATGATGAAGAACCCATAAGGCTTGAAAGAGATTAAAATTTATTTAAGGGTGACATAAAAAAACCTTTGCAATCCACCTTTTCAATATTTCAGCACTTTACTTTTATGTCATTTAAATTTCTCTACTTTACTTTCCTTGCAATTTATTTTTTGCATTTTATTATTATTGTCTCTTTACATTTCTCATCATTAATAATGTTGCCATAAAATAAATATGCTTGAGTAAAACAACTCCTCTACACACTATTATAAGGAAATGCTTTTTAAAAATCTTTTCCAGACTGTTGGGGACATATTTTTATGTAATTGGCATATCCTTTGACAAAACGTACTTTATTTGTATTTGGGTAAATCTAAGTAGGTTCAAGATGATCATTACAAGTGGTTAAATTGAAGACATGAAGACTACTTAAGAACTGCCCAAGAAAATGGCAAATTTGCAGGCCTCGATACCTCCTCGACAGAAGCTCGATCTGTCGAAATTCATTAAAGCTCGACAGATGTCTCGATCGATCGAGCTTACGGGTTTTTCAGAATATAGCCAGAAATGTTTTTATTCTAAAAGGCTATTTGTTTATGGGTTTGTATAATCCTTATTGGACTAGGAAAACCCAAGGTTTATGTAAACCTATTTGGAATAGGAGAGCCCATTAAGCTCCTATTTAAAGGAGGTTGGAAAAAGAAAAACCTAACCCTAGAGAGCTTCATAAGGTTTTCTTTTTGAAACCCTAGCCTCCTTCTACAGAAGAAAGAGTCCTTGCTGCGTTTCTTGTACGCCTTTGGGTTTTGTAACCAAGCAAAGTCTCTTACACCAACATTAAAGATCTTATTGGTGATTCTATGTGAAGCTGTTGCAAATCAACTACAACAATCAAAAGGTTGCTGTGGAGTTAGTCACGAACTGAGATTCGTGCAAAGGAGTAAGCCGCGTATTGGGATCCGCGCATCAAATTGATTAGTCACGTACTTGGGAGCCGTGCATCAGAAAGGGGAATTGTCACTACAGAACAAGTCCAATTGGGTATTGGGGTAAGGGTTCAACTGTAGATTGGTAAGTACTTGGATTCCTTTACTTGTAACCGCTTGTTGTGATAATAGTGGAGTTTCGGGAGTGGTGACCTGAAAATCACCAGGTGAGGTTTTTGCCATTAGATTTTCCCCATTCGTAAACAAATCACCGTGTTATTTATTTTCTGCTGCATATTTAGTTTATTGATGATTTGTTTGTGCTACCACACGTTTGCATGATAAATTGATTAATTAATAATTTGGCTAATTAATTAATTAATTTCTATCACAAGGGATCATTCAGTTTGTGGCCTATCACAAACCTTTTTTCAAAAAAATGAAGTCACTCAAATAAAAAAGAGTGTTTTCAAAAAAAGATGCTTTTCTAAATAACCCTTCTTTTTAAAGAATTTTCAAAAAATAAAAATAAAATCTTTTCTTTTAAAAAAAGGGAAATACAAAATTAATATGTTTTCAAAAACGTTTGTTCTATACAAAAAAAAGTGTTTTCAAATGGATGTTTCTTCAAAAAATCTATGTTTTCAAAAAATGTGTTTTACCACGTCAAATTTCCCTACAAGGAAATGTTTTCTCCCTTCTTTTTAAAAATGCAAAAAATATCCTGCAAAGATAAAGTGTTTTTACCATATTAAAAAATGTTTTTAAAGAAAAATGTTTCAAATAACCTCATCTTTTTTATTAAAAATCCTAAAAATTGTCTTTAGAAAAAAATAGTACTTTTACCACGTTGGATTTCTTTAAAAAAAAAAATAAGGGCCTTTTTTTCAAAAAAGTGTTTTTCTCAAAAACTTCACAATAAAACATTTTTTTAAAAAAAAAGAAACGTTCTTTTCTAAACTAATCAAAGTTGACGTTGTAATTTTTTCATACTTTTAATTTTGAGCATTTTCTTAGAATTGTTGTAGTTAAAGATTTGTGTTCATGGCTCACTTCTCTCGAGTCTTTGAACACCTTATAAGTTTACATTATCCCTATCATTTTCTTCGGCACTAATGAGCTATATTTGTCAAATTTTTTTTTTTTTTTTTTTTGCATGATGAAAATGAGAAAACTATGGATGACAACAAGGTGATATTCTTTCAACTCCCTCTCTCTTTGTTGAGTTATTAGCTTGCCTACTTATGATAGCTAGTACTCACATGCTATGTATATATTAAATATTCTATTCACATGTTTTGAATGTTCTCTCACATGTTACTTACGTACATACCTCACATGTCTTGATTGCAAATATTCTTTGGAGTTAATATTCACATGTTTGCTATATGTAAATATTTACTTACATCTATTTATGTATATTGTTTTCAAAAAAACAAAATATTTTTCAAAAAAATTTTCAAAATGCCAAGTATACTATTTCTTCCCAAAAACATAATGTTTGAAATAAATTAAAATGAGGAACTATGTTCGAATAGGTGTTGTGGGGTGCCTAACACCTTCCCCACACGTATCCAAACTTCCGAGTCCAAGATCTTTCGTTCGAAACTTTTTTGTTTTCGATTGACCAAAGCCTCTCTGAATTAATTCAAATTAGTTATGTTCATAATCAATTTGAAATTAATCATGCAATTGAATGTACACGATTTAATTTGGATAGCTATATTTTCCATGAATTTTATTGATATTAAAATTTAATTGGACAAGTTTATTGCCGATTAGCTGGTCTTCAGTCCCATGTTGCAATTAATGGGGTTGAAATTTTGGGAAAAAATCAACTTTGACTCTTGCACAATTATTTTGTAGAGGATCGATCAATGTGCTAACTGGATTACCTATTGGACTGGGTCCTTCTGGCACATCGTGGTTGATTCTTGCTTGAATATTTTGTAGAGAATCGGTCCATGCAGTGACTGGATTCGGTATAGAATTTGGTCCTCTTGGTACATTTTGGTTGTTTCTTGCAGGATGATTTTTTTGTGGATTGATCCCTGTGCTAACTGGATTACCTATTGGACTGGGTCCTTCCGGCACATCGTGGTTGATTCTTGCTTGAATATTTTGTAGAGAATCGGTCCATGTTCTGACAGGATTACCTATTGGACTGGGTCCTTCCGGTACATCATGGTTGATTCTTGCTTGAATATTTTGTAGAGAATCAGTCCATGCAGTGATTGGATTATGTATAGAATTGGTTCCTCCTAGTACATTTTGGTTGTTTCTTACTAGATGATTTTTTTTAGGATCGATCCCTGTGCTGACTGGATTACCTATTGGACTAGGTCCTTCAGGTACATCGTGGTTGATTCTTGCTTGAATATTTTGTAGGGAATCAGTCCATGTTCCGAGTGGATTACCTATTGGACTAGGTCCTTCCGGTACCTCGTGGTTGATTCTTGCTTGAATATTTTGTAGAGAATCAATCCATGTTCCGATTGGATTACCTATTGGACTAGGTCCTTCCGGTACATCGTGCTTGATTCTTGCATGAATATTTTGTAGAGAATCGGTCCATGCAGTGATTGGATTATGTATAGAATTGGGTCCTTCTGGTACATTTTGGTTGTTTCTTGTTGGAAGATTTTTTTGTGGATCGGTCCACTGTGATATTCTAGCACTTGAGCTCATGAAGAAAAGTGAGAGGAAAACAAATAACATGACAATGATCGTCTTTCTATTTATCGAGTCAAACATTTTGCCTGCTATAATTTAACAAAGTGGTTGTTGGAATGATGTTTTCACACTATTGTTCACAAACCTTATTTATAAGCCCAAGTATTAGATAATAAAGGTAATATATTTTTATAGTAACCAAACAATATTTGGTCAAAAAATCCTTGGTAATCTCAATCACAAGGTATTTCCATTTTGAATGACTTCTTTTTGGTAATTTTATTGTTGAAATTTAAATATAAATCCTACAGAGTTATTGTTGAAAATCTATTGTGATTTATGTACATGGAAAAAAATTATTCCCTAGTGCATTTAAAAAATAATAGATAATTCTTTAATACTCTTGTGAAGGTTAAGACTAAGATGAATAACTTGATAAAACCTTTTACGAGGCAGAATTTTAATGAATAGTGCCTATTTCCTTTTCAATGAAGACAGACACAAGACATTCGTTAAAAGATGGGGTGGAAGGTTTGATTAATGAATTATCAAACAATCCACCAACTGGCAAAATCATATGTCGTCACATAATAGTCATGATTGTATTGTACTCAAACATATTTATGCTTGTAACAACAAAGGTACTCTCAATCACAAAGTATCATCCTTTCTAATTTTATTTCTGGTAACTCTTTTATTCAATTTTAGAGTAGTGTTTTGTTAGCGCAAATGAATTCCTCTAAACCAAAATTTACCTATATCTTTAAATAAGATGACGGATATTTGGCCTATCGTAATTGTCCATATACTCGCCAATTCACCATCCTCTATCAAAAAATGACTTTCACCTTCCCAATTACACCAGTGAGAATCATTTTGTAGACACCTCGTTTTGAAACCAAGGATCCTCACAAGGTCAAAATCCTAAGTTTCCTTTAGATAAGTGTAAATGTCATTGAAGCCTTTTCTAAAATGAATTGCAAAAACATCGAATTTCACAATGATCTAAGTGATGCACTGGATGCAAAGATCAAAGAACCCCATCACAAAAGATCAAATTTTACGATCAAAATAAACCCTTGTAATCAATGCCTAAACGATGTGAGCATGATAAATTAATTTTAATTCGAAAATTCCGTTGATATATGTTTTAAGACCAGAATTTAATTTCAATTGAACTCACCGGTCTAATGTCTCCACCCTAGGTACTAAGTGACTAGGTGTGAGCAAGGTTTCCGATTTCTACAAATTGGGTGGGTAGGAGTATGGTAGATTTAGGAATTTCTAAACAAAGACCCCCCCCCCCCCCACCACACACACACACTCACAAAAGAATTTAATTAAAAGAATGGATGAATGCTTAGTGATAATTATGATTATTAAATTATTTTTTAAAATTGATACCATGGTTATACATAAAATAAAAAATAAAAAATAAAACTGAAAGTATTAAAACCATAAATTTCTTTAGTATGGGTCATAGATTTGGGGTTAGTGAAAATTGGGCAGAAACGGAGGGTAAATTGAAATTTGGGTTTGCACATGGTCGAGTACAAACCTTTGTATTATGTATGCTGTTTAGAGCAATTATTACAAAGATAAAATTATCAGCAATGCTATAGAACAAATTTCATAATTTTATTAGGGTGGTATATAGATTGTGATTATGCATGCAACATCATTTTCATTATTAGTACTCTTATTAACATTATTGTTAATATACACTAATTACAATCTACGACCATCTTAATTGTTGTGAAAAATATTACAAAATTTATTGTATATTTATAGACTTTATTATTTCCAATTCTTGTAACTGGCTTCCATGCTCAATTCTTTTAGAAGTGAGAAAAGTAGTGTAAGCCTTGGTTCCTGTGTATTAGCGCCGACACGATTCAAACATGATGCAATAACATGTGTCAGAATCACGTCAGCTCCAGTGTACGGGAGGAAAGCCGAGTCTAGGAAAGTATTACCAGTAGAAAGTACCTTAGCTGGTAGGTAGCACTGAACTGTGTGAAGTAAACATCTCCTGTAATCGGGTGGAGTCCCAAACCGTCAAGAAAGCGAAAGGGCACACCATTTACACTGTTGGCGAGTTGGGTTGTAAGCATTCCTTTAGGTCCGGCAACCGAAAGCCCAAAATATGCATCAGCTACGTAGAGCTGGTTCGTTGAAATGCTGAATTCCAAACCTAATGGCCTCCCACACTTGGGTTGCAAATCTACATTAGTTTGGCCATCACATGCTGCCTTCGACCTGAATCAGATTAACGACAAAAATTTTATTAAGTGCAATATCTAAGGCTTTACTAACACTTTGGTGTGACTCTTCACGTCCTATTTTGAGCTTAAAGCAACATCCATTGTAAAAGCATTCCATCTGGTGTCATATTTCAAAGGAAAATTGGCTTGATTCTAGTGCTCAAGAATCCGTGAAAATGACACATGGTCAAAAGTGAGCAAGTGTTAGTGCACAAGACTCAATCTTTATCCCAAATACAATTATAACTTTATTTCTTATGTCTAGTTTCTTTTATGAAACATCCTTTTCCTTTTAGTGAAGTAATGGAAGATCTTATATATAAAACCAACCTATTTGGTGCAGTGAAGGCAAAATCTGTGAAATTAGCGGTTCCTCCTTGAGATGTGAGAAATCGACCGTCATATACACCCGTATAGAGTACACCCAACAAGCCAAATTTGGCTTGTCTTATGCCTTTAAAGGCATAAGACTCAGGACCGACACCTGGTGGCAACTGGAGCTTCTCAAAAACCAAAGAAAGAGCCAGCGGAGGAGTAGTGCTAAACGATTGCTAGACTTTGTAACCAAGGTCCACACTCCACATGCAAGTGACCCTTGTCACTATCATGAACCCGCCAATACAATTACTTGGAAAAGCGTAATGAAGAGTGTCTCAGATAGTCATCAATTGTTTTTTTTTCTACATGGCCACATTCAACGTTCCTTTGTGACGTGCTTGACAGATTGACAAGTCTTGCAAGTCACACATGGCCACATTCATTATTCAATCCATTGTATTCCTATGAAGAAATTTCTAACATAGTTGGGAAAAAAAAAAAATCAATGCTCAAGTTGAATATTAGGAATTTTTGTTTTTGCTAAGGGGTACAATTGGTTTTTTTTTGGTTGTGAATACAGACTAAGTTTGATTGAAAAGGATAAAAATGGAGAACATGGAAAGCCTTGTAGGGACATAGATTATAGCCATCTCTTGAATGAATAACAATAGCAATCCACACTGGTATTTATAGGCAACGTAATTAAGTCCCCAAGTGGCCAAGGAAGTGGGATGAAAATGTAGATAAACTTTGTTATAATTTATTTATATGTAGCTTTGTTATAATTGGCATTGAAGCACTACTGCCAATCAAACCCATTATTGTAAAGTGACAAAGCAAGCATGGGAGGGACACAAATCCATTTTAGAGTCACCCCGAAACACCGGTTTTCAATTGTTATCAGCAATTTAGGGTGGGCTACCAAGTCATCATCTAACTTTTCTTGTTGGCTTTATGTTCTTTCTGGTAAAAGATTTAATGATGACTCGGTGTACCATCTTCTAGCAATAACAAGTGTGAAATACACCACCCATTTCATTATATATTGCCTTGGTAAAAAAATTGGAACTCTTCGACATAATGTTATAAGAACACATAATTACATACAGCTCAGGGGGCATGGGTGCTCATATGATATGAACACATGTAATATAAATAAAATAAAAAAGAAGAGAAAAACTGGATCGTGTGAGGCAGTCAAACGTGAGAGTGGAAAAAGTGACCTTCTTATGTGCTTCATAGTCTATAAATACAATACCACTACATACTTCGTTAATTACAAAAACTAGCCTATAACCCACACTATGTGTGGGTCGCTGTATTAAGAAAAGTTTAGCCAAACACATATACTTAATATTTACAAAAAAAATTGAATTATAAAAAAATATATATGTTTATAAATTATAGTTTAAGAGACCATGATGAATAGAACAATAAAAAAACATATTGCTCCGGTCCAGAGTAGTTCATGAACGAACAACAAAAAAATTGCGAACTGCAAACCATCTATTGTAGCTGAGAGCAGTACAAATATAACCAACAGAGCACAAACACAAACACAAATAAAGCAAGATTAAATACAAAAAATATAAATTCATACAGAATTACATAGAATTTTTATAGAAAGATTAAAAGTACGAAGTGTAGCAAAACATGAACATTTTGGTTCATGCCGTTTTGTAGCATAATAGGGTGTTTTAGTGGATGAGCCTTATTCCCATGCATTGTGTTTAGCAGCTTGATGACATTGTAAATCATTTGGAGTGGTATGTTAGCACTGTCTAAACATTTGAATCTAAGTCTTCAACAATTCTGTCAGTTGTCGATGGAAGATATTCAGCAAGTATTCTTTCTATTGAGGATGATGATATATTAGGACCTACTGTTCTTGATCAAATTTCTATAAATTAATCCCTAAGGAGCTACTTCATAATTCATGTAAGCCACTTGTTCTAGAAATTGTTCAAGGCCTTGAAAGTCAAGCAAAGCTGTAAGAAGTAATTATAGCCACAAACTCAGAAAATGACATAAAATAAGTTGTGTAAAGAAACATTTATTTATTAGAATGAATGTAAGTCCTACAAACAAATTGGAAAAAGTACCGAATGTCCCAAATAAGAAAGGAAAAAGAAGAATTTCAACCTGTTTAGCAGCAGAATGCTATGGGGTCTACCAAGTACTCCAACCAACGAAAAATTAATGACACTTCTCTAGGTAGATTGAACAATTAATAACAGATAAACAGACAAAATACTAAAATCAAAGCATCAATTACAGGGAGGTAAAAAAACTAATCAAGCATATTTAAAATTTAAAAACAGAATTTGGGTAATATTAAGAGGAACAAACTACTTTCTATTCTTCCCAAATAGCATTTGAATTTACAGATCCAGTAATTGGGCTTTATTAAATAAAACAGAAATACATAAGAATATTTTAAAACTCACATTCAAAAATTAATTATTTCATTCATTTAGCAAAATGCAACACCATACAACGAATTGTTTTCAATTTTTGGGGTTATGCCTGTTGGTGAATGAGTCGTTGGCAACCTTGTAAGAATTGTGGATTTGAAAAAATAAAAAATATTTTCCCTTCTTTGACTGTGTTTGCTCCACCTAGTTTCTCTTCTTCTCTAATTATGATTGTGACCGTTGATCAAAACCAATTTTAAAGCAAAACCTTAATAAGAAAACAAGTCTCTCTAATCCTCTTGCTCTGTCTCAACTAACTTTTCTCATTCTAACTTTCCATTTATATCTTTAAATAGTGAAATTGTGTTAGTGTGAGCCGTCTATTTATTTCTTTAAACGGTGTTTAGTGCAAAGTTGAACTTCAAAGGTGTTCAGTGCAAAGTTGAAATTTAAAGTTTAAACGATGCAATTGCGTGAATAAAAATGTTGGTTAGGGGGAATGTTGGATATGTCACGTGAAATAACAAAAGAGAATTGTGAATAACTCATTCCTAATTTTTGGTTTCTTACTAAAAGCTTTACGGGTTCATAAATAAAAATGACAATGTCAAAAATATAATTATTATTATTTTAGAGAAAGAGATGGTCATGTTAGTTTTATACCTCTGTTAACTTTTACTCGATCTAAGCCAACAAAAACATAATTAGGTTTTAGAACCTTTTAGGTTTGTTTTTTTCCAACATATTCCATTGGATCTACATCTGTGCACACCTATAAACTTTCCTGGCCTCGAGACCACTACACAAGGCACCGATTCTAAAGGCCACATTATGTACGTAACACAAAAGTATACCTTTAATTCTCCACCTTAAAGCCCCTTCAAAGTATTCAAGGCCAGTAAAGGCATCCATCCAGCTTGTGAAGAGGGCTACAAAATCTTCTAATCAAAATCAATATACTAGTTTGCCAACAATATATAGCTTACGATGTTCACAAGACAAACAACTATAAACATTAAAAAAAAATCCTTAAATATGTCTAATTAATTATATTATATCAAGACCCAATCCTGGGCAACTGAAAACAATTTCTTCCCCCTCATCCTAGCATTGCTCCAAACTCAAGAGCACCATGTATTTTGCTGAGAGACCAAAGATAAGCTGCAAAATGATGTAGCACAGGATGCGAGGCCAAAGTACCTGTAGTTATTAACATATATAGAGCATTGGAATCATAAATAAAATGATAAATATTCAAATTTAGTAAAAACCTAAGAAAGTTGAGTAGAGGAATAAATGATTGAAAATACATACATCTGCTGTTATAGAATCCTACAAAAAGCACGCAATGTCGAGCTCAAAATATGAGCAAGGATCGGAAATGTCAAACTTGTTCAAAACCTGAAAGCCACATATAACATATTCTCAAATAAGTTCAATGTCATTGTGCATAACCACAAAGGAGATAAACGATGTCAACAATTGACTTTACAAAACAATTGCAAGAAATCCTAACACAAAATAGTGTTCTGATACAAATACAGAAAAGATGAAATTCATCGCAAAACATTACTTGCATGCTTGTAAAGAGTAAAATATTACATATCCTAAATATGAATTAAGAGGAAATAAAAAGGTTGGCTGATAGGGGTAAGGGGTGCAACTGTTCAATTTCGACATGTCAGTTTTTTCGTTCAGCTTAGAAAGAGGACCAAAAAAATCCAAATAACATCTGTTCAGAATATGGTCTATATGCCTACAAAATATTAATTTTTTTATAAGAACATGGAACCTAACAAGACAAGGCCTTCTGTATCAGACAATCCAAGGGAACTTTTAGTGAGGATACAAACCCAGGATGTCTGGGTCTAGGTCATGTCAACAGTCTACAACTCCAAGCCTCCCCACTACTAGGTGGCACCCTGACAGGTGCAAAGATTCATGTAAGATAGGATTAGGATCCTGTGGTATTGCACCGGTGCAATTACCCCTCATTACTCTCAATTTTTTTACTTTTCTCTTTTTTAACTTTTCACTTTTTTAATTATTTTAAGCTTATTTAATTCAAGGGTTGTGATTAAAAGTTTCTTTTTTAACTCTCAATCTCAGCCATTGAGAGCAATTGCACACAGTGCAATACCCTAGGTATCCCACCATTCATTTCTCACCTTGTCACAGCCTCCCTCTACATCTTTCGAGTTCATCTCTCTTCTCTAAGATGATAAGCCTCAATTTTCTCATCCCATCCTTCAATCCCTTAAACATCTTTCATTCCATCAGGACAAAGCTCTATGTGGTGTTGATCTGCTTTGTCACAGCCCCAATCCGCATCTCAGATCTGCTCTGTAATGACCTTGATCTATGCACCACCATCTCAGATCCAGTCCTTCGTCCCTAATTCCACCTCCACATATGTCCTTCCTCCCATTCTTTTTTTTTTAAAATATAATTAATTAGTATTTCCTCCCATTCTTCAAACCAGTTGATTCCGTTTTTGGAGGATCCCGGTTCACTGATCAGCATCAGTTTGGGACTTTCTCAAACAGATTGAGTCTATTTAGCAAAAACTGAAAACCAACCACATAGGCGCATACATCCCTAAGTTGGAAGAACCAAAATTATCAAGTCCATATAGGCGATTGTGGACCTGTCTTGTAAAGTAATACATCATGCAGCAACTGCTGAATAAATGTCAAAAAATAATACTTAGGTAGGGAATTCCACCTCACAGGTATGTCCATTGTGGGTCCCTCAAAAATAATGCAAACCCAAACAGTTTATCACAGAACTACAATACAGTACATGTAGTTCAGGTTTTCAATAAACTATAAGCACATTCACAACTGTCAAAGCACTCTGTAAGCTACTGAGTTTTTTAGAGCAAAAACAAGGCAGTTTTATGCTGCAACAATTAATCCATAGTATATAATCCTTAGAACACAAGGTCAAAAAGAATAATAATTACCTCAGGGTGCACAATGCCAGAAGTTCCTATTTGCTTTCCTTTGTAAATGATGCTAGCTTGTGTACCCAAAAGAAACTCAGGTTCCTTCAAAAGAAATCAAGCAATAATTCATCACCCAACAAAAGTAGCAAAAAGAAACATCAATAGGCAGGAGAGAGATGAACCCTTACTTCAGAAGGCTTTAGGTAGTATGTTGTATTGTCATCAGGTGGAACAAGCCCTATCACTTGCATAATTCTCACCACCAGACCATGAATTACCTGCCCATTATAGTTGAAAGGTTTAAAAAAACAGAACCAATTTACCAAGAAACAAAAAGAACAATATAATCTTTTGGGTGTTCTTAAAAATAATAATAATAATAATTTATTTAAAAAAAAAAAAAAAAAAACCCTGAGTCCCTTTCCTCGCCTAGGCTCTAAAGGTAACCCACCTGGACATTTAGGCAAGCACTTGACTAGCCTTTGCCTACCATGTTTAAGTGTTCAATTTTCTTACCCCCTAAACCCCATATAGGACCCAATTCCAATCCACCTGATGAAATTTAAATCTTCCCCTATACCACCCCATAAGGAAATTCACCAATTTATTTACCGTGTAGGAACGTTGGAGGAAAAAAAGAAGTGGGCAAGCCAGATAGCATAATCTAGAGACAAGGACTGATAGAAAGACACAAAGGAAAACATTGTAGGAGATGATTCAATTGTATTAAGGGCTGGTGTTTGTCCAAAAAAGAAGGATCTGCAGTTATCAAACCTCCTTTTTCCTCTACCCTTCTTTTTTGAAAAGTAATAAACTAGTAAAAGCAGAAACAGGATAATGATAGGAGCCATACATGGGATCACTACAAGGATTAATTTTATATTTTACACTTGCATTTAATGTCTTAATGCTTTCTAGTTTTCGTTATTCTTTCTCCCTTTTTTGAGATTTTAAACTAAGTCTATCTCGTGTCGAGTTGATAATCTTAAGTAGTCATGATCTACAAATTTAGAAGAGTTCAACAAGAACAACTGGGGCAAACTAAGATCTAAATATGTCTACTAACTTTTGAGAGTTTTCTTACAGAAAGAGTATCTGAGTAAACCATGTCTTGATTATGTAGAGTAGCCATAACCAATACTCAGTTTCGACACTCAAAACTCAGGTGCAAAGTAAACATAAAAAAATCCAAAAAGTCTACTTAAAATATAAATTATGCAGTACCAGAAAACCAAGTTTTCAAATGATAAATAATAACAAAAAAAGGTTAGTCATATAAAATAAAATTGTGCTGATTCACTCTTTAATCGCAACTTGATATACAAATGGTAATGACCAAATTGAGTACATTGACATCAATATACCTCATATCCTGCAGTAGCACCACAATATAGTGCAGCCAGGTGGCGACGATTTGTTGCACCTACATCTTTAGTATTATCCAACAGCACTATGTCACCCACTTCAAAAATCTAAAGCCAAAATTAGATATAAGGGAACATCTTTTGAAAAGAAAATGGATAATTTTATTAAGAATTAAGGGAACATTTTCATTAAATATACAAAAAAATGCAGGAATCAGCATGCTTGAATCAAATTGTTGGTCTTGTTTAGGAAACCCAACTTTTTAAGGGATCATTTATTGTCTTGTCTCTTAATTAAGAAGATAGCAGCTTCCAAAATTACCCTTAAACAAAGTTCTCAAAAAAAATTTCGTTTAAAGTGCTTGTGTTTAGCAGTGGCATAATAGTAAATTAATGGGTATTAATTTTAGAAGCTAGATAAAATTTTGGGACATCCCAAAATCAAATACTGGACCATCAATTTGGGACAGAGGGAGTATCAGTTATCACAGCCCCAAATTTGCAAGAAATATTGCAACACATGGATTAATACCACTCTAATTATATCATGTGGCATTATATATTGCCAGAAGAAGCCAGAAGGTATTGGCAATATTATCATGTGGCATTATATATTGCCACCCATACTTTAATAAAGAACCTTGAAACCCCACTTAACAATATAAAGACAATTCTGATCATTTTAACATCCCTATGTTGAAATATTACTACTATTGGCATATGGCAACCCACTTACAAGGCCTCTAAGAACCATATAAGCTTCTAATATGTTCACCACTCTAATGTAATGAGAAGATACGCATAAAAGATCTAAAATGTCATTCATATTTTTACAAATGTGGTTTTCTATTAACATGGTCCATTGAGAAACTACAACGTACCTTTATGGGCTTCGGATGGGCTTTGTTCTGTCCAATAGTTTTCAATATACCGGGCATAAGACTGGTCCGAGCAGTCTGTCAAAATGGAGGAACGTGTCAGAATTCAGTTAAATAAAGAAACAGGAAATATAATATATAATATAAAGTATGTTGTACGATATTTTTTAATATTTAGTTTGCACATTAAAAGCTTCAAGAGACACATGAGATAAGTATGGACAGCTGAAATAGACTAAGCCAAGCAGTTAACATAACTATGCAAAATATTAGGGCTAGACACACTTCAATATCCTGCACTTAAATTAGTTCAAGCAAGAAAATGGCTGCACTTAAATGGCAAAATGGAATCTATGGGGGACTAGATCAGGAAAGAAACTTTGATGGCAACTTAGGAACAAATGCATCCACTTCAATCACAACTAGCTTCAAGAGGAAATGCAGGAGTTCATGAAATGTGGTCAAGTGTAGATTAAAGCAAATAGAGTAAAATGAATAATGGCAAGGACAGAAAATAAACTTTCAAAAAGAAGTAGGAGAAAGTAAACATATGTCAAAGTGAGAGAGACCAAAGACAAACTCAGTAAATCCTAAGTAGAGTAAACAAACACAAAATTAGAAGAAAAGGCAGATTGATAGGAGTTACAACAATCACAAGCAACATTCATACCCTTCATAAAATCATGCTAGACAAATCCCACATTGCCAGAGTATATTTAAGCACAAAAGATTGAGAATACAAACCTCATTTTCAGAGGAACGAGGATTTCCAATAATCACCGCAGTTGATTTATCATCTTCACGATTTAACATTGCGAAATTATCATTAAGTGAGCACAAAATAAATGACAAGACCTCTGTAAATCCGCACATTGCCATCTGATAGGAAAATTTTACAGTAAAAGAGGAGGGGGAGATAAACAAGTAGAATGATTTAGAAGATTGTATACAAGGAATAGAATTATTAATCAAAAAAAGGTCACAACATTCTTATTTTTCTTATTCTAACTTGAATATATACATGAGTGTTCTCTGTTCTGTACCTCCAATCTGATAATATGACTAAACTCTTCCAAGCGCAGTGGCTTCAAAGACACAGCTCTGCCCTTTGAGATATTGTAACCCTTAGCAATTGCAATATCTTTCACACTATTGAACCCATAAGCAATCGCAACATCCTTAGCAATAAAAATGTCTTGTCAATGAAAATACAAGTATGAATGTCATAACATATTTGATGCAGATAAACACATCAGAAAAATACGCAGGTCTAGAACCAAAAATACCTCCATTACATCACATGGATGAAGAACATCACTTCTAGTAGGGGGTACAGATACAGTAATTTTGGAGTCATTATCATCTGAAAGAGACTTTTCAGCACGCAATTGCATCCGATTTAATAAACCAGTGACCTGAAAGAAAGAGAATGAAAGCGATAAGATAATGCAAAAAACAAGCTAAGCCTTGCATATGATTCAGTTACCCTGATTAAACATAAACTAAGTGTCTACATTCTACATGATAGAACAAACACAATTGCTAATCTAATGCCGTGTTAATTTGGAGGGAGGGGAGAGGGGAAGTAAAAAAAAGCCTCTGATTGATTAGGGGGAAAAAGGGAAAGAATGAATCCCATCAGCTCCACCATTTCCAATCCATAAAAATCTGACAGCATGCGGGGCAGAGAAGGGTTAGGCTTTTTATATACTAAAAAAGGAAGAGTTTGATAGAAGGGAATAAATTAAGAATATACCCTCATCCAGAATTTCACTTGCATCATCCCTCCCCTTGTCAACAAAATAGAAGGGAGGTAGAATCCTCTCTTTCCTCTTTTCCCCTCTCAAATCCTCCTACTTTCCATCCCTCCTACCATAGTATAAGATTTCAAAAAAAGTATGCTTGTATTGATAATATGTTGGCCAGACGTTGATGCTAACATTAGTAGGAACCAAAATTACTTAGAAGAATTTGACAAAAAAAATCAGAAGACAGTGGGCCTAGCCTTGGTTCTGACCCTATAACTATGGCCTTAAGCTTGGTTTATTACTCCCAACTTCCTTATATCTAGCAGTACCACCATGAAAAGTTCCAATTCTAACATAATAGGAAGGATAAGAGTCTATTAGCATGCTCCATCATACCCAAACAAAAAGAGATCTGATTTTTTATAAATACAATGATAGACTTTGGTTAATGAAAATTGAAGTATTAAGGTTTGTTCAAGCATTATTGCCCATGTGGTTCTATCCTCCACTTCATGTTCTTCTCACTTACTGCACATTTTTCTTCTTGCAATATCTGCACCTGTGCCAGTAATTACAATTCACTACCAGATTAAGTTTTCCATTAAGTTCCTACAATCCTATTTCTGACACCTAGAGCAGTAGAAGTTATAATAAATAGAAACATTAATCTTTTATGGTAACAAAACATTATCTACCAACAAGAATTCTAGCCTTGCATATACTTAAAAGCTAAGACTAACAAAGCTAATAACATAGACATACTCTGCCACAACATGCCAATGCTACTGCTCTCACAGTCACACTACAATCCAGTGTCCTTAGATTTGAACCCTATGAAAAGGCATCACTTCTTTCTTCACCGACAAGGCATGCATCTGAGCCCCCCAAGTGTATTTTTCGTTATCAGCAATCAATGTGATCCATAATTAAATTGCGGCATTTCTTTAGTGTAATACGCATTTGTTATACATGAAACTTTTTAGAGTTAATAACAAGTATACCAAGGTGCACACACATCCTAAACTACAAAATGCTAATATCAACACCATGCTTCAAAAATAATTTGTAGTGTCCACCTTAGCATTTAAATTAGGATCTAAAAAAATAGATTAATGGCAATCACCCACCCTCAACTAAGGAGGCGCCTGCAACATGCACCCTACACTAAAAATTCAGTAATAATGAACGTTGCAGATTAATCTCAAGGTCTGAATTGCAAAATTTAGTAGTAGATCGTGTACATTGCAAATGACCTCACAGTCAGGGCGCTGCAATAAACCTCTTTTTAAGTAAATTAAGCTCAAACAGTTGATCTCAAGCTCAATTTGGGGTGGACCCAACCACCGCACCACATTTATAGCACAAAACCCCATTGATGTACCTGCAACTCTTAGAGCATGCAGCACAAGCTTAAGCTCTACAGATTTCAGATTGATTAGTGCTCAAACAAGTACACAGTTGGCTTTTTCACTCGTTTTGTGACCCCCCCCCCCCCCCCCAAAAAACACCAAAAAAAAGTACATATTTGGTCATCAACACCATCCATGGAATTGATTAAACATCGTCAAAAAGTTTCTTTTTAGATTAAAAAAAATGGTGGATGAACATAATCAGATAATCCTAGTAAAAATAAGAAATTACCTACAAAGGGATCTTACATGGTATCCATGAAGCGCATAGGAAAAGTCACATTGAGTCAAGAACAGTCAAATCCGCCAACAGTAAAACTCAAAAGGGAACACTAATACCTCAAGCAATTTTCCAACGTCATCAATTATGCACTTATCAAGGATACTACCATCATGGGAGAAACTTAATACCAATTAAAAGAATATTCGGCCAACTATATTATAAAAGATATATCTGCCTCAACATGTCAAAAGAGAAAACACATATAAATGTCTAATATAAAATTATGAATGTTATTTCAAAGCTTAAATGTTTCCTCACCAACATTACAGAAGAACAGTTTATGATTAAATCAGTAATCCTTTTAACAATTGTAAATCTGTAAGCATTCAACTAAAACATGAATGGAAAAGGGAATGGTAAAAACAAGAAACAGACCGAAAATATACAAATATAAGCTGCCAGTAAGCAACGCATAAAAAGAGCAAACAGTGAAAGCAACATAAAGAACTGGAGTGAAAGCAGCCTCTAGTATATCATGCAAACAATACTATGCTACCCAAAGTTTTTTTCTAGATAAATACTATGCTACAAAAAGTTACAAATATCGTTTAAGTGATCATTTACAGTATGTCTACAAGAATAAAGATTTTGGATCAATGTGTTTTGCTGTAAAATTTTTGGGAGTACCAGCAAATATCTATTTAAAATTTTTGGGATTACCTGACCATGTGCTACAACACATCAAAAAGCAGCCAGCTGTATGGTGTATTAAGGGTTTGTTTTTTTGGCAACGTTTGCTGGCTGCAGTGTCCAATCTCCATGCCCATTTTACATAAACGAGCATTTGAGGCCTGCATTTGAAACAATTTCTCTCTCTCCCTCTCTAATCTGTTTCTATTTTATAAAGTCATCTCAAATTTTTAATTTTTTTAGTGTGGACATCTCTTATTTTTCACCCTTCAATCTTTTGTTTACAAAAAATGTAACAAATCAAAGCATCTTGGCCCTCTAGCATGAATCGATCATGAAGCAGATTGATTAGAAAATTCTGGTAAATCATTGATTTCATCTGGTGTCTAATGCATATTTCATTTACAAGTTTACTAGATCGAAATTTATGATGTTCAAAAATTATATATCCAATGTCACATTAAGTAAAGATTTATGATATATTCATTCTGCTTCATTTTACATTCTGTGATTTACCGTTTACGATCCTTTTCAATGTATGATACAGTTTTTATAAAATTGATGCTACCCAACCCCACCAATAAATTTAAATATAAATAGATAAGCACAGACACACACCAAAAACAGCAACCACCACTACCACCTTGAATGACACATTTAAACTTTCATTAATCAAGAAAGTAGATAATTATTTGGACAGATATTGCAATACCTCATCAGCCTTCAAGGGCACTCCAATTGCACCAGTAATATAGGAAAGAGAAACTTCCATATTGTAGACAGATAAATCAGGATAGATATATGACTTGCCATCAGAATATATCACTTCAACTGGCTCAATTTCAAACTTTCTTTCACAATATTCTGAAAACATTGTCACCTAAGAGAACAGAGGAAGATCATTCATTAAACTACTACAAATCAGATCTCCAATCCAAAAAAAACTTGAACAGGAACATCTCAATTGCCTACCATTGTGTTTAAAACAATCTTGGCTTTTGTCAGATCAGTGGCAGTACATTCAATGAATACATTCTTCGTCTCTAATTTGATTGCTGAATGCGCCCCATTTATAATAGGAGGCAAAGACAAAACAGTTCTGCATAAAAAATAGTAAAATACATTTAGGAAAGAAAAAGGGAAATAAAACATTAATGCATCAAACTTTATATTACCAATACAATATTTAAAAGAAATTGATAGAATAATATATAAAAAATAACACATCAAGAAACCATCATAATTGCAATTTAAATAACAGCAATTTCAATAAATTGTACAGTAAAAAAGAGGAAGAAATTGATAGAATAATAAAGGAATAGCAGCAATTTAAATAAACTGTACAGTAAAAGAGCTAAGAATTCTTATACTTGCAAACACATCAAGAAACTATCATACCTTCTACTGTCATACAATACAGGGAACACTGGTGAGTTCTCAATTATGTGCAAAAACTTCTTCAGTTTCAAATCTGACTGCCAAATCAGTGAAACAAACATTTTGAAATGAAACAATTATACCATCAAGAACGATGTAAAATAAAATATTCAAGCTCCTGAGAATTATGCACAAAGACTATATTACAATAATTTAATATTGCAAAGTCAAGGTATATTAACAAAAAAAGTCTCAATATAAGACTCACTTTGTAAAACTCCATCAGCTCATCAGCTCTGAAGTTCTTCTCCTAAATTGCAAAAGACGAAGTTACAAGCAATCAGTTCAAACATTCTTTATTGACTTCATTATTTTTCCGTTAAAAGAACAAAATAAGATATAAAATGTGAGAAGCAAATTTACATAAACCTTTGCTATCTACGAAAGTATGGGAAGTTCCAGTATGACAGGAAGTGCTCAAATAAATCAGATAAAGTGAAACTCATAACCAAGTAATATGAAGGTTAATTCGCTAATATTACAGACTGAATCTTATTGGCAAAGGGAAACGCAAAAACTAGAAGTATGCCAAAACAACCAAAAAAAAGGTCACCAAAACAAAAACAAAGAGGCTCACAATTGAGAAAAAACTATCTGCTTCGGGAAACTGTCTACCACGAGATTCGATACTTTTGATTTGGATAATTGAATATCATACCAGAAGAAAGGATAGCTTAGATGTCAAGCAATACACCAGTGGGAACCAGATTGGTTCCATACTCCGTATTTTTTTTATAGGTAATAATACTTTTATTGAATAAAAAGAACATCGTGTTCAAGACGATGAGCACTCTAGACATGAAAAAATACAAAAAGCTCAAGTTAAAGCTAACAGATTGTAAGACAGCAGAAATTGAAATAAATTGAGCCAACTGAAATAAAGTACCAAAAAGATGTGTTAAAAGATATAAGGATCTCTCATTATCTTCAAAGATACGGTTATTACATTCCTGCCAAACTAACCACATTAGACAACCTGGAATTATATTTTACATGAAAAAGTCATTCTTTTACAGTGTCTTTAAGTAAGGCATTTCATGACATTCTGTTAATCAGAAGCATAAAATGACATTCAGTCTCTCCAGCATAAATCTTTTTTTTCATGACCCTATCAGGTACCAGTCCTGCTGACAAAGTAACAACAGAAAACTATGTCCTTGGTAAATAATTGAATTAAAAATATAAACATTACCTGCTTGAGTGGAACAAAATTTATACTTGACGGCGGCAAAGCCTGAAATAAAGAGATTCTTGTGAGTCACTGATGCAGTAATGTGTCTTACCTCATTTCATGAAGCCTACGAGTAACATTTGCACAAAGCAGATTTAAGCACAACAACCTAGTACAAATATGAGGGAGAGAGAAAGAGAGAACTTGCCAAAGCAGAAAATGTTTGTGGATATGCTTAACAAACTACTATTAAACTCTCCCACAGCCAGTCACAAAAAAAAAAAAAAAAAACAAAAAATATCTTCAAGACCCTCAAACTAACAATATAAAAACCAATTTAACTATCATAGGATCAGAAAAGCCAAAAAATATTGAGGAATAAATTAATTCAACCATTCAGAATAAGAAGTTCCTAACTCAAAACTCATATTTAGGCCACACAGACTACTCATAAGGGAGGTAGAGTCAGTACGGTTTTATTTCCACTCCATATGCAGCTTTTTAAGTGTTGGAGGACCAGAGGGTTGGTAAGTCCAGAAAAACTCTTGGCTTGGAAATGGAACTTCCCTCTTCCTTCTACAAAGGTAGGAACTCAAATGAAAGAACTACCATACCCATACGTTCAAAACTAGTTTCATTCCTACTCCAATACCAAATGATACAAAACACCAAGAAAACATGTAACATGCCATGAGAAAGGAGAATTATTATTAAGAAAACCTACCTCATACGTGAAAGGGCCATGTAATGTATCCAGGTCATGAGTCCCAATCGCTACTAGGGTTCTTCGCCTAAAACAAATGTTAAAGGCAAGCATGTGAAAAGACAAATTACATAAAATATTAATAGAACCTTCCAATTGAAAAGTCAAAAGAAAAAAAAAACGATACTAAACAAATTAACATAAAGTCAAGACAAAGCAATATAAACTCAGCTCAAACAATACTAAGCCCTACTAAAGTGGGGTCACCAACACACACACACAATAGCAGAAAAAGATACATGACAGATGCTCCGTAGTTGTAAAACAATTCACAGAGCCAACCCCATTTTAGTTTCAATCAACAACTGCAACAAACCAAGGTTGCAGCAACAGGAAATTAATAGTATTTATACCAACAATTTTTTAACATTTTGGCAATTGAAACAACTCTACATCCTACAGAAGTTCACCATGCAGGTACCTTTTTTTTTGGATAAGTAATACAACGAAAGTACTTCGATTTGGACATATAACAATATGAGGTTAGCCAGAACATGGCACAGAAAAAACAAGTTTCTGCTCATAATAAAGACAGTGATAGGTGTAATACAGCTTAGCATCAGAATCAAAGTTGCGAAGACGCATGATTACTACTTGTTAGTCCAGTGTATACAAAGAAATTTTATCCTAACATGAGCTGTGAAGGTACCACATGGATAACATTTTTCTTTTTTTTGATAAATAAGTACCACATGGATAACATATAACATATGTTTGAGCAAAAATCTCCCCATGGATAACATAGTTTAACCCACCCCAGCCTTTCATCATTGTAGCCAATAAAGAACATTTTGACTGTGTAAATGAACCTGGTTCAAGCAGGTGTATGCCAGTGTTTTGCTATCCACTTGGACATGCAAAAGGTTCAAGGAAAGATACTGTAAATACAGTTGAAATGTAATTATGTATCATGATGTAGGTAGTCATTACAGAAGCTTTGAGGCATCATTTTTCTTTTGCTAATTTTAACAAATCTTTAGACAAGATGTCAAATGATCAAGAAAATTAATTTGAAGACCATTGACTCAATGACACACAACAACTGAAGACAAAGTAAATCCAAAGATTTTCCTTATGTTTTATTGGTAGGTCGACTTCACCCTCCACCTTATTATTACTAAGACAGGGAGTGCCATTTAAGCTAGAGCTCATAAGTGTCATCTCTACCTCTCTTAGCTAATTTGTTTCTCCCATCCCATCAACCTTTCGAGGCATTAAGCCCATCTTCAATAGGTTAAATCTTTAAATGAAAATATCTCCCCCCAGCCCTCCAAAACTAAATAGAGTTTATCAACAGTTCTGACATGTGCCAGGTTTTCAAATCCATCTTTTTTTTTTACTCAATTTTCTAGTAATTGTGTCGCAACCATCATGTCCTAACTATGGTCAAAATTTTGAAAATAAAATAATAATAATAATCAACTGACACACCATAGACACGCATGCAGTTGTATCTTCGATGAGTTTGTGCAGGGAGCCATGTCCATGGGCTGCCTATTACAATGAAAAGATCAACACCCTCATTGTTGCTTCTTTCATCAGCCCCCTCTCTCCCTCTTTTAATTCCAATTCTCTCCCCCGCCCCCCTTAAGAGTCCTCTTTGTGGTCATTGTTGACTTACCAAGCTAACAAAACTAATCAGATGCAATAGCCAACCTGAAAACAATGTTTAGGGGCTGCTTCTGTCTTTTTGCTCCTTTTTCCTTCGTTCACTACCGTGAACTCATTGTATTTTTCTTGCTTTTCTTTCATTAATAATATTTTCTTCTTACTTATAAAAAAAAAAAAAACAATGTTCAGTTGGTAATCCACTTGTTTCAGTAAGCACTGGTTGTTAACTTCCCAACTTGACATAACTGGGTTGCATAGTAGGTTGATACTAAACCCAACCAAACCCAACTCATAAACACCTACATCAAAGTGCAAGGCTACTAGACAGCATGGAGGCACAAATATATCTTTCAAAGTTTAGATAAAAATTGAGAGTAAATATAAAACCACATGCATTTAAGCAAACCATTGTGAATATTTCATAAGATTACCATTATACATTCTGATGTTTGCATTATTTGTTATTACCATGTTGTTTATACATCCCATGCATAAACCATGCAAATCAACCTTGAAACAAACTGTGAAAAAACTAGAACCAAAAATGACTAACCATTTCATTTTTAGATTTAGTGGAAAAATATGATCAATAGTCAGCAAAAATCTTTAACTTTTAATCATTCAAAAATGTTTCAATCTGCAGTTGTGCAATCAGCTAGAAGACACAGTATGCCAAGTTACAAATGATAAGTGAATCTGGAATTCAGAATTCATTACCGACAAATGTTCTGATGAAGCTTGTCTTGGAGATCAATAAAGCTGTTATAACTTGCAGTATCAAATGTTACGCCTCTTAAAACAGCACAAACAACATAGGGACGAATTGAAGACGTCTGCAAGGGGAAAAAAGAAAATGGGTTTGAATACCATAGAATCAACTAGGTCATTTAAGGGGCAATTTTTCTCCACAATAGACTAGTGAATTTCTAAGATAATAACCTCTGGCTTCACATGCATCTTAAGCATTGATTTTGTACTGATGTTAGCCGCTTTATATGTCGGTATCTCCTGCTGCCCGTTGAAGATTCTAAGCGCTTGAGCAATCCCTTCAAGGCAAAGCAAATCATATCTGTGCATGTATATCAAAGGAGTATAATTAATATTGCTCTCATAATTTTTATAATCAAAAAAAAAAATTCTAGCAAGCAATTCCACAAAAATTAAATAAAAATCTCTTAACTCCTAAGGTTTTTTAAAAATTAATTAACCACATTGAGTTAGCTCAAAAACAGTGTTGGTAAAAGCACAGTGAGCACATAAGCCAATAAGCGCAAAGGCCTCTTAGAGCCTAGGCGCAAAGTGCAAAGTGCGCACCTGATTGAAGTGAAGCACATATATTAAAAAAATAATTTAATAAATTTAAAAATAATTGTTAATGAGAAATACAACAATCACACAATCAAATTATCATATAAATTGATATAAAACATTTTATATAATTCATATAACATTTATATAAGCCCTACTTTTGCAAATTTAACACAAAAATTGTAAGTCAAGTCATTTTAATTTTTGGATTAGCTAGAAATGAGTACTTCCATGTAATACCCTTTCTTAAATCTCAAATAGACATAATGCCCTATGACAAATTACTAATATTAGTTAATAATTTAATCACTTATGGACTACAAGTCTTTAAGAATTAGTCTACTATGTTCAACATCAACTACTAAAGTGACGTAACAATTACCACAAATATATTGTATCATACTTTTTTTTTTTCATGAATAAGCTAAGAATATGAAGACATAGTAGTATGGTAATTGGTATGAAGTAAATATTCCAAAGGGAAAAAATAGAAGAAGAAGTTGCTATGGACCTATGGTCTATGGTGTTTGGTTTGTTTGGAGTAAGCTAAGTTATGTTGCAATCTGTAGTGGGGCTTCTAGCATGTTGGCAGGGCAAATTAAGATTTGGTCGTCATCAAAATGGGTATATTTGGCTGATTGTTCCCCATTGCTTATTGTGGTGTCTTTGGAGGGAGAGAAATAGTAGGTGCTTTGAAGATATCGAGAGATCCATACCAGACATCAAGTTATTTTTCTTTAGAACTTTAATGGATTGGTTGGCTGCTTTACGAAACCAATCATTTTTTTCTTTTCTTGATTTTCTAGATTCTTGTAATTTTTGTCCTTGAATTGTTTGACCCCTTGTACACTCCCATTAATAAACTTATTACTTATCAAAATATATATATATACACATCACTTATAATAACAAAGTAATAAAAGTAAAATTTATTGGTGAAAATAACATCATATATATACTATAGAAAAAATAAAAGTTGGATATTAGAAGTTTTGGTTGTGCTAAGTGGCTATCCAGGTGGCTATCTTTGCTTTGCAACAAATGGCTACATTCTCATTAATTATTAAGATAGTTTACCTTAAATTAAACTCGATTACATATCAAGTGACTTATTAATTGTTAGGATAGTTTAATCTTGGTAAAACTCTTTCAACTAGGTTTCAAAATTTAAAAATTTTGCTTAAACTAAAATTCTATTATCAAAAGAATCAAGTAATTTATTTATTTTACTAGAAGAAAGTCTATCAAAGCTTCAATTTGCTCAATAACTTTGAGATAGTTCCAACAATAATAGAAATTTTTTTTTTATATTTACATGTAATTTTTAATTAATCCATATATTGCACAGCCAAACTACTAGTAGTTATGAAAACTTATGAATCAATGAGTAAAAACTTAGTTTAAGTTCCTTCAGCCAAGTTATGCACAACTAGTCCATAAATGGTCAGATATATCAAGAAGAATCATCCAATTGATGACATTTCACATTTGATGTGAATAATCCTTTTCTTATGGTATCCATAAATCAATTTTAGAGCCCTCTCATAAAAACTAATATAAATTTTAGCAAATCTATATATTAAAGTATTTTCTTTCATTTTTATTGATAAGTTACACACTCCTTTGAAATTTGAACTTACCACCTCATTTTTCACCCTCTTCAAAAAATCATCTATCTATCATTTATATAGAATTGGAATAAACTCTTTAGTATCCAGTTTTCTATAGTTCCAAAAAAAATCTAACTTTTATTATTTAATTGAAAATTACAATAAAACACAAATTAAATAATTAAGAAGTTTAAAATTCAAATTTCATAAAATTAGGACACATTTTATACAGAAGCTAAAATTCGAATTCTGCACATCTAATTTTCTATTAAGAGATAATAAAGAGCAACTTTAACTTGGATTTGCCCAAATAAACAAAAAACCATATAGATACATGCATACATATATATATGAATTGAAAAGTTCTTTGTTTTTGTATATTAAATAATAAAATACCTATTAGCAGGTACTTCAATTTTGTAGATAACTTCTTCATCGCCATCAGATTCTTCATCCAAATGCTTTTCCTTCCGCATAATTGCTTTCTCAGTAGTCTTTAAAAAAAAGAAAAAAATAATAATTAAAATAGAGAAATCAAGCATTTCAAAATTAATAGCCAAAAAGAGAAAGATAAGCAAGCGCTTACGACGTCATCGAGTTCAATCCCGAAACTGAAGCAAAGCTCTTCGAACTCTTCTTGCGCTGTTGAGATTGATTCAATACAAACCAACACAACGTGATCAACATCTCCTATAAACGAATTTAAATATAAAAAAATTTGTGATTGGAAGTTGAGAGAGAGAGCTGACTGTAAGTTTTTCCAAGAGCCTCGAAAAGACGATCTCTTCCAATGCTGACAGTAGGCATGGTGGACTACAGGATTTGAGTCTGCATATGCAAACGAATAACAATGAACAATGTTTTTGAAAAACCCTAACCCGATGGAAAGAGAGAGAGATAAGGATCAGGTTTTATTGCTGTGGTTCGGATTCTGTTCGCGTGAATTGGACGAGGAGGAAAGGAATCGTGGTTTTTGAACTTTGGGCCGGTTTTAGTTATTGGACCACCCTTAAAGTCTAACAGATAGAATGAACTACAGGCAAAAATGATTTTCAGTCTCTGAGTGACAGACTCACAAACACAATCACAGATACACAGATCAATTATTCCCACATTCAATTCACAATCATCCTCAACAACAACAACAAAAAAAAACACACACACTATAATCAAATATTCACACAAACTGTAAAAGTATGGTGTGGAGAAAGAGCATCAGAGAAAAATCATATCAGTATTAGGTTTTGAAAGAGATAGCAAATACTTGAAATTGGGTAAATTGGGATGGAGATTGGAGAGGCCGGCGGCGTCGGTGGATAAGTCGCCGGTGGTTGATGCTTGATTATCTCCCGGTCTCTCTATACCTCAGTCTCTCTTGTCTGTCGCCTGTCTCTCTTTTCTTTTTTCTTTTTTTAAATTTGGAATTAGGTTAAACGGCGTATCTTTCCATGATGGGCTGGGGCCTGGGCTGATATGGTCTTGGAGGGGAGGGGGCCTTTAATACCCAACTTACCCTGATTTTTTTTTTTTTTTTTTTTTTTTTTTTTTTTTTTTTGGGTTGGGCTCTTTGGGTACGTCCTAACTAAAATTGTGTAAATTTATAAAGTTGTTACAATAATTATATAAATTTATACTGATTTTATTTATTTTATATTTAATTTTGTATTCTTTCTTTATGTATCACGAAGATAAAGGAAGAAAGTGGATTGCAATTGTTATGTGTGAAAAAAGATAAACAATAAAAAAAATCAAGAAATTTAGATATTTTAATAAAATATAGTGTAAAATAAATAATCTAATATAGAGTGTTTTGAAAAGTGAATATGTAAAATCGAAAGTAAGTTCTTATACTAAAATAAATAGAAATTTTTTTACAAACTGATACGAATACTCTAAGTAAATAAGGATTATTTGACAATTTTTTTCATACCCATTGAGTTGTTAAGTTTTTACTAGTTTTTATATGAGCTCACAATTAATATCATTTTTTTTTCTACCTACCACTAATATCTATCACATTAGTAGATGCCAAATTTTTTTATCAAAATTTTGTGTCTCTAGACTTCTTTGGAGATAAGTTGTGTTTTACAAGTAATACAAGTGTAGTAGAACAAAATCTAAAATAATGGGAATTATATTCTTTTCTTTTCTCTTTTTAAAATAATGGGAATTATATCCTTCTCTATCTTTTCTTTTCTCTTTTTAAAAGGAAATATGCGTACGAGGAATATGTCTGTTATAGTGTTATATCATGTTTTTAGTTTTAATGTTTTGGGATTTTTTTATAACTTTGAGAATATCTTTCTCTTTTTTAAAGTGAATATCATGGCTTTACTTTTATACATTAGAACAAGTAATAACTTCGGTGAATTTGATTCGAAGTGTTGAAAAGAAATTTATTCTTGTTTGAGTAGGAAACAATATTTTAATTAACCTTGTTCCAAATGAAATTTAAAGTACTATTACTAGCTTGAAATGAAAAATTGAATTCGAAGAGTACGGTCTAGAGCATAGTTTTAAAAATCGGACCAGACCGGTCGGTCCGACCAATTCAATCGGGAATCGGAGTCAATCTGGTCCGGTTAAAACCTCCAAAACCGGTCAAAACATGGCAAAAACCGGGGTTGAACCGAAAATTTAAAAAAAAAGGGTTTGATGCCCAATTCAGTTTTTAAAACCATGGTCTAGAGTTCAGAAATGCCTCTATGTCATCACTATCGCCTTTTACTACGGCCACACCATAACCATTACCACCATCACAATATATTTAACATTTTCAAAGTTGTAACCACTAACCAAACACTAGAAGGTAAATTATTTTTCACTCACACACACACACATATATATATATATGTCGTACAAAATATGTGAGAGTTAGAATCAAAACTTTGTCTTTTCAGAGGGTTAAAGTCTAAGCTTTGTCTAGTATGATAGTGCAAGCACACTCAAAAGTGTAAGAGTATTAAAGACTAAGCTTTGTCTAGTGTGTTAGTGCAAGGGCAACTTTGAGTGCATTAAAGTTTTGGGTCCATTATTGTTTGAGAGTTTTATAATATGTATATATATATATATAAAAGTTCAAAGAGAAACCCCAATTAAATCTTAATTGGATTCTCAATTTCGCGCCATGTGTCCTTTTTAATTTTTAATTTTGTGTCAAGTGAATTATTAGATGTAAAAATCGAAAAGCCCAAATCCAATTAGATTCTAAATTGGATTTCAATTGGAGTCCAATTTTCCGTCACGTGTCCATCTAAGTTTTAAAATTTTGTGTCAAGTGAATTATTAGGTATAAAAACCGAAAAGTCTAAAACAATTAAATTCTAAATTATATATATAATGAAAAACCATTACATATTTTAAAAATATATAATTTAAAAAAGTGTAAGGTAATATCAGTTAATATCATATATAATTTGAACATCTTCTCAAAACAAAATGTATAATTTGAATTATATAATTATGATTGTTTTTAATTATTCGCATACATATGCACGGGACTATATCCTGGCATATATAGAATTATATATACACAACTACTGACACACAAATAGTTTATTTGTAGTTGTAATTCTTGTTATTAATGATTTATTTGGGTTAGCATTGCCTGTGAGTTTAGGCGTGAAGTTAGCGGAACCATGTTATTGTTTTGTGTATTAATTATGGCATTGCTATCTTATGGTTTAACGTGTAATTCACAACAACTCTAAGTTGTATAACTATGATTCTAAGTAATGACTTAGTACAACGTATTACATGCCTATGAATTGGAGTTTGTCTGAATTAATTCTAGATTATGGTCTGGTAATATTATTATTTTGGGAACTTAGAGAATAAAGATTTAAATCTTGAATATCCCTATTTGAAAAATTAAAACATGTTAGTTGAGCTACAAAACTCCTGGTGGTGACTATGAAATTATTGAAAACCTAAGTCATTAATTAATAATAAATTTAATCATTATTCTGGCACTCCAGACTAAAAGGTGTGCCTTTGATGCTGCCCTTAACATTCTAACGGTGCCTATACATGCAAGGCTGAAATGAACTAGGTGTATTAGCTTAGTAAAAGACATTAATATCCTTGGCCCCAACCCTAACGACAGTACAAGAGGTAAATTAGATAGTAAATCCATTTCAAAGGAACATTATTGCATATCCTAAAACATCTATGGGATATTGATTAGTTATTCACCACGGTAATAAAACTATTAGTATAACTGAAAATAAGGATGATAAATTCTTAGAAGAATAAATTTTATTTAATTGATATTTACATTCTTTTTTTTTTTTTTGAGAGAATAAGTTTTAATCTATAACGTCCACTCTTAATGATAACTCTTTATCATCAAACCAAGACATCAATCAGTTTTTAGTGTAGACGAGGATTTAACCCTATATCTTATTTAACCATTAGAGACTTTACTAGTTGAGTTAACTAGAACTCACATTAATAATTAATATTTACATATAAAAGGCTTCATATAGGTTTGGCTTATATCCAGTATTTTTTTACCTAGAATTTCCTTTTATTCTAATGAAAAATTGTCACATCACCCACTAACTAAATAAAATGTGGATATTAAGATCCACTACCACTTGTCATTGTTATTTAAAAGGTGAAACTACATTATTAGTCCTTAAAGTTTACCCTATGCGTGCAATTAGTCTCTCAAGTTTTAAGTATACACAATTGGTCCCTCAAGTTTTTAAAATGAGCAATATAAGTCTTTCCGTTAACTTCCATTAGTAGTGTTACTTATATGGTTAACGAAATAATGATTTGACATTTTTTAAATGATATGTCATTTCTTTTTATTAAAAAATTACAAAATTAAATTTACACAAGAAAGAAACTAGACCCATTCCAATTCAAATTTGCATAACCCAGTACAAAAAATCTCCATTTGCAATCTGATTTACAAACCACGAGAGAATGAACAGTTCCAAGGCCTAGCACTGGCGACGCCGCCGCCCTCCGCTGAAGACGGTGGCCTCCTGCTTCACACATCCTTCTCCAACCAACAGCCACTGACCCACCTCCATGACTGATTCAGTGCTGGTTTCCCAGAACACGTCCTCTTTAGCTTGAGTTTTCATCCTAAGCAGCCTTGAGTCTTCAGATTGAATCAAAAGGCCCGCCAACCTGTCCAATCTGCATCGACTCAATCTAATCCATGTAGATCTATTAAGTGAGGCGAGTTAGGTTAGGTGGGTTAAATAAATACTTTAGTGGGTTATGTTGAATAATAGGTTGAAATATCACTAACCCACCACAACCCAATCCGCTCATGTGTGTGTGTGTTATTTTTATGTAATTTGTCATGTTGCAAAATTCTACCTTACACACACTCCCACTTTATTTCTCTCATCTCTTTCAATTTCATTTTTTTTTTTCATTTTCACATTTCTCTTCCATAATAAACTCTAACTACTCTCTAATACTTTATTATTATTCTTCTCTATGTACACATCTAATTTCAGATTATGAAATGTTTTAATAAAAAAAATGTAATATTTGTAATTATTTTTAATAAAAATTACAATTTTTTTCTTTATTCTTTTATTTGAGGGAGAAAACAATTATCCTAATTGAAATAATTTCATTTATTCTCTCTCCAGGGAAAAAAAATTCAAGTCAATTGAATTTGCCAACTTGTCCAACCTGCTTAACCAACCGAGTTAAAATAGTTAAAATTTTCAACCGATCAACTAGATTTATAGATCGATGGATTGACGGCGGATTGGAATTTTTCCAACCCGCCATTGGTTAAAAATATTGCCCTCCACCCCGCCCAACCCAACTCGTGCACACCCTTGCTTACAAGTTAGCAAAACACAATAAAGACATAAATAAAATAGCTACTATTTACTAGTGCTTAATAAGCAATGAAAATTAACCATCATACATGACACAAAAATTTGGCAAAACACACTTTAATATAATTTTGATCAATTGTCATTTTCACCTAATAAATTTATTTATTTTTTCATTTTAGTCCATTAATTTGATAATGTGGTCACTTTAGTTGTTTTATTCATAATCGATTCCATCAACTCCCTTAAAACGATGTCATTTCACAATTTTAACATTAAAAAATAATGTTAGAAGTTATTTGGAGCACAGAAAATGATACTTATTTCTCTCACATTCATGGTAAGGTCCACCATGAATGTGAAAGGAGAGCGCACCGGTTTTCCATGCTTCAAGAGTACCTAAGAATTTTCCTTATCTATGTTGTTGTTGTTATTAGAGTAAAATACTATTTTGGTCCCTAAACTTTAAAAAGTTCTTTTTTCATCTCTAAACTTTGTGAAGAGTTTTTAAATAGTATAGAGACAAAAATAAGGATGAAAAAAGAATTTTTTCAATAATTTAGAGATGAAAAACAAACTTCTAGTAAAGTTTTAAAACATAAATAAAACCTTTTCAATATTTTATGGATGAAATATGAATTTTTTAATAGTTTAGGGATGAAAAATGATTTTTTTAAAGTTTAGGAATGAAAAACAAACTTTTGGTAAAATTTCGAGACCAAAATAATATTTTACCCTTATATATATATATATATATAACTGAAACTTTTGAAATTCTCACAATTTTCCACGTCAGCATAATATTTAAATAAAACTATTTTTGTTTAGTCCAAACTTAACAAAAAGTGATACTCTATCTCTCTAACAAGTCCAACAGAGTATCTCTCTAACAAGTCCAACTTAAACTCAAACTCATCATTATCATTTTTTTTAAACAAAATTATTTTTGTTTAACTCAAACTTAACTAGGAGTGAAACTCTATTTCTCTAACAAGTCTGACTTAAACTCAAACTCAAACATCGATAATTTATCTCCAAATTTACGAGGTTAATCATGAACACTATAAAAGTAAAGTAAACCCCAATATTTTTTTCTAAAGCCAAGTAGAGGTATAAGGTTTTCTTATGTTATTTTCTTCTCTTCTACTTTGTTAATATATATATATATATATATATATTATGGTTTTTCATGTATTTTTTAAAAAGTAATTTTCGTACATGAACCACCGAACTCTCTTTAGCCATTTTTACAAGATAAAAAAGCTTGCAATAATTAAAATTATTATTGCGAATGTAATCCATCTTTCTCTATTGTTTAGTCATATATATCTATTTCTCTAACAAGTCTAACTTGAACTCAAACTCAAACATCGATAATTTATCTCCAAATTTGCGAGATTAATCATGAACACTATAAAAGTAAAGTAAACCCCAATATTTTTTTCTAAAGCCTAGTAGAGGTATGAGCTCTTCTTATGTTATTTTATTCTCCTCTACTTTGTTAAAAAAAAAAAATATATATATATATATATATATATATTTTATGGTTTTTCATGTATTTTTCAAAAAGTAATTTTCGTATATGAACTACCAAACTCTCTTTAACCGGTTTTTACAAGATAAAAAAGTTTGCAATAATTAAAATTATTCTTTAGAATGTAACTCATCTTTCTCTATTGTTTAGTCATATATATTTTGTTTTGTTTCAATAATTTATAAGCAGTGATTATTTGATTCTTTAACATTTTTTGGTCTTTCAGAAGTTTTAATATCTGAATTTTTGAGTTATTTTTTTGCAGTATCTAAAACAATTTAACAAATTTTTTGTAAGTCATTGCACGTTCAAACAACGGCTTCTACATCAAATTATAACACTAATTGAAGTCATACAAGAACAAATCATGCAATGGTGTAGTTTCTTAAATTTTTTATAAAATTATTTTAGTCTACCTCACAAATAGGTAGGTTCCCGTGTATAGCATGAGTTAGCGACTAATTATTATTATTATTATTATTATTATGCTTCAACATTTAATTTTGTTTTTCTACCTTTTACCTCAAAAAAAAAAAAAAACCATTTGATTTTCTTATCTTGCATATCCAAGCATTATTAAAATATAATTGAAATTGTAAAAATATATAAACTTATTTTTATTTCTCATTTGCAAGCATTATTAAAATATAATTGAAATTGTAAAAATATATAAAAAATTTCAGTAAAGCACAAAACTAAGCTTAGCACGTGCGTGTACCCAACACACGTGGGAAGCAATAGGAATACCCTAGTTCATAACATAAATGATAAACCCCAGTTGTTGGTGAAACAAAAACCCTAGTTTCAGTGTCTCCGCTAATACATTACACACCAAGCTTAGCCTCAGAGAGAAAAAAAAAAAAAAAAAAAATGGGAAGCGATAGCGAAGCAGAGAAGACGCAGCAGAAGGAGAAGGAGAGGAAGAAGCTTCTAGCCCTCGCCCCCATTGCCAAACCCCTTGCTGGAAAGAAGCTCTGCAAGCGCACCCTCAAGCTCGTCCGCAGAGGTATATAGCTTTATATATGTAACTCTACTACATACATATACGTGTGTGTGTTTGTGTCATTTGTTTTTGGTTTAGGATCTAAAGACATGGGTTGTTTTCCTTTTGTGCTGGTTCCTTTTAGAATTAGTATACATCGAAACACATGTTGGATTTTTGAACACTGTTGTATTTTAAACAATGTGAAAATCTTTTTTTATTTTTTGATTGAAAATTATTATAGGAGATGTGGGTTTTGATTGGATGATTGAAAAGCCTGATTGGAAATTATTATATCCTTAAAATTAAGGAGATGTGGGGTTTGTTTGATTTTTCAGATAATTTTTAGTACGAAGATGTTGTTCTTATATTTTATTTTCTTTTTAGGAGTGTTTATTGATCTAATTGTTGTGGTTTTGTGTTTATTTCTTTCTTTTTAATTGAAAAGAGTACATGGAAAATGGTATTATAAGGCTAAGCCAAGTGGTTAATTTGTGTTAACCTCGGGTTTGGGAGTGTGAAGATTACTGTTATTAGATTTATGGAATTTATCTTTTGTCCAAATTGTGAATTGAAAAGCCTGATTGAAAATGATTTCAATGTAACATTGTGTTATAGCCCATCTGGTAGATGTTGCAGCAATCCTATGAAGGCACTTGACAATCCTTTATCATATGTTCAGATGTTATTGCTTGATTTTCTGCAACTGTATGAGATATAGTATATTTATAGGGTAGGAATTTGGTGATGAAATTGTGGAATTTTACTAACCCAAAAATAAAAAAAGTTATGGACTTTTAGCCGATGAGCTTTAGCTCAAAAATATCACCTCTTTCTCCTACAAGATCGAAATGCACAAGGTGTATGTAATTTTCCAGTCAATGTGTGTGTTATTAACTCCACTTTGATTGTTTTTCTTTAGTATGTTGTTTATTGTATTTATCTTGATTTCACATTTGTTCTTCCAGCTGCTGAGCACAAATGCTTGAAGAGAGGAGTAAAGGAGGTGGTTAAGAGTATCAGGCGTGGTCATAAAGGGTCAGTTTTCTGTGAAATTCCTCTTCTTCCTGTTGGCTTTTCAAAATTCAAGTCAATGAAGGGTGCCTAATTTTCTCAAAAAGAAAGTGAAAGAACAGAAATTGATTGCATTTCATCTCCTTGTGTCATAGTCTCATTTTTCGATAGAAAAGGGGTACTTTAACATAGCTAAATGTCTTTTACCAAGACATTAAATTATTCTAAGGATATAAATAACAAAAGGATGTGGCAAAAGATCAGTGTGTGAAGTCAATTAAAGAGTTAGAAACCTCATGCTCCGCTTTAATTATTAGTTATCTCCTTGATATAAATGATTCTTCTTGTTTAGTATCATGCATAATTGCATGTACTTTTTTTCAGTACTTCTGTTGATAACAGTTCTGTTCAAATGTGCGAGAACTGTATCAGTCTTTTATATAGCATGTAAATAAATTTTATAACTTTGTTTTTATGTGATCATAAAACAAGATTGAAAGTGGAAGCTTGGTGAGATCTCTTGAGATATGAGAGATTAATACATGAATTGAATGTAAGTGGTGGACATACCGTTCAAAGATAGTCGAAATTTTTGCTGATGATAGAGAAATCTTGCAAAGCACATAAAATGGGTGTAGAGGTTAAGATAAACGAGGTTTTTTTTTTTTTTTTTTTTTGGGTGGGGTGGGGAGAGATAGTTCCCTACTTTTCAGATTCTTGCTAAATAAAGACATCTCGGCTGATTGATTTTGCATAGTCAAAAGTTAGCTTGATATGCAAAATTGTTTCCTGGAATTTATTTTTTTGTTACAGGGAACTTGTAACTGATTGTTTTGTTCCCAATGTTGAGTGCAGAATATGTGTTATAGCTGGGAACATATCACCTATTGATGTGATTACTCATGTTCCAATCTTATGTGAAGAGGCTGACATTCCCTATATATACGTTACCTCAAAAGAAGTAAGTTTGCAGCATTTCCTTTAATTTCTTCTTCTCTATATTTTTCATGGCATTGCATCCTTGTGGTTTTCTTCCTATCTTGAGAATGGCAAACTTGTCCAAATAATTTCTTCTACTTGTTCCTTCTCTGGCTTTTGGGAAAGTTTTATTTTCCTTTACGGTAGGATTATCATTTATTTCTATTTTCATTCAAAAATATCATTGAAAACTCAAATTTTTACTAGAAGTTGTTGTGAATGGTCCTCTTCTGTTTACAGTGGTGAATCTTGGCCTGTGCATCGAATGTTACTACCTTGTTTGTTTTAATATTGCTTATAGACTAGGCCTTTAGGTATGCTCAAAGAAGTTTCCTGAACCAAATCCGGTTTAAAGAAGTTTAGCATTAGGAATTCTTGGTAAAATGCTGTGTATCCTTGGTTGGATTTGGTTTGTCTGGTTTTCTTTGAATCGGATATTTTCTCTCATTTTTGTTCCTTCAGATAAATCACTAAGTCTTTTATTTAATTATTTTGATTAGTTTGGTTATTGAGTATATCTTACCATATGAATGTGTAGTGATTTTGTTGATTGTAATTACATTAAGTCATTAACCGTTCTTATTTAATGGTTTTTCAGGACCTTGCAAATGCAGGGGCCACTAAAAGGCCAACATGCTGTGTTCTCGTGCTAACCAAGCCTACAAAAGGAGAATTAGGTGCAGAGGAACAGGAAAAACTAAATGAAGACTATAAGCAGGTTGCTGCGGAAGTGTCTGAACTTGCATCAACTATTTTCTGAAGTAGAACAAAGCATTTGTACTTTATTTAAGCTGGTAGAATATCTTGCTGTTTCATGTAATCTTTTGAAGTGGGTAGAGGTAGAGATGTTTTCCATATGTCCAAGCATTTGGGGTGTCTTTTGTGTGTTAAGAGCAAGCAATGTAGGTTCATAGAGCTTAGATCCAACTTTTGAATCACTAAGATAAACACATTGGTGCTAGCTAATTGTCTTGGACGCGTACTTTTAAATATGAGGCTAGAAAGCTTTATTATGTTCATTTTTTCAGTCCTTTTTGTTATCTTCTCAATTTTGCACAGCCCAAGAAGCAGTTTTCTTATTTCTAACCTGAAAATCTCAAGTTGCACGAATTTGTTTTTATTATATAATATATACTTATTACCTATCAAAAAATATATATATAATATATACTTATTGATACTGATTTCCTTTTTTTTTTTTATTTGTTTTGATTCTGTTTTTTTTAATCAAATTAGTTTCAATGTACCATGACTATTCTACATGTATTCTCATCAACTTGATTGTACTAGCAGTTTTGAATGTCTGCACCAACAGGTCTCCTCTGCAATTTCATAATAATCTGCAACTCTTGTTCCCCTTATTTGGAAACAAAACATTTTATTAGTGCCAGTAACATAACTCTAAATATGCCGGAAACAAGCATGCATTCAAGCCAAAAATCTTAGGGTCGTTGGTATCTGTTTAGCCATTTTGTTTTGACAATTTATATATCATGAATCGAGAATAGAACCAATGGACGATGCTTGGCTCCGAATGATCACAGCAGGATCCTATCTGATATTTGTCAATGCAGGACTTGAAGCCCCCTCCTCAAACAAACGGGCAATTCTTTGGAATTGAAAATTCCTTTTGTATTTCACTATTTCATATGGTGGAGGGGGTGAGAGGAGAAGACCCATTTTTCATTCTGTATAGGAGGTTATTGTGAAACCTAGAGAGGCGGAAGTGGCAAATCGCTCCTGCCGAGCATCTTAGCTTAGTAGCTTAACACACGCACACATAAATAGGTTACTTGGCTATAACTTTCGAACTGTGGAGCTATTGATAATCAGATCTCTACATCAAGGGTTATGAACTTATGACGTAAATGTTCATTGTATACAGAAAATTAAGCAGCTTGGCAAGAAAATTACTTTTGTGATGTCAAACCCTTGAACAAGAAGACACCTAAAGCACCAATTGCCAAAGTTAGATTAAGAGGGACGCCAATGAAATCAACATCAACCAATCTGTTTGTCTAATCTGTTCTTTCATGTTGCCACCTCTCTCCCTAGGACTCATGCAGAGGATTGCTCAGATTTTCTAATTGATGCATGATTTGATGTTGTCTAAAACTACCCCATTCCCACGTTCTATCGAAAACACAAAAAATAAAAAATTCCTAAAACTTATCCTTTCATTTATTCATTTCTTCTCCTTTCCAACACTATGGAATGCATAAGAAAAAATGCTAATAACATTAGATCCCAAAAACTTTAAACTCATAATATTCATTCAGCTTCTTTTTCATTCTTTTGTCTGATTTCCAACCGACACTATTTTCTTCTCCACTTATTGTTTTATATACTGAATTCTTCTTAATGGTAAGACATTTTCATGTCAAAATTGGTAAGCTTTTGAACAAATTTATATACTACTTTCTCAATTGAATCATATTGTGTATTGTACTTTATCAACTATATGTGTTGTGAATTGGTAACTTTATTATCTTCTATGATGCCCGACTATATAAAAGATGTAATAGAAAATTTGATTGTGAATGAAAAATTATGACACTAAATCCAAAAACAAGAGCCTCATCACTTGCATTTCGCGCGTGTGATGAGGCTGGTCTATTCTATATATATCTAAAAGTTGAAGTGTAACATTTATTGTTACTATGCTCATATTGCACCACTTCATCTGCCATATCATTGGTTACATAATTATTATTTTTCTTATTTATTTTTTATTCCTAAATTTTGTTGACAATATATATATATATATATTGACTTTACACATTCAACTTTAACAGTTTTAACTTTATGTATAACTTTGCATTTACATATTCATCTACATTAATTTAGATATTTATACTAAACAATAAAATCAATGAATAATCTAAAACCACAAACAATATCTATACATATATATCTAAGCCATTATATAATAATGGAAGCTTTGCAATAACTTTTACAAAACTTCTTCTCACCCAAAAAAAAAAAAAAATTTACAAAGCTGATTCTTATTATTTAGTTTTTGCAATTTTTACTTTGTTTAACCTTTCATCTTCTTCAAGCATTGTATTTTTAGTTCAATTTTTCATCTCTTCCGATCACTATCTTCTTAAATTTTTTATTTGATTAAGTTTCGTTTATTTTTTATTTTTATCCTTTTTGGGTAGGCAAAATTGTAGTTTTTGTAGACAAAATACTCTTAATAGTTTTATTAGAAGTATTCTATAGTGTCACTTATTTAGATAAAAGCAAAGTTTAGTCAAACGAAAATAATTAGATGAGTGACATATTTTCACTTTTGTAATTGTATTATTATTATTATTATTATTATTATAGGTAGTTTATTTGTATAATATAAAGCAAAAAGTAAAAAGCTACATATTTTTTTTACGTAGTTATTTCCGTTGCGTTTGGATAGTTAATGTGCTAAGGTTTATTTATTGTCTGAGACCTTAAATAGTTAAATCTTATTGAGCCGCCTTGACAATATTAACTAATAGCTCTCACTATTACCTTTAAAGCAACTCCAACAAAGCAAATGAGAGGGAGAGAGAGAGAGAGTGAGAGAGATTGTAAAAGTAAAGTAAGATACTAATCCACTCATTCCGTACTATACTACTACAACAACAACAACAACAAAGTATCAAAGAAGATCATATTGGCTTTATTATGCCCAAGCAATGCCTAGGATAGGGAAGAGTGTCCACAACCGTATTAGAAAACTAGAGAAGATACAATATTTACAACACTCACCAAGTCACCAGTGATATTTATACAGCCATCAGTACTCAGTAGTACATTTATTCAGCAAGAAAGAAAAAGAACTTATTTAGAAACTTACAGGTATTCACCCTTTTTTTGGGGGCAAGATTTTCAACATTTATAATAATACTATAGGACCACCCTATTATAAAACCTAAAAAAATGTGACTTGGCTATAACTTTTCAAACTTTAGACCTATTGATGTTCACATATCTCTCTACCATAATGGGTTCTAATGTCAATGTTCATTGTATACAGAAAATTAAGCACTTGGCAAGAAAATTATTTCTGTGATGTCAAACCCTTGAACAAGAAGGCACCTAAACCACCAATTGCCAAAGCTAGAATAAGAGGGATGCCAATGGAATCAACATCAATCATTCTGTTTGTCTGATCTGATCTTCCATTTCGTGACCTCTCTCCCCAGGACTCATTCAGAAGATTGCTCAGACTGTCTATTTGGTGCATGATTTGACGTTGTGATCGGGCAATAAGAAGTATCTGTTCAGGAAACAGTTCCAATAATCACAAGTGTTCAAGGGAAATTTAAACTAAAGTCATATTTTAGACATGAACAATGACAGAAAATCATCCAAGGAAAGCATTTTTCTGTGACTTGGGGCATGTAGGATTTGATGCAATGGATGGATCTGACTCTAGACACACAGGTAGTTAGATAGATACATAGACAGACAGACAAATAGCCTCAATGCCCATGACTCCTGATTGTCTAAGGATGAAGAGACAACCAGAGAAAAGAAATTCCCTATATGCTTAAATTCTTGGATAAATAATGGCTGACAACAAAAGTCCCTGTTGAATGTCTGCTAATGTTCTCTATCAACTTCCTTTGGGAAGTAGAGCACAAAAAAACCTCAAATGTGGTACTTAAAAACCTGGGACCGCTTAAGGTTATTCTACAGGTGCTATTACATTTTTATGGCTTTGTTGTTTGTAAATGAATAGAATGAACCAATAAAGATTTCATTCCAAAATGCTTTCTATTAGTATAACAAATTCAAAGCCATATGTGTTTACTTCCATCCTTCCACATTAAAAGGAATCTTTTACATGTCATTCTATTGTTTGATTCATGTTCTAATTACTTAACAAAAGAAAAGTCATGTTCCGAGAAAAGTACACATAGAACAGAACATATCAATAATAATTTGACCCAAACAATTGCTTTGCCTACTATTAGCAAAATTGAATCCAATGTCGCATATTATATCCATTATTGATAAGAAAAGGAATACTTTAAAGTCTCATCCTTACAGAGTTATTCACTACCTTGCTTTAAAATTATTATGATATATTCAGTATTCCTTGATTTTCCTTTTCAAACAGAATACTTTATTTTTCTTTATTTTTTTCAGGAAGGTTCTGATTGTAATCTATCTACTGCATTTTAACATTGGGCAGCTAAAATTTCATTAAACAAGAACTTCATAAATAATATATGAAAATATAGTCACATATTCTTTCCTTTTTTTTTTCCACCAAGTATGGAGACATGATATTCACTATACCTCTTCCATTTGTGGGGACTCCCTAGCCAATTGGGAAGAAGATGAAGAATTGGGCAATAATGTGCCAGTCAATGAACCATTCCCCAAGCCAGTCGCAAAAAGAGAAGTGGGTCCAGAGCCATTGCAAGCTTCAGCCTGCATAGCCAAGTTTTGTTGACTAGCTGAAACTTTCCTGATGGAGATCTTCGAATTCAGCTCTTCAATACGAGATGTAAACTCATCCATCCTCTCATTCAATGTAGAAATTTGTTCCGAGAGTTGAGTAATAACTCCCTAAAGGAATTGAAAAACAAATTGATGGGTGAAAACTAATGCCACATATAGATGTCGTGAAGGCAGCAAAAGAAAGAACTAGGGAAGAAAAAATAAAAGAAATAAAACCATCTGCAGGAAAAAATAATATATTTTTACCAATCATGTGGGTAGATGGGTTCAAGTTATACCTTGTTTAACTTTAAATAATGTTATACCACCTAATAACTTTTATTGAATTAAAATTTTAATAAATCACCGTTGGATTACATGTTTTCTATGTGCTTAACATGTGTGCCAAATTTCGTACCAATTAGATGTTATTTACTATTCGATCCCTAAATTCAACTTTTATACGTAGTTTCAAAAATACAAAAACTTCAAATTTAAATATTTGATAGATGACATATTTATTGATTTTTGATGATCTTGATCTTTGACATGTGTATTGAGGACATAGAGAACATGTAATTCAATGGTGGGATTTCAAAATATATCCAATAAAGGTTATTATATGGTGTAACATTGCTTAAAGTTATACTAAGTATAACTTGAACACAACTCATACTCATATATATATATATATATATATATCCAGCCTTGATTATGGGGGAAGGGAGTGCGGTTTGAACTAGAGAGTTCGTTGGCAACGAAAAATTGATCTAAACTTGTCTGTGCTTCTTTCTCTTTTAGTTTCTTGGTAACCATACAATAGAATGATAAGAATCCACATTTTTCTAGAACTTTCTCAATTCCATTCTCTACAACTAGACAGACTGGGAGGTTCTTGCAAAGTGGTTAAAGAAGAGACTGAAATAATAGCATTGGACAACTCTAAAGGCAGAAAAACACTCACTTGGTTTCCAAGTGTTGCAGGTGATTCTGGAGTTCTCCCATCAAACCTTCTATTGTTGATAGCAAGTTTTGTCAGCTTGGGCAGGTTCTTGTCCCGTTGACTTGTGAACGAATGTGATAAACTTCTGCTCAACACGTAACATATTATCATGAGGCATAGTTGCAAACTCGTGAACTATACCAAGAATTGACTTTATTTAATTATTTTTTGTATCATGTATAGTAAGATATATAGGCACCTTGAAAATTAATAAAATATTATAATTTATATATATATATATATATATAAAGAAATTAAAGCATTCATGCTGCCTTCAACTCTTATTATTTTTAGTATATCTTAAATTCTTTTTTGTAGCTTCAGATTTTGCTTCATTTCCTTTTTTTTTCTTGTCAACTTTGATAATTCATAAAAAGCAAATCTCGATTTTTTTTTTTTCAGTTTTTATGATTCTTTGTACAATATACAAACACTCTCAAAACTAATGTTAGACAGTGTCTAATTTAAACAATGATAACATCATAAACTAATTAGAATAATAGCATTTCACAATTTATAATGTTTTACTCTTTCTATTTTATTAATTATATTTTTCATTATTTTCCTATTTATCTTTCATTACATATAATAACATATATGACATGCTTGTGTATGAAATTACTTATTGTATACTTCTCAATCATTATAAATTGTAAAATTAAATGTTTAGTAATTTTAAAAATACTTTATACAATTAACAATGAACATTTTAATACCTTAATCGTGATAATTAAATCTGAATTTATTTTTCCAAAAGAAACAATTAATTAATTTTTATATAAAAAAGAAGCAGACAAAAACATAAAGGTGATATCAAGCATGTTGAGTGTATTGGGTGATACACTACGTATCGATATTATGTATTGGACCATAAGATATGTACATTGTATTGTGCAGTACACTAACACTTATGGACACTTATGAGATATGTATCAAAATGATAAAAAATGTGATACATGTATCATAAAATATTAACAACTATGGTGAGAGGAGACCTCACCAGTCCCTGTTCTTCATGAATGAAATAGTTATGAAAACTTTCCCAACAATAAAATGAGAAATATATAAATAGAGCAATTTGGGGGAATGTGAGCTTCTAAAAGCATGATCACTTGTAATTAACCAGTTGGTTGCAACCACTAGAACCACTGGCTGTTCTGTAACAAATCACTAATCACACAGATGATCAATACCGACACAGATGTCTTCTTTGTGTGATTTCTTTCCCTACTTCAGTAATTTTTTGATTAAATGTTTTAACATCTCCCATTTCATATTGCAGATCTATAAAAATTTTGCTAGAACTAGAGAATACCGGTTGAGATACTTCATTCTTCTATCTGCAGAGGCTCGAGAAAGGGCTTCTTTAGGGCTTGAAACCAAATCATCTTCTATACTGAGCTTTGACTTCAAATCATCTGGCAATGCCTGTAAACTGACCAGTTAAGACCATGCACAAGTCAGGTATATATGCACACACAGCTAAGAGAGTCGTACCATGACATCATTAACAAGCTTCTCCAGCTGAATTTGTTCTATGTAAGTGCGAGGAACGTATGAACCATCCAAACCCAGTTGCTCTGCAACATATTTAACATATGAACGATCTTTTCCCTGCACCTTTATACAAAGAAAAGGCAGAACATTATTGCTAAGCTTAAATTCACCTAATAAGCTATTAGCAACAATTCATGCATAAAATTCTACAGCTGAGCACAAATATATCCAATCCTGCATATTACTAATACAATGGGCTTCAACTGTCCAACTGTTATGCCAAGGATATTCAATATTTCCCCTCAAAGTAGTTCCGAACAATAACAACAACCCAGCCTTTGTTCCAAAATTTTTGAGTCAGTTATGGATTCTCAATAGACTAATTTGGGTTGGTCACATGCATTCGTTTCCACATTCTATTCTATCCAAAATCATAATCTTTGTTACCTCTTTCAGTGATATGTTTTTTTTACTACTTCTACTAATCTTATTTTAGGTATATATATATTAACCTTTTTTGTTCCCTTGGCTTGAATCAATTCACTCTTCCACACTAATGCACTAATCTATCTCCTCTCCAAATGACCAAACCATTTTAAGTGACTTTCACTCATTTTTCCATCTACAAGAATCACTTCTATCTTAAGCAAATTTCCTTAATCAAATCCTTTATTTCCTTCTATTTCCAATAATCCATCTTAACATTTTCATTTCAGCTACATTTATTTTATAAACATGTTACTTCTTAACATCCCAACATTCAGTACCACAAAACATAGCTGGTCTTATAACAGTCCAATAAAATTTTGGGTGAATGCACTTACACCCCCTGAACTTTGGGGTAGTTGTACTTCTACTCCCTATTCTTTTATTTTAGCCAATTTAATACATAAACTTTCATAGTATAGCGGTAAGACTCTTGATGCACTTCTCTATTTCATCCATATTGCTTTTTCTATGATTTACATCCTCTTCAATCTCTCCATCCTTATGAATTATTGAGCCAAGACATCGAAAACCCTTGCTCTTTAGTATCTCTTGACCATCAAGGCTTACATTGACATCATTTTTTTTAACTTTAACTAAACTTACATTCCATATACTCAATTTTAGTCCTACTTAGCTGATAGCTTTTTAGATTCTAAAGTATTTCTCCAAATTTCTAAATTTCATTAGCTCCGCGTCTAATTTCTTCCACCAAAACTATTTCATATGCAAAAAAACATATACCAAGAGACTTCATCTTGAATCGATCTTGTGATCTCATCCATCACTAATGCATAGAGATGTTAATGCTAATCATTAATGCAAACCTATAATAGGAACCTCAATTGTGATGCCTTGTTCTCACACTATTTACAATTTTGTCGTACATATCCTTAATCAACTTAACATACTTAAGAGGAACTTCTTTCTGTTCTAAAATCCACCACATAACCTCTCTAAGTACCCTGTCATACACTTCCAAGTCAATCAAAACCATATGAAGATCTTTACGAGCTTATTTATAATTTTTCATTAGACATTTAAGTAAGAAAATAGTTTCCATGGTAGATTTCCCTAGCATAAAACCAAACTGCGTCTTTGATATTGTTGTTTCATGTCTTATCCTATGTTCAATCACTCTCTCCAAAAGTTTTAAGTATGACTCATAAACTTAATTTCACGATAATTTGTACAATTTTGAATATCTCCCAGTTCTTGTAATTTACACGTGTGTGAATATGAGGCAGCATGAGAGAGAGAGAGAGAGCTAGTAAGGACAGTTGTACAACATAGCTATGTCAAACACAAGGACTTGACTTGGAACTCATATAGGTTAAGTGCAAGTCAGCCGTTATCATAGTAAAGTCATGCAATAATTTTACTATCATAAACATTTCAACCAGACTAATCATTGCATGATTAACAGGTACCAAGAAAAGAACCTAACACAACACTAGTAAGGACAGTTGTACAACATAGCTATGTCAAACACAAGGACTTGACTTGGAACTCATATAGGTTAAGTGCAAGTCAGCCGTTATCATAGTAAAGTCATGCAATAATTTTACTATCATAAACATTTCAACCAGACTAATCATTGCATGATTAACAGGTACCAAGAAAAGAACCTAACACAACACTAATAAGGAGTGGAATTAGTATAATGGACTCAAAATCAATTCAAACAAACAAATGTAGTAATTGGCAGAATACCTGAACATATTTGCGATTAAGTTGTTCTAACCAATCAATTTTCACGTACACCCTATCATTGCAGAAGACATGGCTGCTCCGTTTCAGAATGGCTGCAATTGTATACCCCAAGGCCATGAGCCCTCCAAGAAGGCGCACACTGACTTCAAATGTGATTCTAGGTGATATTATAAATGGACTATCTGTAACCCATTCCTGGAAACAACAAGCAGAAATGGTGAGAACACTTAACTTTCCTACATTTTACAATCTTCACAGGTCTCTCAGAAAAACTCAAATTATGAAGTTAGAACATATCAGAAAGCCCAGTTGGCCACTCAAGAACACAATCACTTTATGAAATTAGTTTTGCTCATGTTCAATACTTTATAGATTCTTAAAGTTCAATACAATCATATGGTGTCATGAATGAAATTTCGACACGTAATACAAAAGTGCCCAGGATCTAGCTCCCAAAATGCAATGTTAAACTTTTTCATCTTGATTTCCTGCTTCAGTTTTTTTGGCGTACTTCCTTCCACAAATAGTTCCAAAAGCTTTATAGAATTTCTTATCAAAAGGTGATGATTGTTTGCTATTGCAAAATATCAAACAATCCAAAATATAAGAACATTTCTTAAACACCAATATACAAATATTTTCAGTGGAAATGGAGAAATATGAATACCAAGGTATAATTACAGAAAAAAACTGCTTAATTTTTAAGTAGACTGGCTTTGTAGTAAGCAGGGAAAAAACAGAAGGCCTTTAGGTACGATATATGGTATATGCTACAACTTTCATGGCTCTATAATGAGTGAATCTACTTTCTCAATGAGGAGAAGGTGAAGTGATGCATAGCCACTGAAGTCAGGTGCAGCCTTTTATACAAGAGGTGAAGGGCATCGCAGCCTTTTGTAACAGTCCGTCAGTTGACTACCACATAACTAACAGCTAGGATGGAAGAAAAATAAAACCAAATAGTAGGTAAACAAATAGCTAAATAAGGCGTAGCATCCAAGATAATACAGTTAAAGGCCATATAAGGTCTGAAGTGTCGCAAATTTCATACGAGTACCTAAATTCAAGCCTGTCCAGAAGATTCTTTTATCCTGATCAGAGGTGGAAGAAAATATAAAGTAGCCCCTAGAAGTCTGATAGAGACCCATTGTTAATGTACCGATACAAAAGGTGAGGGCCGAACATACAACAGGTGACTAATGGTCAGAAGGGACGAAACAGTAAAAACGTAAAAGTAGGAAGTTGACTAATGGACAGGTGGTATGAATCAGTAGAAATGTAAAAAACAAAAAAAATAATAAAACTAATTAAGGTGTAGAATCTAATACAATGCATTCAAAAGGTATGATTTAGCTAAAACTTAAATCAAATCCTTATATGTATATCTTTTACAATTGCCCTACCTCAAACATGAGATTGTACTTGCCATCCCTGTTCCTCATCCTCAGATATGACTGACACGCTTCAGTATCTTCACCTGGTGGTAGAAGATATATGTCATATGTTTCCTCTGTAGTTTCCTTATATTCTCCAGAAATAGCAGCCTTTATTTGATCCACTGTCACATCCCTTGTTGACTACAATAATAGAAAGCCCTCAATGCAATAGTTAGATGAAGTAAACAAATTCATGAGGCACTTCTAACAAATAAACTATAAAAACTGCAGGTTGAATGAGTAAACTAAAGGTTCACCTTTAGTATATAAGTGGGGTTCTGAAATCCAGTGAATGGATTAAACTTATTGATGATTCTTATATGTGCTGTTTGGAGATCTGGCTCAATAAAAGCCTTGTACATTGGATATACCTGTATAAGAACACATTTATAAGAATTACTACAGATGCTTCAAATGCTCAATATCTAGTTACTGAGGCACCTCAGTCAAAGCCCTTGAGTAAAATAATTAGCATGTGGTCAGTGAAAAAACCGTTTCAGAGATTTGATGAATTATTTCTTCAGGCTCTTGGCCAGCACGTTGAATGTCCCGTAAAACACGTTTGACAAGGTCAAAATGAACTCCACCCGTGACAGAGACGCGAAGATCTAGCAAAGGCCTCAATTTTTCACTTAAGGCATAGATGCCTTCAATAATTGTAATGCGGGAGCTGGGGACTTCAACTGTCCTATAAGAAGTATCAGCATGACTAAGCAATGAGAACTAAGATGTAGATGTTGGACTCAGTTTAAATTATAAAGGCACATGAGCTAGAGAGAGAGAGAGAGAGAGATGATGATGATGAGCAAAGAAAATTATATGAGCTCATGCATGAATGATGAAATAAGTAGAACTCTAAATAACACATCGACACAAAAGATTTTCTTAAATGGCAAGCTTTTCTGGTCATGCATCATAATCAACTAGGAAACAGTGAAGTTAATTTAAGTTTTTATTTCCTTTTTTTTTTTTTTTTTTCTTAAATCACATTTCCCTCTCCATGCAGGCAGATCTGAAGATGCACAATTCCTAGACAAGAGTTTTTATGATAAAGAGACTGGAGAAATACAAAACCTGTAACCAATGCGAGAACTAGTCTTGAAATCATATATAGGGACCTGAGTAGGTTTCCCTGCTTTTAAATCATGAATGTTCTCAAGCAAGGTGTCATAATCCGTCAAGCGTGGGTCTGTAACAAAACATGATAACCATTAGAGCCCTATCATGCATTCTTTTCTCATCTTGAATCATCAAATTTAATGATAAGCAGTTAAGAAGCTCTGGAGAAAGACCAAGAGGAGAAAAAAAATACACACAAACACACACACATATACTTAGGAGAACTAAAATAAAGGAAAGTGAATGACATTTCCACAAAGTCAGACAACAGGTGATAGGCATATGATCAAAATTATCCTTCATGGTCTGCAACATATTTCACTGAAAGTATTTAAGAAAACTTCAACTGGAATTTAATCTTAATGTGTTGCTGAAATAATGAAAAAATAGAATAAAATCAATTTACCATACAATTGGCACGCATGAAGGTAAGTCATAACCACAGATCCGGGTAAAGGAAGTTAACTAGTCAGTTTTAGTGTTTTACCATCATGAACTGTGGGTAAAACTCAAACTAGAGATATGCTCCTTCAAATCCAGGAGTATACAACCTATTTATATTAGTGATATCTCAGCCACTCAGTATAGTGGGATGGACAAAAAGATGGTAGGAGCAAGAGTGATGAAAATGGATTCTAAATCAATCATGCAAATTTTGTATTGGCAAATAACAATCTGAATAGTCTGTAAGCTTGGGGATATCCTTAAAAATTTTAATTTATTTGTTGTACACCCATATTCTTTGAATCTATGAAGTCCTAACAGTCAACTTCACCAATAATTAGAGGGTTCCTCAACCAGATGTAAAAAAAGTAAGCATGTCATTTATTTTCACCCACTCTATGGGAATATGGTAGAATAAAAATGCAATTGCTTGAGAGGTAACAGTAATTAATGCCTATAAGTACTTTCAAGAGAATTGTCAGTAAGAAATCCACAGATATCAATAAAGGGTCTTGTTAATGGGTGCCCTTAGGGCATTTCTTAATGGACCATTTTAGTAAAGTTTTGATACTATTTCATGGGAAATTCAGAAAGCTGTCAAAAAAATCAGTTGTTTTTTTCTTTTCCTATAAAAAGTTTCTAAAAATATTTCCTAAACTAATGTCCTTAGGGCATCCATCAACTTTTCCCATCAATAATTGCTGGTCACTTCAACGTACAAAAAGTACCGCGGGGGGGGGGGGGGGTGTGGGGGGGAACAGAAGAAATTCAACTTTACCATCAAAGTTCCCATCAATAATTCGACTAGAGTCATTGTAGTTGTCCATTGTTATGACAGCAATGCTGGGCATAAAGTTGAGCACCTTCTCAGTGAACACAGTCTTCCCAGCTCCAGAAGGACCTGCAACTCCTACTAATATTATCCCATTATTCTTTTGAGCCAGCAACTGGCATGCACGAATTACAATGAAGAAACCTTTCTCAAATGATAGTTGATCTTGGATTGGGATGATTTCATAGCGGTCAGAGTCCTTTCTTTTAACCAGTTGGACCTGATCCCGCAAGAGACCCGAACGTCGCCGAGGTGAAACAGCACCAGAAGAAGGATCTAGAGCCATCTAAAATCTAAACATACGTCTTCCAAGCTGCAAAAAGAGAGAAAAGAAGAAGTATATAAAATAAAAAAGCTAAAATTAGAATGTATTTAATATATGCATATCAAACAGCAATTGAAATTGCATAACTGCAAACTATAGTGTAATTTTAAATACATGGCTAAGATATATAAGTTCTTAATTGAATATCAGAATGCATACTTATCAGTAGATACATGGAATCTATTCCATAAGTATAGAGGAAGCATAAAGCATCCACATACATTGATAATAGGCTAGTGTGAATAAATATTGGTATCAACTTCCTCCTTCCTGTATCAATGAATCAAAGTTCTTCTGGGCCTATTGGTTTGGGATTGGAAAATGCAGCCTTTAACACTTTATTGCAGGTTCCTTTAACACTTTATTGCAGGTTCAAACCAAAATCAATCAAATAACTGTATGATGAATTTAAAATTGATGACTTGTTCCATCTTTGACCTTCCTAGTAACCTTCTTACCAAAATATATAGAATTTGCATTCCAGTATACCATTTTACCAAATTATACAAACTTTGCACAAAAAACAATTAACAAATATTTATAAAAGGCAAATGGTGAATAACACCCACCACTGATTTGGATGCTTCCTTCATCCATAAAGTGAGAATTTAATCAATTAGATGTCCAGAGAAGTCACCAGTTGTGTATCCAATGGCTTTCAAAAATACAATCAAGAAGCCTTCTTCCCTTTTTCTTTCTTTCTTTTTGTACTAGATGAATCAAGAAGCTGTTACCACATCAAATTCAGCATAGTAATTTAGCAATCATGAGTTAAGGAAATTCATCAATTAAGAACCAAAAGCACATTAAAAGGTTAAAAAAGAACAAGAATTTGAGCATACAAAAGACACATTTCTACCAGTCATCTTCAATCAATTAAAATGGATGTCACAGTGTGGCGAAACTGAAATATCTATTTTGCAGTCTCTCTATGATTGGACTTTGGAGTCTCTTGCAGTGTCAGTCGTGGGATTCTTATAATTTCTGGATTCCTTGAAGCTTCCACTAGTTGTGTTTTTTATTTTTATGCTTTCTATCATGTCTCTTTCTCTGATAGTTCCTTCTTTTCTGTTTTCATGCTTTACTCTTTGTATACAGCCTGTGTTTTTGGGTAGTGCCCGTTTTTTGTTTTAATGAATTTTTTAGTTTTAAAAAAAAAATCAAAATTAATGTGAATCTTGTAATGGACTGATTGAGAAGGTGCCACATTATTGATGAAGTAAACCAAACCCCCTATCATACCATGTTCAGGAGAGGCATACATGCAGCCATTCTTACAGTTCAGAAACTAGTAAAACAGAAAATAGTAATATGTCTCGGATGATCCACAAAAGTACCAATGGTTCATCCACCAGAGTTCTCAAAAATCACATTATTACTTGTAACACTTGAATAAAATAAATTGTCTACAGATACAACTAAAACCAATCAAATTCATATGGTGTTTCTTGCATTGATATGATTGTTGTCAAAGCAGAACAAAGATTCAAACATTGCACAAAATCACCTTTTTTTTTACAAAAGAATACACCCACATGTAGATTCCAATAAAGAAAATTTCTTAGTACCACTGAAACTTTCACAGCTTAAGACCCAATATGGATTACTTAGCTAAACTAAAATTTCACAAGAAACCATCTCAATGACACTATTCTTGAAAGTGACATAGTCGTTCATCAAAAAAAAAAAGAAAAAAAAAAAGAAAGTGACATAGTCAGAATATTGTTAACCAATAATTTTCTATGGAATTGATCAAGCTAAAAGCCAAAGCAGCCAAATTTAACAGCAATAAAGCTGGAACTAGAGTTGCCCAGAACAAGAATCCAAAAAATAAGAATGACCCAGAATTTAAATTCACAAAAAAAACAAAGAATAACTGAGATTACCATGAAAATGAAGCTCTTTGAGTTTTCTTGAAATCAATACAGGCAGAAGTAGATGGTTCTGGAAATATTCTTCATTGGGATGGAATTAATTGTGATTCTCATCAGAGAGTGGGGACTGACACGTGGTGAGATGTTATGGGTCCAACCAAGAAGTGTGTGTGAAATTTAGAGATGGTACAAATTAAAGACCAAAAAAAAAAAAAAAACATTTTTCATAAAAATTGGGAATATGACTCTAAATCACAATTATCTAAATAAATGATGAAAAATTTAGATATCTGCAGTAGTGGTAGTCAACGGTCATGGAAGTATGGAACATTATCCATAAACTTTTATTATTATTATTATTATTTATTTATTAGTTTTGGGGCTTGAAAATATTTTATTTTATTTTCCCCTGAAACGGGCTTGAAAAGATGACGGTAATAGATCAGATTAAGCTCCACATGGGAGATAGATATCTACAGTAAATAAATAGCTTCGACCCGCTCCCATTCATATAGCATCTTTAAATCTGTTTGGGATCCGCTTATTTTGCTGAAACAAATAATTTTTACTAAAAGTAGTATAGATAAAAGTAAAAGTTAGCTGAAATAGTACAGTAATACTCATAAATAGGACAAAAAAAGCAGTGAAACCCATGAATAGTAGTAAAAATAAACTGAATAGTAAAATAAGTTGGCAAAAATAATCTTACCAAACATATCCTTAATATATGTTTTTTTCTTTAATTACTTATATTTTTATTAATTTATTTGTATTCGTTCAAATCTTATTTTATTTGTTGGTTCTAGTTAATTTATCTATAAAATAAATAAATTCTACTTTATCCATAAAAAGATATTATAAGACCCAAAATACTCTTTTTGAAAAAAATGTTTTAAAAGTAATGTTACGTCACAATATTTTTACAACAATCATAAGTGATAAGTTGTTATTAATAGGTAAAAAAGTTATGTTAGTAGTACCTCATATATTAAGAGTAATGTTAACCACTAACAATTTATTGTTTAAAATCAACCGACAGACTAATAAACACAATAATAGTTTTTTAGACAGAATTAATAAAAAATTAGAATCTTTAGAAAAAATTGACAGATCCGCTATATATACTAAAATTGAAAAGAAAAATGATAGTTTTTTGGACCTCTATGAAAAAATGAAAGCTTTAAATTCAATTTTAGAAAAAGAAAAAGAATTTGAACCCCATCATAGATCATCTTTAGCAAAAACTATGACAAATAATTGGTATATAAATAATAGTTTAAAAGAAATTGTAGATAAGAACTTACAGACATTAAAAGCAACTGACAGATTAGTTGACGAAGAAACTAGCCCAATTAAGGAAAGAGTAACACGTATAGAAGATAAAAGAAAAGATCTCATAAAAGATAGAAGTACTATAGAAAGTGTCAAAGATATAATAAACGAAGACAAAGAAAGAGGTAAGATAAGGAAAGGCATAGTAAAGGAAATGATAGAAAACATAGAAAGACAAAAGAGCCTAATAGAGACAAGTAAGAAAGATAATAATACTCTACGTGGGAAGTTAAAAGAAGAGATAGAACAAGAAAGGACTAATACTATAGTACAAGACAAAGCAAAAGAAATGACTGAAAGACAGAATAGTGAAAAGATTTGTAGAAAGTTAAAGACAAAAGAAGATGTAGGGAAAGTAATAAGAAATGACATGCTAAAAGAAAATAGTGCTTTTAAAGAATCTCTACGTAGGAAACTTGAAACAAAGGATGAGATAGGAAAAGTCAACAAAGGTAGGAAAAACAATAATAATGGTAATTTAAAAGAAAAGACAAATAGTGATAGTGTAGTAAAAGTAAAAGTAGAAGTAGACAAGAAGTGTAATAGTTTAAAGGAAAAAATTGATGAAAAATTAAAATCTATTGAGAGAGATATAATATATACCCAAACGGATAGTTTGACAGAATTAACTAAAAAATTAGAAATTTTAAATTCACCTTTGGAGATAAACAGAGAAAGAGACATAGCAATTTTAAATACTACTGAGTTATCAGATAATGAGAAAATTGACAAACATGTTAGTAATACTATTTGTCATAAATGCAAATGATATGGACATACTAAAAAACAATGTGACAGACATAATAAAATAGTTAAACAAATAAGTAAATTAGAATTTCAAAAAGATATAATAAATGAATTATTGGAAATATTTCATGTTAAGCAAAGAGAGATAGATCAAGTAATGAAAAAGGAAGAGATAAAATCAACCAACCCACTTAAAATTAATAAAAGAAAAAGAAAATAAAAAGACATAATAATGAAACTAATAGAAAATCTACCGAATCACCATAAAGACAACAAAGAAAATTTATTAAAATTGAAAGATTCTATAGAAATACCTATTACTTGTATTAGGTGTAAGAAATATGGACACCATGTTACGGATTGTAGAAAGAAAGATAAAGACAAGAAAGAAAAGATAAAAATGAAAATAAAACAAGATGATGTAGAGATAAAACCAGTAGCTCTACAAGACTTAATGACAGAAGCAAAAATGGTAAAAAAGGAAATTAAAGAAATTAAGGAAGAAAATTCCACAGACATAAATGAGCGAAATATTGCAGAAATAATAAACTTAAAAGAATTTTCTAATCCCACAAACAGAAAAGTTGATGATAATGATAGACAAAATTTCTTAAGTTTAATTGACAGAGTAATTTTCCAAAAATGGCATATAGAAATTACTTTAATAGACTCAAGAGCTGACATGAATTGTATACAAGAAGGATTAATACCTTTAAAGTACTATAAAAAATCATCTAAAAGATTAACTCAAGCTAATGGCGAAAAGCTAATAATTAATTATAAAATACCTAGTGTTCACATATGTAATGATGGAGTTTGTTTTGAAACAGTTTTTGTTTTAATCAAAGACCTTTCTTCTAAAATCATTCTAGGAAATCCTTTTATGACTTTACTTTACCCTTTTTTAACGACAGAAGAAGGTATTAAAACCACTGTGCTAGGGAAAGATATACTTTTTAAATTTATTCTCCCACCGATTCCAAAAGATATTTATTCACTTAATACCATAGTAAAGGAAATTGATAAAGAAAGAATTGATAGAAAGAATAGACATTTGGAATCTTTGAAGTCAAAAATAATATACAAAAGAATTGCTGATCAATTAACAGACCCCATACTAAATAATAAAATAAAATTATTCAGACAACAGATCGAGACAAAGATTTGTTCCAATCTCCCTACTGCTTTTTGGCACAGGTATCGACATATAGTATAGTTACCTTATGAAAAAGATTTTAATGAAAGACAGATACCTACTAAAGCTAGGCCAATACAAATGAATAATGAATTATTAGAACATTGTAAGAAAGAAATTGAAGATCTTTTAACTAAAGGATTAATCAGAAAGAGCAAGTCTCCTTGGAGTTGTGCTGCTTTTTATGTTAATAAATAGGCTGAATTGGAGCGAGGAGTTCCAAGATTAGTTATAAACTATAAACCTTTAAATAAAGCATTACAGTGGATAAGATATCCTATTTCCAATAAGAAAGATCTTCTTGACAGACTTCATGAAACAACCATATTTTCTAAATTTGATATGAAAAGTGGATTTTGGCAAATACAGATAGATGAGACAGATAGATACAAAACTGCTTTTACAGTTCCTTTCGGTCATTATGAATGGAATGTTATGCCTTTTGGTTTGAAGAATGCACCTAGTGAATTTCAAAATATAATGAATGACATATTTACACCTTTCACAGATTTTTCCATTGTTTATATAGATGATGTCCTAATCTTTTCTAAATCAATAGATGACCATTGGAAGCATTTAAATATATTTCTTAGAGTAATCAAACAAAACGGTTTAGTTGTTTTAGCCTCTAAAATAAGTTTATTTCAGGATAAAATTCGATTTTTAGGTCATAATATTTATAAGGGAACTTTAAGTCCTATTGACAAAGCTATTCAATTTGCAGATAAATTCCCAGACGAGATTAAAGATAAAAATCAATTACAGAAATTTCTTGGCAGTTTAAATTATGTTTCAGATTATTTTCAGGGATTAAGAAAAATATGCAGACCCTTGTATAAAAGATTAGAAAAGAATCCTCCACCTTGGACAGACAGACATACTATGATAGTTAGACAGATTAAAAAATATGTTAAGCAACTCCCTTGTATTGTTATCCCCTCTCCTGATACTTTCAAAATTGTTGAGACAGATGCTTCTGACATAGGTTATGGTGGAATTCTAAAACAAGTAGCAAAAAATGATGCTAAAGAACAAATTATTAGATTTCATTCTGGCTCTTGATCAGCTACCCAGCAGAATTACAGCGCTATTAAGAAAGAGATTTTATCTATCATACTATGTATTTCAAAATTCCAAAATGATATTTTTAATCAAAAATTTTTAATCAGAGTCGATTGTAAAAGTGCTAAAGAAGTTTTATAAAAAGATGTTCAAAATCTTGTTTCCAAACAGAGTTTTGCTCGATGGCAGGCTATTTTAAGCATTTTTTACTTTGATATTGAATATATTAAAGGGGAAACTAATTCGATTCCTGATATTCTAATCTGTGAATTTCTACAGGGAAGATGAGTTCCCCTGCAGATAAGAGCAAATCCCTAAAACCCAAAACCAGACAACCTTATGCTGCTCCCCTGATTCCTCCTCCCCCTAGCAGATTCCTCCCTTGTCCCTCTTTCACTTCACCCACTTTCTCTTCAAATAAATCTCATGAAAGAACCCCATTAACCTGTAGTCCAAACCCTTTCCAACCACTCTCCCCAAGCCCCAATCCAACATCCAAACAGACTTATGCCCTACCCTTAACCTCCTCAACCCCTCCCTTAAAGAAACCATTTAATGTAGTCGCATCTTCTTTTCCTCCTTTGGCCTCTCCCTCCAACCAACCAAAATATAGATCCTCTACCTCTCAGGAAACTCAAACTCAAACCCCAAAGGAAGATCACAGCATTAAACTCCCAAAAGACTCTTGGAATTTTATTTTATGGATTGAACCAGAATACCAGCACATAACAGACACCCTCTCTCTAGTCAGACAGCTCTTACCCCCAGGATGGGAACATCCTAAGACAGAAACTTTTAAGACCCAGACATTTTATGAGCATATTTTAGTTGATATAGACTCAATATTAGTAACACATATACCTTGTTCCCAGGAACCAAACAGAGTTGGTTACTCTAAAGTTGTTATAAAACAGATTCTCACTCCTGCCCAGTGGAAAGCACAACCCTGGATCACCAGGAACTTTTCTGTACTTTTTAAGCCTTAGTTTTACAATTATTATGACTATATGGAAGCTTGGGACAGATTTCTTTTATTCCAAAATAATATTAACAGGCATACTTGGTTTTTCCGGTTTGATATGTACAGAAAGAAAGATATGATGATTCCAAGATGGTTTATTGATTGGTGGAATTCCTATGGTCTTGAAGCTATGATTCTTCCCCTTGATCTTTTAAAAGCCTATGAGACTTTCAAGAAAGAACCAAACATACCGCATCTTACGGATTTCCCACATCTTTTGCAGTTCTTTTACAGGTTTCCAGATCTCCCATGGATTATTAGATGGGAATATAAGATAGAAAAGTATCCCCAGTATCCTTTTCCTATGCTCGCTAGAAAGTTTAAATTAAAATGGTGGAATAAGTTTAATTTTGATCATATTTGCCAAGAATTACAGAAAAAGGCCTCTTCCTCCTAGACAGAAAGTTCTAATTTCTTTCTAGAAAAAAGTCAAGTTCAGTGCCAACTTGCCTCTGTTTCAGATAGAAGACAGCTCAAGAAGCAACTGCTTAAAGCTGCATCACAAATTTCAGACGATGAAGATGACACAGTGATGGCATCCTCCTCTCCAAACTACAGGACTCACCTAGAAGCATTCCAAGATTCTCAAGACCCCTATGACATGTGACAGATAAGACAAAAGATTAAAAGATAAAATGACAGAATGCAGACAGATCCAGAAAGATATTTTCACAGAATATTATTCGCACGTAGATTCTCACAGATATAAAACTATTATTCACTAGCATGCGAACTGACAGACAAACTACTGTTCACTTCTACCGATAGATTAACTTGAGTTCACTTTACTTAACTCAGGTTACTTTTTAAAGACTTACCATGGTTTACTCCATCTATAAAAGGACAGACTCCAAAGACAGAAGACAGGTCCAATCTTTAGGTCACAATTTTAAGGTTCAATTCTCAGGTTCAAAGCTTAGGTCTAAGATAGCTCTCCCTCTCCCTCAGAAAGACTTTTGTAATCTCTCCTCTCTCTTGTAATCCTGTAACCCTTCCCTTCTAGACAGATATAATCTTGTAACCCTTTACAGATTTTACTTTGTAATCTTGTAACTCTTCAGACAGTGTTTATTTTCAAGCTTGTATGAAAGAAAGTTTGTTTTCAAGTTTAATCAAAGACAGAAGTTTTATTCAAGTAAGATTTTCTTAGTTTCAGTTTTCATATTCCATACTCTGTTTAAATTTATTTTGACTATATCTACTTTGCTATCTTCTTCTTTATCATCTATTTTATCATTGTTTATGCTTCTATATTACTGTTGTGCTCTCTCCTGGGTAGTTAATGGTAGGAGAGAGCACAACAGTAATATAGAAGCATAAACAATGATAAAATAGATGATAAAGAAGAAGATAGCAAAGTAGATATAGTCAAAATAAATTAAAACAGAGTATGGAATATGAAAACTGAAACTAATAAAATCTTACTTGAATAAAACTTCTGTCTTTGATTAAACTTGAAAAACAAACTGTCTTTGATACAGGCTTGAAAATAAACACTGTCTAAAGAGTTACAAGATTACAAAGTAAAATCTGTAAAGGGTTACAAGATTATATCTGTCTAGAAGGGAAGGGTTATAGGATTACAAGAGAGAGGAGAGATTACTAAAGTCTTTCTGAGGGAGAAGGAGAGCTATCTTAGACCTAAGCTTTGAACCTGAGAATTGAACCTTAAAATTGTGACCTGTCTTCTGTCTTCGGAGTCTGTCATTTTATAGATGGAGTGAACCATGGTAAGTCTTCGAAGGTAACCTGGATTAAGTAAAGTGAACTCAAGTTAATTTGTCAGTAGAATCTTGAACAGTAAAAGTTTTATGAATAGTAGTTTATCTGGCACTCTGTTCGGGTACGCATGCTAGTGAACAGTAGTAACTTTTAAATGCTTGTCTGTACTTTATGTCCATTTTTGTCTAGACTTTGTTAGGTCTATCTGAGAATCTTCGTACGAACTGGCAATAACTTTGGAACTCTGGAATAGCATTGACTTTTAAAATCTGTTTTGTCCTTGTCTAAACTCTTTTTACGCATGCTCGTGAACAGTAGAAATGACTTGGGGACATTTGTCTGTATCTGTTGGAAATCAAAATGATCTGGCGTAAGGGGATAGTGACCTGGCGCAGTTGTCTATCTTGTCTGTTATTTTGTCTAATTGGTAGTTATAGTAGTTAAACCTTTCTGATCACCACTTGAATACACTGTCATTTTTTACCTTGTATTATGAGGGGATATTGTCTCTATTGAGACGCCTTCATGCTTTAACTGAAATCTGTATTAAAGATTTCTATTTTGGCAAAATTTGGTTTGAGATTTTAGCCTTAGAATGGCTATCTTGCTTGCTAGGCAATTGACCATTAATTTTAAAATTAACTAATTAAAGGCCATTATGGAAGTGACAATGAGATGGGAATAAATATATGTTGAGAAAGGACAAGAAAGAACTAAAAGTCATGATCCTATAGTACAAGACAAAGATCCTGGCATAGAGATAGGAGAAATAATGGAAAGAGAGAGCACAACAGTAATATAGAAGCATAAACAATGATAAAATAGATGATAAAGAAGAAGATAGCAAAGTAGATATAGTCAAAATAAATTTAAACAGAGTATGGAATATGAAAACTGAAACTAATAAAATCTTACTTGAATAAAACTTCTGTCTTTGATTAAACTTGAAAACAAACTGTCTTTGATACAAGCTTGAAAATAAACACTGTTTGAAGAGTTACAAGATTACAAAGTAAAATTTGTAAAGGGTTACAAGATTATATCTGTCTAGAAGGGAAGGGTTACAGGATTACAAGAGAGAGGAGAGATTACAAAAGTCTTTCTGATGGAGAGGGAGAGCTATCTTAGACCTAAGCTTTGAACTTGAGAATTGAACCTTAAAATTGTGATTTGTCTTCTATCTTTGGAGTCTGTCCTTTTATAGATGGAGTGAACCATGGTAAGTCTTCGAAGGTAACCTGGATTAAGTAAAGTGAACTCAAGTTAATCTATCGGTAGAATCTTGAACAATAAAAGTTTTATGAACAGTAGTCTATCTAGCACTTTGTCCGGGTACGCATGCTAGTGAACAGTAGTAACTTTAAATGCTTGTCTGTACTTTATGTCCATTTTTGTCTAGAATTTGTTGGGTCTATCTGAGAATCTTCATACGAACTGGCAATAACTTTGGAACTCTGGAATAGCATTGACTTTTAAAATCTGTTTTGTCCTTGTTTGAACTCTTTTTACGCATGCTCGTGAACAGTAGAAATGACTTGGGGACATTTGTCTGTATCTATTGGAAATCAAAATGATCTGGCGCAAGGGGATAGTGACCTGGCGCAGTTGTCTATCTTGTCTGTTATTTTGTCTAATTGGTAGTTATAGTAGTTAAACCTTTCCGATCACCACTTGAATACACTGTCATTTTTGACCTTGTATTCTGAAGGGATATTGTCTCTATTGAGACGCCTTCATGCTTTAACTGAAATCTGTATTAAAGATTTCTATTTTGGCAGAATTTGGTCTGAGATTTTAGCCTTAGAATGGCTATCTTGCTTGCCAGGCAATTGATCGTTAATTTCAAAATTAACTAATTAAAGGCCATTATGGAAGTGACAACGAGATGGGAATAAATATATGTTGAGAAAGGACAAGAAAGAACTAAAAGTCATGATCCTATAGTACAAGACAAAGATCCTGGCATAGAGATAGGAGAAATAATGGAAAGATACGTAGGAACAAAAGAAAGACTAGAATAGTCAACAATAGTAGGAAAAAAAAAAAAAAAATATATATATATATATATATATACATACTTAAGTATATATATACTTAAGTACTACTGCTACTGGGTAGAATAGTATTATCTACCATTGTAGGAATCTCATCATTATCTATCACTAAGTCACTATTGTCAGTACTTCTATCCTTTGAGATGGAAATTTCTTTCGGTAAGTGTATATCCTTGGGGAATGGGGGTAGGAGGAACTTAAAGAATACTTCTATTTCCAAAATTTTAGTACATATTCCATTATCTGTCGTGAAGAAAGGGTAGATTAAAGCCAAAAAAGGATTTCCTAATATAACTTTAGAGGACAACTTATTTGTTAGGAAGAAAGGTGTTCTGAACTTGATTCCATTATTATATATGTATGCCTTAGTTAGTTTATTACTTATTTTAAGTCTATCACCATTAGCCTGAGTTAATCTGTCTGTTGTTGATTCATAATACTTAGAGGGTATTAATCCTTCTTGTTTGCAATTCATGTCAGCACCTGAATCAACAAGGGCAATAACTGTTAATGAAAATTCTTTATGAACTACCAAAGTTATCTCCATGTACCATTTTTGGAATATCATTCTGTCAATTATATTTAAAAATTCATCTTTATCATCCTCTTTATGAGAACTTTCACCAGTATAATTATGTCTGTCAAGAAAAGGGGAGTCTGTCAGAGGTTCATTACAATATTTAATTCTATCTTTTATGCTATTTACTTGCGCAGTTATCTGTTCAACCATGCCTTTTAATATGAAATTTTCTGATTTTAATTTTTTTAGTTCATTTTTTAGGTTATTAATATCTATTTGTAGGTCTGTCACAGTTATAGGTTTTTTGGGTTTAAATCTATCAATAATTTCTGTAAAATTATAAGTTGACTTATAATCTTTTAGATCTATTTCAAATCTATCAATTTTAGTGAAAGATTCTTTTAATTTAGATAAACAATCTTTCTTAGATTGTAGATCTGGAAGTTTTATCTATTAAATCCATTATTATGTCTTCTTGTTTTGTTAAGACGCTTATTTTTAATTTTCTTTTATAATAACAATTATCAGGATTATTACAGTTACATAATTTAACATTTTCATCATGTGAAGAAACATCTTTAGATGACAATGAGGTGATGTTACTATTATCTATTTGGTGAATTTCATTATCTGTTTCATCACTATCTGTCAGTTCTATTATACTCATTAGTTTATCCTTTAGTTTTCCTGATATATCAAGTTTATTTATCTTTCTTTGAAAATTACAATATCTGCTAATGTGTCCCTTTTTCCCACATTTGAAACAAGTAATGTCACTTTCCCTACATCTATCATGTTTCTTTCTTTTGGATTCTTCTTTCTTGTCTTTAGACTTACCTTTATAATATCTTCTATTATTGTTCTTGTATGTATCGCTTCTATCATCTTTCTTTTCTTTTCTTCTTTTCCTAGAGGGAGCAATTAATGGATCAAAACCATATTGCTCACAAAAAGTTCCTAGCTCTTTTTTAGCATATCTTTTTTCTTTTTCTATTTGGTTTTTTAGCCTTAAGTCATTACATAGCCATAGACCTATTTTATTAATTGAAGATATTATGTCTCCATATGTCAGGCTAGGATAGTCTATAGTTCCGTCATTATTAATTATATCAAGTCTAACTTTTTGAGCAAAGAAATAAGGTAAACCAGCAATGAATTTTTCTTTCCAGTAGGATTGTTGACAATCATTCCTACTTAAAAATTTTGAAATAAAAACATCTTTATACCATTGAAAATCTGAAAGTTGTGGACATCTTAAATTAATTAAAACATCTGAAGCTCTTTCTTTATATTGATTGGGATCACCAACAAAATGTTTAGTTATGGTAAAAATTAAAGTATTAACTGCATCTTGTGAAGGCTGTCTATCTGTCATTATAACACTTCCATCTGTTTCTCTTTTAACAACTGTTAATATTCCATTTCTATCATCATTATTTAAATAATGATCCCACCAACCTTTCGTCTGGCCAGTAAAACCAGTGACAATTAAATGAGCTATCTGATGGTCATGTTTTCCATGATTCTTATAAACATTAGTGAGCAAAGTCATTTCATGTAAAAGATTTATTATTTCATATTCTGACATTCCATCAATATTCCATTCATAAATTAAATCTGGCGAATAAGACGAATTAACATAAGTATGTCTTTCTTCAAATTGTAAATCAGGGGGAGTAGGTTTAGGATACCAATTCTTTCTGGGGTATAAATCTTCAATTCTTCCTTTTTTACGATCATGCGATGAAGATGCTAAAGTTAATTTATTAATTTCTAATTTATCTGTGAATTGTGATTCCAAATTATTTATGTCAGATAAATCTATCAAATCTGTCAATTGGTTGTCTTCTGATTCTTCATCCTTCGAAGAGTCAGTTCGTCCTATTGTATTTAACGTTACAATATTCTTGTTTTTTAATGGCTCCATATTCTTTAATGATTCTAGTTTCATTAAGTCTAGTTTTTTATTTATTTCATTAAGTAAATTATTAGTTTTTTCTGTCATGGGTTTCTTTAAAGGTGTTCTAAGGTGAGGAGGTATTTCATGAGGGATAAACAAAGGGGTATTGGACGTATCTTCTTTCTTTATAGAAGTAGAAGGGCAGGGACGGACCCATGTTGGGGCAGAGGGGGGCCATTACCACCCCCCCTCCCCCTTCTTTTGAAAAAAATATAGCACTGTGTACTTAATTTAAGTAGTCATCCTTTGTACTTAATTTAAGAAGTCATCCTTGACTCTTGAATTTGAAAAAAAAAGATGGTCAAATAAGGACAAATGAGATAAAAAATAAATATAAAAATAAAAAGAATAAAAAAACTAGAAAATGGCAATAAAAAAGTAAAGCCTGTGGGATTGGGAACTATGAATCAAATGTGTGTAGTGGTTAGTAATAAATGTTATTAATTGATAACGCTTGTTTGTTGATTTATTTTATAAATTATTAACTATTTTTAGAAAATAATTTATTAACATTAATGTTGTTGTAGCAAGGTATGTTTGTTTGGTTTATTTTTTGGACTAAATTTTGAAACTATAGAGCTATATAATGGAAATAATGAAACTTTTATTTGAATGGTTGATGATGGGAAAATTATCTATAATATTTGATTTTTTTAAAGAGAAAAAATTACAAATAATTTGAAGTTGATAATGCAGCATTGCCTCTAGTGTTGATGTCCCAATTCATGAAAATTTCAAACAAAATTCCAAAAAATTACCACCAATTAAATCAGTATCAATCCAAATTGTGAAAATATGAGATTATAATGTTAATAAATGGGATGGAATTCAACAAAGCTTGAGTAGATGTTAGTTTTGATTTTCATAAACTTTTTTGTGTTTATACTTTGCCCCCCCCCCCCCCCCCCCAATTTCGAATCCTGGTTCCGTCCTTGTAGAAGGGGGTGTCATTCTGTCCTCTATGTCTTGTAGCTTTTGACCAATTGTTTTTAGGTAGGTATTAGTGTAATTGTTCTGTTGAATTATACTATCTAGGTTCTTATTATCATCACTTAGACTAGGTCTTTTGATAGGAGTAGCCAACACTTGGACTCCACTATTTTGACTTAATATAATTGATTCAAAGGGTGGATAAGTCTGATACACTTTCTCATGATTTTCTGTCTTTGTCCATGACAATATTTTCTCTGTTACACTTATCTTTTTGTTATGATAGTCCAAAAAGTCAAAGAAATTGAAGTGTGTCTGTAAATTTGTCATCATTTCATAATACTTAGTTCTTAAATTATTTCTTTCTTGTTCATTGTATTCTTCAAAGCATTGGTTTTTTCTGTCATTATTTTCGGGTTTTAAGTAATCATATTTTAGTAGTTCTTTATCTAAAACAAATTATTTAGATAAAACATTGATTTGTCTATCATCTGTAAATCCTAAAATATCTGTGTGGGTAGGAGAATCAGGTTGAGGTTGAGGCTGATAAAGAGGTTGGTGAACATTAGGGGTAGGTTGTGTGGTATCTGTCGGATAATAAGCTGTTTCTGTCTGGACAGGGGTTTTCTTAGTGTTTATAGGGGGAAGGTGTATAACTGGAGGAAGATTCTGAGGAGGTAAAGGTCTAGAATCAGAGAAAGGTGTCCTAGAGGAAAAGGAGCTTCTAGGGGTAAACATCATAGGGGTCTTTCTGCCTGTAGAACTACTAGGTCTTATGAGACTATCGATGTGTCTGTCATTATTATTAAAAGAAATAATAACTGTACCATCTGTATTTTGGGCTATGAAGTCTGGTTCAGTGTTTTCTATATTTGGTGTAGGGGCAATGGCCTCAAGTTGCCATCTATCTGGAAGGGCTATATCTTTCCATTGTATTTGTTGAGGTACCCGCAATCTAGTGTTTCGGGTTGAGGCTTGCAGAAGGAAAGTCTAACCTTTAGGGGAAGGATCAACTATTGATTGAGGGTCTAAGGTGGTTTTCATCAGTTTATAATAAATCCTATAAATAATAGCTAAAGGTTCTGAGCCTTCTTTCATGTAATAACCGTTTGTTTTTATATTCAAAGTTAAAGCATCCATAATATTTCTGTTAGATAGGCTTAAAGCAAAGTTAGGATAACAATTAAAATATACTGGTCCTTTATGTAAACTTGTTTCCATCATTCCTAGGAGTGAGTCATTAAATCTTAAATGTTTGTCATCTCTTAAACAAAGTAAAACACTTGCATTTAAGGCTTCTCTTGTTAATGGTTTAACAGCTACTTGAACCAAGCCAACATGTAAAAATGCATATTTTTCTCTATGTCTGTTAATTGAGTCTATTGAAAATAACTGAATCGTTTCATATTCATTAAATAAAGAGTAAGTTCTTTCAACAGTTTTTATAGTGTAATCTGTCGAGAAAGATAATTTAGAAAAAGTAGTCTGTCTATAGATTTTATCAGTTCTTTCAGTTCGTATATTCCATTTATTCCATTCTAGTAAATTTTTGTCTATATCTTTCATGCTATATTCTTCAGAATTAACTATCTTATCACTTTCCATGTTTAGATTAGTGTGTGTCTGACCTAAGTGTCTCCTAGCAACAGATAAGACCCAAAAAACTCTTTTGAAACAAATGTATTAAGAGTAATGTTATGTCACAGTATTTTTACAACAATCATAAGTGATAAGTTGTTATTAATAGGTAAAAAAGTTATGTTAGTAGTACCTCATATATTAAGGTAATGTTTGGATAGAGCGTTGCGTTTGCTGCGTTGCATTTCTGCGTTTTCCCCATTTTTTTTTTCTCGCGTTTTCCCCCACAAGCGGCTACTGTTCATGTACTGTACATGAACAGTAGCCGCATCTTTTGACCAGTTTTCCGTGAACAGTGCATTCGTGCATTGTTCACAGACCCACAAATTTCATTTTTTATCAACTTTTTCATTAAAAATGGGTCCCACGACACTATTCACACATTTAAAAATTATTTTGCTACAGTGTTTTCAGTTTTCAGTTTCAGCAAAATAAGTTCTATCCAAACAGACCCTAAGAGAAATGTTAACCACTAACAATTTATTATTTAAAATTTGTTGTGAAATCATTATGGATATTGCATTACTCATCTATTAATCTAATATAATACTAGCATGTAAAAGTGTTATTAGCCCTTAAGAGCTGAGCTAATGATTTCTAAGATCTCATGAGATTTTTTTTTTTGAGTGTTTCAACTTATGACATCCACTACTGATGATAACTCTTTATCATCAAACCACGACACTAATTAGTTTTTGGTGAAAGCAGAAATTGAAATCTTTGACCCCATCTTGGAGCTACCCATGTCAGATTTTCACAAATCATCATGTATTATTATTATTATTATTATCACAAATAATCATACATTTGCTAACATATGGACATCTTTTCATTGGGTAGTATTTATTGCACACACTACGTACAAATATATATTGCCCAAATACACTAAAAACATGACTTTAAGTTACAATGTGTTTCCATTGTGTACCATGTTTTTCCTTTTTCATTTTACACTACAACAAGAATGACATTAGAAATAAATGCAAAACTGTAACTTACACTTTCTTTGAAAAACATTTTTTCATAGAATTTATTTTTCCATTAAACTACACTCAATTATTCACTCATCAAAAATAAAATGTCCCACTCACTTTTTCATAGCTAACATAGCAAGGCTTTAACATATATTGACAAACCAAACTATACACCCACAATTTAGCATTGATAATCACAAAGGTACGAAAAGAGTGTATCAAACTATCAATTTTGATTGATATGTGTAAAAGAGGGTACAAATCTTCGTATGGTCCTTTATTTAAAAAAATTAATATAAGGAGTTTCTCTTAATTGATCTTTAAGATGCTTTACAATCCGATGGCTATAAAGCTTAATTTTGAACTGTTTCCTTTAAAAAAAAAATGCTAGGACTATAATAAAATGCACAATTTTCGCCATAACTCATCACATGAGTGAATTGTGGCAAAAATTGTATATTTTATTGTGGCATTAACATTTTTCTTCTTTTACTTCCAATCTGGATTTATAGTTCTTAGTACTTAATTTAATGTGGAATTTTTTAAAAGAAACTTTGGATATTTGGCTGCTTGATCTTGAACTAAATTAAAAGAATGTTAAAGAAAAATTCTTAAACTTTTGAATGAGCAAAGACACTCCTTTTAAACTAGAGATGACGATCCTTGCCAGTAGAATATTGCTTTTAAGTGTCTATCTTTTCTTATATAAAGAAGCCTTTGTTTATACTTTATAGAAAACACAATGGTGAAGATGTCACGATTTGGATTATTATTTAATATTAATCATTGACCAAATTAGATGGTTGCCGATGCTTAGAAAAAAAAAAAAAAAAAAATAAAAGAAAAAAAGAAAAAAGAAAAAACTTAGAGTCACACAATTTTATCCAAAATTACAAATATATATTATGAGAACTCCTCAGCTGCTTGTGCAGAGGATATAAGATTATTATCCACATGGCCATCCTGGTTTAGTAACATCAGTTTCCCTTTCTTGTTGCAACTAGTAACATGGATGGATCTAACTCTTTTCCAAAGTAGAATCGATAAGTCCAATAAGATTAGGTATAGATGGTGACAATAATAAATAACTAGCCTCCTGAATTTGTCCATTCTATAGTTAGTTATACCAAAAACTTGGGATCAAAACTACTTATCTCACTGGTTGAGGGGCTCATGAATAGAGTGATTTATTATTGTTATTATTATTTCTGTAAAAGGAAACTATTCATTCAACTATCACACAAGGGACAGTACACAATAGGTGCCAAACTGTTATTTATAACACAGTGGAGGAATAGGGATGGTAATTTTTCCCCGCCCCGCTTAACCCGCCCCTTCCCGCTTCGCCCCGCGCGGGTTTTCCCTGCCCTGCAAAGGTGGTGGGGCGGGGATGGGGCAAGATTTTAGCCCCGCACCACGGGGCGGGGCGGAGATGGGTTTAGGCTTTTTAGACCCACCCCGCCCCACCCCTCTCCATCCCTGCCCCGCCTTGCGTTACTAAAGGTTATAATTGTAAAATTTTCATACCTCAAAACCCTACTATTTAAACAAACATATTAATATTAGTATATTTTATTCTATCCAATGTGATTCTTTACCTTTATTTTGTTGTGTTATACTATGAGATTTTTATTTATTATTATTTTTTTAATGATTGTCTTGTTAAACACTTAGATATATTATTCAATTTTTTCTAAAAATTAATTTGATTTGATGGGATAAATTTAGTTGTAATTTCAAGTATATTTTTATTAATGAAATATGTTTCATTAAAAAAATTGTACTAGTTGTAGGGCAAATTAACAAAAAGTAGAGTTTTATGGGGTGGGACGCGGCTTCGTGGGGCCCCAAGGGGCGGGGATGGATGAGAAAGTATTCTCCGTTATGCGGGGCGGGGCGGGGCGGGGATGGGACAAGACAAAACCATACGGGGCGGGGACGAAGACCCCATCCTTCGGCCCCGCTCCGCCCCATTGCCATCCCTATGGAGGAAAACCGAAATTAGCAACAAAGTGCCTACGACCATACCCAATTGCACAACTTGATTGGGTATTATTTTGTAGATCTCTACACTAACACATGGGACTACTATAAGAACTTAATTATAAAAAAAAAAAAAAAAATTAAATACACCAATCACAAAATAACACTAATATGTTGCCAATTTGGTCGTGGAGTTATTATCATGACTTTTTCACCAATTACAACTTTGTCACTTCAATGAATTGTTAAAAAGTTTATGAAATAAATTATGTACACAGATTTACTCAAACAGGAAAAGTCCCATAACAGGCATTGATACAAAGAGAATCCACCCTTTCCCAGCCAAAAGATGGATCTAGGTAGCAGTCAACATCATGGAAGACATGGTCCAGCTCCACTAGTCCCAATTCCCATGCCAGTAGGTTCAAGCATATTTGATTCCTCTTAGAGCAATCCACTCAACCTTTGCCTTACATAATATATGCTCTTTCCTCCCAGAATTAGCATTAGTTGTGTTTAAAAAAAAACATTTTTACTTTATCTATTTTAATAAAATTTTTATTATTATTATTTTGATTATTTCTTTATTAATAGAAGAGAGGAAAAGTAATCAAATATTCAAATTTTAGCACATTAGAGCATTCATATTAAAGGTTTCAAAAGCTAAAAATGCTATTTTTAAGATCTGACTCCAAAAAGGCACACTACATTAAGTATGCTATTTGCTATAAATTTTGACACCCAAGTACTGTGGGCTGCTCTTAAAAAAAATTACTTGTTTATTTAGACAAGTACATGGTAGTTAAAGGAAAACGTAAAGAAAGACATAAAGAAAGAATAAAAAAGAATATTTAAATGAAGTGGTAAAATAATAGAATATTTAATGTTGGATGTATTATAAAGTGAGTAAAAATGGATAAAGTAACATTTTGAAATGCTAAATGTTATATTTTATAATATTTTTGATGTAAATGCTCTTAATGGTACCCTTCTAAAATTAGAACATTACTATAGCTTCTGCTAATTTTTTTTTGGCATTTGGTGTGCTAAAACATTTAGCACACATGATGCTAGTATAGCCACAAGTACAATTAGATGTTAAATTCAATTCTCCCAAAAACTTAAACCAAAAATGATAAATTTAATAACATAATTTTAACATTAATGAGGCAACTTCGTAATAAATCAAATTGATATACCTATTTATATAAATTTTTAAATAGGCCATTTTGTAGTGGTATTTTGAGTTAAGTAATGTGTTTGAACTTAGTGAGAGATTGTCATTAAATATGACCAAGAGTTTTGTGCCTTAATTGGTTAACACATTCTAATATTTCTTATAGAACCATTTAATATTCAAATTTCCTTTTACTCATTGTACATATTACCCTTCATATTGACAGAAAACACCCCCCAAAAAAAAAAAGAAAAAAGAAGAAGAAGAAGGCACTCCGCTAGTTTTCCTTGATTCATGTACCATGTTCAAATACTATCCGACTGTTTTTTTGAATCCACTAATTTTTATCTTTCTCAAATGTAGTCATTTTATTAGTATTTTTAAATAAGAACCTAGTTAATTTATGAATAATATTAGACATGCTGCTTAATTTACAGGTTCGATACATTGAGCAGACATGCTGACACTAGTCAATCTAATTGTGGATCACGTTCCAAGTAAAGTAACGATTATGATAACATTATTTAAAGTTATGCCTGATATACTTCTTCATTTTGTGTATTAAAATATATTTACATAAAACTCTCTAAAATAACTCTATATTTTAGTTAATTCATTTCTCACATACAAATGACTAATTAAAAAAAAAAAAAAACTCACATAAAGAAAGATTCTAAGAATTAAAATATTATCTTTATCTCATTTTTAAATATTATGATACTAAATCCAAAATATAAAAAATATAAAATAAAAAAGAGTGCTAGAACCTAGTAAACTATTTTTTTATTTGAAAAATATATTAGTAAGTCTTTAACTCTTTAGTCCGGGAATATAGTCAATTTGTGAAGAACTCGTAGTGCACATGACATATACTAATATATATATATATATATATATTTGACAGAGGTAAAATGTCATAAACAAACAAATAGAACCAAAACATGATTAAAAAAAAGGTAGTTTGTCTTTTCTTTTTTTTTGAGAAACACAAGGTAGAATGTCAGAAACAAAAGAGTAGAACCAAAACATGATATAAAAACTAGCATTTGCACCCAAAAAAAAAAAAAAAAAACAAAATAGCATAGGAAGACACAGTATGCATTCCAAAATTGAGACAGAAGAGAGTCACACATTGGACCCCACCACTCCATTCAGTGTGATAGCCTATTTTGAGCAACATTTTAAGCCTTTCAAATACACTAACACATATTTCCATTCACTTCTTCACCGAAAATACTCAATTCTACCAAACACTCCTAAATTTGCCAAAGCAGCATAAAGTCAGGGCTCAGACTTCAAAGTTCCCAACTCTCACTCCGTCCAACCATTTCAGTTCTTGCCTACTTTTTTTCCAATAAAAGCCAATTCTCACTGTGTCAGTCACACACACACATTTCACTCCCTATCCAATCCTGTTTACCTTTTCAGTTTAGCCAATTCACACACAATTAGATGGATTTAGAAGGACCTCCTGCTAGCCATGGATTCTACATGCCTGCTGAGTGGGAACCCCATTCACAGTGTTGGATGGGTTGGCCTGTAAGTACATCCATATTCATTTTTCCAAGTTTACATGACATTATTATGTTATTCAGGTTCATGGGTCATGAAAATTTACTGACTTTTTCTTAATAATAGTAATAATAAAAAACTGTTCTTTGCCAGATACATAATCCATCATAATGGTAAAGCAGATGTATTAGTGGTGCCTCAATAACGTTTGTGACAATTTTGGATGTCTAGTGATAGTTTGTTTTGGATTTGAGATTTTATTGGAATGCCATTCTTGTGTTCGATCTTTTTTCTTTTGTATATTGTTAATTATCGAATTGGTTTTCTAATTGGATTGTGTGGAGGTATGTGTTCTATAAATATTTATGAATTGAAGATTAAAAATCATTTTGTTACATTACGTGCTTGCAATGTGCCAATGAATTCTGGCTCAAATGGTACTTCCTTGTCCTATAAGGAGTGGAGGGTAAGGTTGTGGGTTCAATATCCACAGGGTGTCTGTAACTTACCAATAACATATCTTATGTGCCTGGAATGTTGTATCGGTTTTATTTGTAAGTTACACATGCACCCTATGAGTCATATTATGTGCTTGGAATGTGGTATTTTGAACAATTGATGTTTCTGGGAAACTGTAGGCTTTGTGTACATTTGGTGACATTAAGAGACTACATCTACAGTTGATGAGACTAAGTGACCGTATGCTTTTGTACCATCACAAAAAATCAAAAAGCCCCCCCACCCCCCCCCCCCCCCCCCCTTTTTTTTTTTTGTTTCTTAAAGAAACTAAAATTTGGAGCTTGTTGGCTTTGCCAAGCGGATTAGAATACTTTTCAAATTAATTTAAATGAATTTGATACCTTCCATGAACAAAGATATCACAAATTTGTTCCAGTTCCTTTTACATGACGAATATATTAAGCCACCACCAAATCTGCTCATGTTTTTCCAACAGATTGAAAGCACTTCCAGTTGTAATTATTGAAATCTGCACTACAGAAATACAATTCTCAAGAACCCTTTTTGATATATATATATATATATATATATATCTATCTAAGCTTTATATCTCCTGATTCTATGTGCAAAATCATAGATTGTACCATGGCATTCTATCTATCATGCATAATCTGTTATGATGGTCAAGCTTCATTTCGAGTAACAGGAACGCCCAGATAACTGGAGAGACAATGCAGTGCATGCCCAACGTGTATATGCCAAGGTAGCATCTGCAATCTCAAGGTTTGAGCCAGTAACTGTCTGCGCAAGTGCTGCTCAGGTTGGTCAAATTTATAAGAGATGAAGATTTAGTCTCATAATTTGTTTTGATAATGTTCTAAACCAAGTTTGGAATGTGACATTATTACATGCTCAGTGGACCAATGCACGAAGTCAGCTACCGGAAAGTATAAGGGTGATTGAGATGAGTATAAATGACGCATGGTTTCGTGATACTGGACCTACTGTGAGCTTTCCTCTTTTACTCATTTTGACATGTGGAGTAGTATTATCATCAGTTTGATATTTAATTTGACTCTGGAAATGGTGTTTTGTGTTTTTATTATAATAGTTTGTTGTAAGGAAGAGTGCATCGTGTTCTGGTGCCTCAGAGCATAAGGTTGCCGGCATTGATTGGAATTTTAACAGTTGGGGAGGTAAGTTTTAGAATGGTCAAATCTCATATCTATCATAGATATAGTGTTTGCTTTCATATCTTAATTAAAAAAAAAAGAAAAAGAAAAAGAAAAAGGGTTCAACATTTTGCCAGACTTATCATGCTTTATGGGTACGAAAATCTCAGAAATTTAATCTTCTATTAAGTTCATAGAATGGGTAATGATTTGTTAACATACTGTATGCAACACCAGAGTAATTTGATGATCCTCTTCTGTAAAAAAGGAAAATGGCTGATCTACATCAGTAATTTGAGGAACTTAATCAGGGATCAAATTTGAGCGAATGATAAGCTTGTTCATGAGTGGTTATTTGGTAATCTTAAAAGGAAATTATCTCCTGCACTTTGTTTTTTGTCTTTTTTTATAAAAAATGGACATCAAACCGCCAAGTGAGTGACTCTAGCTGTATTAGTTAATTTTTTATGATGTCTATGATCTTGTGTGCTGGGTGCCTTCTCTAACTAAAGTTACTCTTAAAATTTCTAGGTGTTGATGATGGTTGCTACCAAGATTGGAGTCTTGACCTCCTTGTTGCTAGGAAGGTTACTGTAGCTCAATAGATCATAGCCTTCTTAAAAAAAAAAAAAAAATGTGATGTCTTCCCGTGGTTTTCCCAGGACAATTTCTATATATAGTTACTAATATTCTTATCATTTTCTGTTAGATTTTGGTGACTGAGAGGCTTCCTAGGTTTCCACAGTCTCTTATTCTTGAAGGCGGAAGCATCCATGTTGATGGAGAAGGTAACAATTTATGTACTGATTGCTTTGTATTTTCAGAGTACTTCTTGTGCTTCTTTTGAGATAATTATAAAACAAATGGCTTTGAAATGCTAATAAATTTATGGCTTATTGTCCATGTTGACCAAGTAGTTGGCAAGTTGCCTCGTTGTACTGTTTTACTTAAAGAGGACATTGCCATATGGATTATAGATACATGCATATTTTATTTTATATAATAAGGATGAGGGTATTAAACTCTTAGACGTGTTTTTGGAAATGTCGCCTAATGTAAATGTACCAGTGCACTGAAATGGCGTGACTCTTTTTTTGATAAGTAAGAAAGATGTATATTCTAAAAGTTGCTTTATGCAAAAAGACACAAAGCAAGCTGAGGTTACAGAAACAAAAAGAAAAACAAAACAAAGAATGAAATTAATTACAAAGAAGAAGAGAACTAAAGAACAAAGGGAGAGAATCACTAGATGTGAGTCTCCAAGCCCTAAACCAGTAAAAAAGAGAACTGCTAAATGAAGCAAGCAACTGGTCATAAGATCTGTCCAAGTCCTCAAAAGTCTGATGATTACACACCGTCCAAATATACCTTATCAAACATAACGGAGCTAAATTCCAACTGTGTGACGAATGCTTCCCCAACCAATTCCACCAACCAAATAGAAAATCTGTAACTGAGGGACTTGGTTTCTTTTGTGCTATATGGATTTCGTTAGAGCTTTATCAATTAAAAGTGATATAATTCTCACTTGATTAATAGAGTTACTGATTATGCTGATGGCTATTGCAACTTCAAGATGACCTACTTAGGTTTAGAAGGTTAGATACTGGACTCATTTTTGGTATATAGCTAGTTACATGTAACTTATTTACAAAAAAGAAGCAAAATTAATGTCTAAAGCTTCTGACATGATTGAAGGTTTTTTTACTCCATCTAGGAACTTACGGCACTGCTGCCTATTCATTTAAAGAAATCTGTAACTGCAGAGATTGCTTTCTTTTACTTGATAATTGTTTTCAAGAAATTAGTTTGCTTTAGAAGCATTCTCACCCGAATCTGTCTTTAATTTTTGAGATGGTGCATCCTTATCCATTTGTAATTATTGTAAGAATCTGAATCGTAGTTCAGGTTCAAGTTGGTTCAGGCAGGGCGACCAGACTTCCAAACTAGTCAGTCTTTCAGAACTTTTTTCTTCCATTTTTTAACCCGTATTAGTTTTGGCCTGTTTACTTTTCCTATATAAAAAATATAAAGTAATTTACCAAACTAGAGAAATTTTTTTGTCTTCCAACTTTTTGATTTTACCATTCATTGCTTGGCACCCCTTCTTCCTCTAATTATTTCAACATATTCAATTTTGAAAGAACCAATTGTTAAGTGTGAAACTCCTAAAATATGAAGTTTTCTTATTCTAGAATGAGCATGCAATATAAAAGGAGTTACACATTGTTTGGAAATTAAGGGATTGCATTTGATGAAAGATGCACTTGATTTCAGTTTGTTACATGCATTTATGGTCCCACATATTTATAATTTTCTGGGTTAAAGCAGACAACTCTGGCTAATTTTAAGCCAGAGATTATTCTAAAACGAGTCAATCACCTCTAGCTAAAATTGCATCTCCTCCCTTTGTAATAGTAAGTTGAAGGGTGATGTCGTGATTTTAAACCCATTGGGTGGTAAGTATGAAAAATGACTCAAAAAGGAGAATGTGCTTACAATCCAAGTTGCAGACTAGAAGATTTAAATTTTAAATTTATTGGGATAAATTTTCATTATATTAATATTGTTCGAGGGCTTGCATGTTGATTTTATTGTTGACACTCGTTCTTTCTCAAACTCTTTTCTCCAGAAAGGTTAGCAAAGACTGTATTATTGATTTAGGTATCAAGGAATGACTCACTGTGTTGTTTCATGTAGTAAAATTTCCGATCCAGTGCTATTTTCCCCTCCCCTCTTGCAAAACTTTTCATCAACTTACTGAATACTTCTTCTCTCTGCCGATTAAATGGTCTCATTTTGTATTGATTCTGCATATTTTTTCAACTTTCAGGGACTTGCCTTACTACAGAGGAGTGCCTTTTGAATAAAAACCGCAACCCGCATTTGAATAAGGAGCAAATAGAGAATGAACTTAAGGCATATCTTGGAGTCAGGAAGGTTATCTGGTTGCCTCTTGGATTATATGGTATGCAATATTATGTGACTTAATTATATAGCTTAAAGTTCTTCTTGTATTGACGAACTTCTTTGCTCTTGATGCATGTTCTCTCTTTTTTTTGATGAGTAAGAAAATTTTATTAAAAAAAGGCTACTTCATGCAAAATGACATAAAGTAGCCCAAAGAATTACAAACAAATACAAAAAAATTATATACAATGAGATAGAGACTCAATAAACATAGAAACAGAATCTCTGTTCGTTAGTCCCCAAGCTCTAGACCAATCAAACAAAGTCCCAACAAAATGAGCTAGAAACTGGTTCCTTGTACTTTCCATATCCTCAAGCATTCTCCTGTACTGTTCTCACCAAGGAATCCACATCAAACAAAGTGGAACCAAATTCTAAATGTTCGATGAACTTTTTCCCAACCAATTCCTCCAATCAAACAAAAGATCTTTCACAAAAAAATGCTCTTAATGCTTGTTCTCTGTTTGAAGGTTTTAACCTATTAGGGGTGTGAGGGCTTGATTGAGAGTTTTTTGGTAGGAGACTACCAAGGCTTTGTAGGAAAGGAGCCTTGGACAAGGCTTTTTAGGATGGGCGAGTGTCATGAAAGAGTTATTTTTATTATATGTTATAATCCGCCTCTAGAAGCAATCGGTTAGGGAATATGATGAACAGCCAAAGGGGCACCTATTTGCATCTGAAAAGCAGTACTATCTGACTCTCCCTTGCTGCTCGTCATAGTCAGCTAGCAAGCAATCCCAAGAAAGCTAGCTACCAAGTATTTCATATTCCCATCATCACTAGCTTAAACTAACGAATGAGAATGGAAAAAATGTCCAAGCCCCTCTACATGGCCTTTTATCTTATTATCATGTGTACAAGATTGTGTGTCTTCTGCAATATTGGGTGCATGCTTTACGCAGCATCCATTGTTATTCACTTTTTGGATTTTATTGCTCTCTTAAGCTTTATATTTAACCTCTTGGGAGGATATGGTGTATCCTCCTATGTATTTGTTTCAATAGTGATGGTGAGATGGTGGTGGTGATAGTGATGAGGTTAGTAAGGTGTGCCTAGCTACTTACTTACACGGAGGGGTACCATTTAGACACGTATGCTGGTGGAATCAGAAAGAGGATTTCGGCCCCCCATATCTCTCCATGGATTTAAAACTCCACCCTCTTATCCAAAAAAACATAGTTTTCTAGTTTGAGAATTTTTGAAAAGGTTTTTTCTATCCGGCAAATTCCTTTGTTAATTTTCTCATTCAAGCCCACCTTTCTAGAAATATGTTTGCACCTGCAGCAAATATTCAAACACAGATAGGATTTGGTCACCTTTTCTATGTTTCTTGAAATGTAATTTACATAATGTTAAACAGGTGATGACGATACTAATGGTCATATCGACAACATGTGCTGTTTTGTAAAGCCTGGTGTGGTTCTGTTGTCCTGGACCGATGATGAAAAGGATCCTCAGTATGAAAGATCTGCAAAAGCTTTTTCTGTTCTTTCCAATGCTACTGATGCCATTGGTAGGAAATTACAAGTAATTAAACTACATGTACCAGGGCCACTTTATATGACGGATGAAGAGGCTGCTGGAGTAGCTCAGGTAAATATTTAACAGGCCCAGAATCTTCCCTCTTTTTTTTGGGGGGGCCCGCCCGGGGGGGGGGGTGTGGGTGTGATGGGTAACTTAAAATCTGAAAATGGCATTCCCATGGTTCTTTTATTTGATACTTAAATGGTTGAGGTTCATTCTTATATTTGCATGAATTGAACTCACTTTTGCTCATCTTTCTTGTTGTTTGCCAGTAGAATTCTTTGCTAGTTAAGAAGATCCACCATTGTTAATATATAAGATTACCTTTATAAAAAATAGATGTTAAAAATGTTTAAAAGAAGTTGTCTCTTTTCTTTGTTGTGGAAGCTTTTAGGTAAAAAAGGTTGCAAAGACAAAAAAATTGAAGTAAAATTTTTTTTTTCTTAATTGTCGAGTTACATATGCACCTAGTGAACCCACAACCTCACCCTTTGCAATACTTTTCTAGGGAAGGAGGTCTCATTTGATTTAGAGCTCACTAAATGAACTGAATGCAGTGTTCTTAAAAGAAGGTGAAAAGGCTGATGATTTGAATCAGCTTCTTAGCTATCTCAGATAAGATATTGTATTTATTAAAATAGTAAAAGCAAAAAATGTTTAAAAAACGATGTCTCTTTTCTTTGTTTAGGAAGCTTTTAGGTAAAAAAGTTTGAAAAGGCTAAAAATTGAAGTAAAAAAAAAAAAATTATTTAATTATTGAGTTACATATGCACCTAGTGAACCCACAACGTCACCCTTCATAATACTTTTCTAGGGAAGGAGGTGTAATTTGAATTAGATCTCATTAAATGAACTGAATGCAGTGTTCTTAAGAAGAAGGCAAAAAGGCTGATTATTTGAATCAGCTTCTTAGCTATCACAGAATAGATATTGTATTTAAAGCAATGTGCCTATTACTTTCCTTCCAATTGTTTTAAAAGGAAGCAAAGTGATATACGTATTTAATAAGGAAAGTGGTACATATATGAGAAGATTCTTCCTTTTTTCTTTGCAATGGTCTTTGACCAAATGGCATCTCCTGCCCCCTCAACTAATGATTGAAGCTGGGTCACAGATTCAATTCCTTATGGGCAAGTGATTTGTATTACCTATAAAAAAAAAGTTCCTTTTCTAGCCCAGATTTTTGAGGATCTTCTTTGTTTGTCACTTTGTTGTGATTGAAAACAAAAGTCAAAGAAAGAAATTAGTCCATGCTGCTTGGGGGCTGTTGTGTGGCATTGTTTATCTGTAACAATGGCCAGTTATCTTTTAAAAGTGTGGCATTGTCATCAACAACATAACACAATTTTTAGTTGTCCGCACACCAGTAACAGGAATTTTCAAATTGCATTCCAAGGACCACTTTTCACTAGCACAAAACTGTAGTAAAATATGTCACGGACTTTTCCTTTTAGCTTCACTGCCCTGAATTTAGCTGAATACCAATCCCAGATTTAAGTGACAACTGGACGATGAATAAATGTTGTTCTACTCCACTCTCACATATGCATTATTCAAGAGAAGTAAGTTACTGGAAGATGGTCCACTGCGGCTTCTGGTCTGGAGATTTGATGCATATATCTTTTTTTGTCCTACTGTCACTGTAGTTCTTTTGATTAAGCCCCCTTAAAGAATGCCTGAGAGTTCAATATCTTGTAGTTCCCTGTTCTCTCTGATCTTGAATGTTCCTGCAACAGGATGGTGAAGCCAAACCAAGACTTCCAGGTACAAGACTTGCTGCTTCATACGTGAACTTCTACACTGCCAATGGAGCAATCATCTTACCACAATTTGGGGACCAAAAGTGGGATGATGAAGCTTTTCGTGTTGTATCTCTAGCCTTTCCAGATTATGAAGTAAGCAGTTCAATTTACATATACAATCCCTATTCATAAATTCATAGAGGGGTGTGATAGCAGATTGTGCAGATAAATTGTTAAATATATTCTAATTGACTCATTGATGTGTTAACTAAAACCCTTATCTTGTAGATGATGTTTTTCAAAAATTGATTTAGATTCTAACTCGTTTTATTTTACTTTTATGAGATTTTTGAATAATAATAGTGAAAATAATTATAGGGATAAACTATAATAAGGCACGCTCCATCATGTTTGATCAGGCAACACCCATTTTTATACATATCTGAGAATTTCTGTAACAATTTAGGCTATTTAATAGATTAAGGACACGAGTGAAAATGAGTGAGACCTATCAATCTATATGGGGATGCAGCCTCTCATAGTTTATCCTGTAGCAACAGCTACACAAGTTATATAAAGTGAAAATTTTTGGAAACATGAAGATTTTATAAGGAACTGGAGATGTTTTTCAACTTTTAAGATTAACAGGATGTAATACCTTCAGGATGAAATTCTCTAAAATTAAGTACGTTAGTCTGAAATTTGAATTTGTTTAAACTTTTTACCACTTAGGAGTTAGGTGTAATGACTTATTCTGTGATGTTCATAACCTATAATCATGTGAGGACATTAATCTGATTCAAAGATGAATCCCTATATTGTAAGCCTTAAATATATAAACTATACACCAATGCTTTCTGTAGCCTAAATGGTTAGTGGTCATATACCCACTCTCAAGGACAAAAGTGTGAGGCTTGGTACTGATCATGATGGTGTTGATATTTAGGAATATATAAGATATGAAAAACCTGACAAGCATGTGACCGTCTCCTGTAGAGTGACTATGAATATCATATTACTATGTGCAGTATTGTTTCTGATGCTAGTAGAGATTACTTGCAATGATCAATTTAAAAAATGGGTCCTTGCACTGGCCGTTCAGAAAGGGAGGTGTCGTTATTGGTTTGGGGGCATATTCAAGCACAATATGTCTCTTACAATGCAGTTGTACTACAAAATAATAGTGGAGCATTCATAGATTAGCATTCACTGTTCAAAAGGGAATATTAATAAAAGTAAAATGCTTGTGGTTTTCCTTTCCTTAACTGAAATCCTAGAAGTGGTACAACTCAACTAGGCCTTGATCCCAGCTAAATTGGGGTCGGTGTCATGGATCTCCTTTTAAATGTTTGAGAGAGCTCACAGTTTATCCCTTTCCGCCATTTTGTTGAATATTACATTGTACTCTTCATCATCTCCATGTCTAATACCCTAGTAGTGATATAATAATATATGTATGGCCTTTTAAATTGAATTGATGTTTATTTTTGTTGAATGTTGGTACTGAACAAACCTTTTCATATTTGGTGTCTCAGGTGGTACGAACTGAAGGTGCGAGAGAGATTGTTTTGGGGGGTGGAAACATACATTGCATTACTCAACAACAACCAGCCATTCCAGCCTGAATTGTGAATCAGCACTGGTCACTTATGAGTTATGAGCATTGGCATGGATTTATTAGTGTTTGTATTACACTAGCTAAACGATAAACACATTTATTTATATAACTTTCATTTGCTTTGTGGTGTTTGGGGATTATTCTGCATTGAGATACCAATCTGCAATTTGCTTGTTCATGTTCCAAAGTATGCTATACGATGATGACAAAGTTTGCAGGAATTCCTTCCCTCGCATGGGTTAATAGAAAATCTGTCTTTTGCATAGAGTGAAATGTAATAAAGGCTAATCATAAAGGGTTGTTCGGCATACCCGAAAGTTTGAGTCTTTTGATGTACTTTGCAATTGTTAATGATTGCTTGATGAGGCACTTCCAAAAGTTGAACATCTCATACTATAAAGTTGCACCACTAAAACGTGGAAATTTCCAAATCATTAGAGCACGCATAAAAAACATTAACAATCTATATAGAGCACACATTATTTCCAAATCATCATTTGACAAAAAAGATTAACAATCTATGATATAAATCAAACCTATTTAAAAAAATTTAAGAATCTCTTAAGTAACAAGCAAAATGCAGATTGCAGACTGGTATCTCAATGCATGCTAGAAGTTATTACAACAAGAGTCTAGGCTGGGTAAATTTAAAAAACAGATTATTGCATACCAGTTGTTTCTAGCAAAAATGGCCAAAGCTTTGGTTGGTTCATTACTTTGTTTTGTTTTGTTTTGTTTTTTTACTTTGTATTTGTCTTTGTTGTTGTTGTTGTTGTTATTTATTTATTTATTTTTAATTCAAAAAATCAAAATGATGCACTAAATCCACTATCAAGGATCCATAGCCAAACTTGATGATAAAGAGCTATTATTAGGAGCAGACGTTATAGGTTGAAACTCTTAAAAAAAGATCCATAGCCAAACTTTAAAATTTGGGATTGAGACTTTGTTGTTATTAATTCTTTTTTTCTTGGAGATACGAAGATGTGGTAGATAGCAAGCAATGTACACACCTGCACTAACGATGGTGGCTATAGGGGATGCCGTTGATGGCTTATCGGTCATATGGTTATTGAGTCAAATTGAACGATGGATACTATAGGTAGAGAAGGTTTAGTTAGGGGTGACAAAATCCGACACGACTTGCGAATACGCCACGATACAACATGACACAAAGTTAGTAGGATATAGGTAGAGGATTAACAGGTTTGTGTCATATTCAAGTTGACACAATTGACTCGTTTAATAAAAAATGTTGTGTTCGTGTTCAATCCATGGAACTTGTTTTACCCATTTAACTAAATATCATTTTGCCAATATACCATTCAAAACTCTAGGTAGATAAACTTATTAGTTATTGTGGTTTATTTTGTTTGATATATTGTGATTGATTATTTTATAATATTGAGATATGTTTTAATTTTGAATGATTATTTGTAATGCAATTACTTGTTAGTTCTAAATTTTATATTTAAAAAAAAATTATTTTTTTGGTTTTTCATAGTTCAAATCAATTGGGTTAATAAAATTTGTATTTTTTCCCCTATAATAAAATCTCATAAACGGGTTGACAAGGCTGACTCGTCTAATAAACAAGTCGTGTTAGAATTGATGAATTTTGACCAGTTTAATAAATGTCCCAAGTTAGTGTTTACCATAAATTTAACCGGACTGAGTTAAGATTACTTATTTTATTTTATTCGGTTGGGTTAGAAGTGCATTTCGGTATTTTGCAATTGATTGGGGTATTTTAGACTTAGCCCAAAAGAATATTTGAAGGATCAAAAGATATGGTTAATTTAAATGATAAAGTAATAGATTGAAAGTAGCCAAATGCCTTGTAGCTGAATTGGCATCTTCCCATGCACAAAGTGCTTGGGGGTCTAGGGGGAAAAGGGTTCGAGCTGCAGGGTTAGCAGCATGTTGTAATTATTTCTTAAAAAAAAGAAAAAAGATTGAAAGTATTTAGTTATTTTCCAAACTCAAAACATAGAAGAGGAAAGTATCCCCTCCAACCCAAAATTAAAGTTATAAAAATCATGAAAAGTGTAATAAAATTATTATAATTTTGTTATTAGTAGGAGTGAAGTGCAAGGAAATCAAAGAAAGCTTATTTATCTGGTCCCGAGTGGACTAACATGAATAGAACCCCACACTGCTTATTATTTTAGTGTATGTATTAGTCATAAGGTTTACATATTCTATTAGGCATTTGTGCGTGTCACATGCACTGGTATCTAGATTCGGACTAGACAGAAAGAAAGTAATATGAATAGAACTGAGTTCTTAACATAATTATTGCATACTAGAAGTTATTATTGCGAGATATTTTTCGTCTTTGCAGCTTAACTTGTGCCTTGATTGAACTTCTTAAAATGCATTCTATCGCATAAGCATTATAAAAAGAGTTTTTTGTTTTTAGCATTAAAAGAGTTTAATTTGGTCAACAGTTTGATTTCTTAAAACGTGGCCTTAATAACTCTCACTATTATTTTAAAGTGGAATTTTATGACCTAAGCAAACCATTTTTTAAAAGAAAGTATATTTATGAAAAAAAAAAAGTTAATGGATGTTAGTTTACGAAATATTTTTAGAAGTTTTTTTATGAAAAAATAAAAAAAATAATTAATTTTTGAGTAATTCTATAGACAAACTATTTTATAATATTTTTACAAACTGTTGATATGATTTTAGTATTTTCCAAATAGTTATTGTAAGTAAAGATGTGATGTTAGTGATGGGCCATATTAGAATTAGTAAGAATTTGCTACATTAACAATTTGTAAAAATGTTGTAAAATAATTTATGTCTGTAGTATTACATTCCCACAAAAGTGGTAGCAAAACTTTCTTAAAATGATTTATTAATAATTGTCCTAAGAGCACCCATTAACATGATCTTTACATAATATGCACTGAATCGTGGCTTTGAAATGAATTAACAAATTCGAATTAGAAGTTGACTTTAGCAAAAATGGCAAAAACTTAGGTGGTGGGGTTTGTTTTTTATTATCTTTGTTTAAAAAAAGAAAAGAAAATCAAAATGGCAAAATGCACTAAATTTATTGTTGAGGATACATAGTCAACCTCAAAAATTTAGGATTAAGGACACGTTTGGTAGACTGTAATAGATACTATAATGTAATAGATATTCCTATGGCATAACTATTCGGTTGTTTGGTTATGTTTTTATTACAATGAATAGTTATTCCTTATGAATAACTATTTTTCAAAATGAGGAATAACTATTCTTTATCAAAAGTACTGAATATCTATTCCTTCACCTTATGTAATAACTTTTTAAAAAAATTTTCTAAAAAACCATTAGTTGTCACATCTTCGAAAGGAAAGAAAATAAAATTTCATTGTTGTTAATTATTAACTCTATTTTGAACATCCTAAAATAAGTGTATTTTAGGAAATTTGACTTAAAAATGATTTAATTGCACATTTTTTTTATACTCTACTAAATTGTCGATGCATATTCAGGATTCTATTCCTAAATGGTCACCAAACTAATGAATAGTAATACTTATTACATTCCAACTTAATGTATTCCTTGTAATACTTATTCCTATTCCTATGTAATAATCATTATAGTGTACCAAACGTGCCCTAAATGTTTGTTGTTGTTAATTTGTTTTTTCCTAAGAGATATGAAGATGTGGCAGACAGTAAGTAACGTACGCACTTACACTGACGATGGTGGCTATAAGTGATGCCGTTGATGGCATACCGGTTATATGGTTATCGAGTCAAATTGAACGATGGATACTATATCTAGTGTATGTTTAGTTTACTATTTACCATAGGTAGTGTAATTGTGTTTATTTGGTAGGTATTTAATTTATCCCGGCTAAATTTAACTAGGTTGAGTTAAAATTACCTAGTTTTATTTTACTTGGTTGGGTTAAGGGGCATTTTGGTATTTCTTTATTAATTGGGATATTTTAGACTTAAGGCCCATTTATGATCTGCTTATTTTGCTGAAATTGAAATTTTTTTACTGAAAGTATTGTACATAAAGGTAAAAGTTAGTTGAAATAGTACAATAAGAACTATGAATAGTAGAAAAATAAATTGAATGATAAAATAAGTTGGTAAAAATAATTTTTACCAAACAAACATTTAGTAGAAAAGATGTGTTTATTTGGTAGGTATTTAATTTATCCCGACTAAATTTAACCAGGTTGAGTTAAAATTACCTAGTTTTATTTTACTTGGTTGGGTTAAGGGGCATTTCGGTATTTCTTTATTAATTGGGATATTTTAGACTTAAGGCCCATTTAGGATCTGCTTATTTTGCTGAAATTGAAATTTTTTTACTGAAAATATTGTACATAAAGATAAAAGTTAGTTGAAATAGTATAGTAAGAACTATGAATAGTAGAAAAATAAATTGAATGATAAAATAAGTTGGTAAAAATAATTTTTACCAAACAAACATTTAGTAGAAAAGAATATTCCACTAATCAAAAAGTACTATTAATTTAACTAATAAAGTAACAAATCGAGAGTATTTCTTCATTTCTCAAATATAGGACAAAAAATTAATTAGTTTAAAAGAAAAGAAAAAATCATGAACCACTTAAAACATAAAAGGGAAAATGTATTTTTTCCCCTATAAAACACTTTATTAAAGTTTTTTTTTGGGAGAATCAATTTTTTTTTATTATTATAAAACTCATAAAAAGCGCAGTAAAATTATTATAATCTTGATATTTTTAGGAGTGGAGTAAGTGCGAGGAAAAAAAAATCATTTATTCGGTCCCAACGGCAACGAGTGGATTAAAAGAGTCCATTAGGAAACTTCCTAGAACTTGTAGTTGCAGTAGAAAAAGAAAAGTAAGCTAAGATCCAATCAGAGAAGTTGGTGGATGGCTCCTCAAAAAAAAAAAAAAAAAAAAAAGAAGTTGGTGGATGTACCTTTCTTCATCTGCTTTACATATTTATGCGTGTCAGTCACACGTGAATAGATAGAAAGAAAGCAACATGTATTAAAGAACATTTTATAGCTTGTCAAAAAGCAATACAAATAACTTTATAGCTGGCTTCCATGAAACCTTTTATAGTTGCATCGTTTTAATTTGCTAGCTGTGCTTTAGCTTAATTATTGGCAGTTATTCCAACTCTCATCTGGACTTTTTTTCCCATGATCAAATAACAGTGTAGTACACCTAGCTAATTTAAACAACCTATAGCGAGTAATCAAGAAATTATCACAATTTCAAGCAAGTAACAAGAACTCTCTCTCTCTCAATAGGCAAACCATTTTTTTTAAAAGAAAGTATATTTACGAGAAATGTTAACTAATGTCAGTTTAAAAATTATTTTTAGAAATTATTTAAAGAAAAATAAAAAAATAATTAATTTTTTGATCTTTTTTATATTTCTCATAAATTGGTGGCAAAACTTTCCTAAAATAGTTTATTAATAATTTTTCTAAGGGCACCTGTTAATATGACCTTTACATAATATGCATTTAATCCTTGTTTTGAAATGAATTAACAAATTCGAATCAGAATTTTTTTTTTTTTTTGAAGTTCTAGCAAAAATAGCAAATACTTAGAGCCCGTTTGGCATGAGTTTATAAGTTTAAACTTATTTGAGTTTTTAGCTTCTTTTTTTAACTATTTATGGCTCTCATTGTACTTTTTGTTACTAAATCCACTATCAAGGATATGTAGTGATGTAGGATAGAATCTTGAAATTAATTTATGTAATTTGTTATATTTGACATTTTTATGTAATTTTCGTTATTTTAGGATTAGGTCAAAGTTGGTTCCTATTATGGTTAGATATTAATTATAAGTTATTTTAGAATATATTTTCTTGTTTGTAAACATTTTTTTTATAATAATTATTCAATCAATAAAATTTAGACTTTTTGTCTCTTTATTTTCTAGTGGATTCTAGATCCTTTATCCTTGTGGATTTAAGGACCCTTGTGGATTCGAGGTTATTTTTAGAAGCAAATGTGTTTTGTTTTTTGTTTTCTAGAAGTAGATGTGTTTTGTTTTTTGATACTTCTGCATCTTGCATTACATAGCTAGCCTAAAAAATATTGGGACTAAGGATTTTTTTTTTTTTTTGGTTATCTCGCTCTTCCTTAGAGATACGAAGATGTGGCAGACAACAAGTAACGTGCATGCCTACACTCATGGTGGTGGCTATAGGTGATGCCGTTGATGGCTTACCGGTCATATTGTTATTGAGTCAAATTGAATGAAGGATACTGTAGGCAGTGTAGGTTTAGTTTACTTTTTACCATAGGTAGTGTAATTGTTTTTATTTGGCAGGGTTTAATTTACCCAGGCTAAATTTAACTGGTTTGGGTTAAGATTACGTAATTTTATTTTACACAGTTGGGTTAAGGGGGCACTTTGGTATTCTGCTATTACCTGGGATATTTTAGACTTAGTAAAAAGGAATATTTCACTAATAAAAAAATACTATTAATTTAATTAATAAAGTAACAGATTGACAATATTTGCTCATTTCCCAATTTAGAACAAAAAATTAATTGATTTCAAAGGTAAGGAGAAATTGTGAATTACCCAAAACATAGAAGGGAGAAATGTATTTCTCCCCCCATAAAACACTTCACGATAAAATTTTAAAAATCACGTAATAAAATTATTATAATTTTCATATTTATAGGAGTGGAGTAAGTGCGAGGAAATAGAACAAAAAAGCTCAATTATTCGGTCCCAACGGCAACGAGTGGACTAAGAGTCAATCTCAGGAAACTTCCTAGAATTTGTTCGTGTTGTAGATTTGTATTATAAAAAAGAAAAGTAGGTATAAGATACAATCAAAGAAGTTGGTGGATGTACCCTCTCTTCAGCTGCTTTACAATTTACACACTGCTTTTATTAGTCATAAGGTTCACAGATTCCACACGCAATTATACGTGTCAGTCTTTTATTGGTCATAAGGTTCACAGATTCCACACGCATTTATGCATTTCAGTCACATATGAATAGATAAAAAGAAAGCAATATGAATAGAAGAACCATAGTTTGTCAAAAAGCGACACGAATAACTTACTCTTCTTTTTAACTCTCATCAAATTTCCACTAAATTACTTATCCCCCAAAAAACAAAGTTTCCTCTAAAGCAAGTCAAAAAGTTGAAAAAAAAGCAAAATAAGTGTAAACAAAAACTTCATGAGTAATTGTTAACAGGAACTTACTGTTTCTTCTCTTTTCTTTTCTTAATGGAGAGGAATAAATTACTCGCATATAGCACTAATTAGGTTCATCCCATGTTCCACGCCTAAAGAAACCAAAAAAAGCAAAGTCAAGAGTAAATGTATTTAAGAAGTAAGAAACGATTGGAATAGTTTTTTTCTCACACAAATTAAGGTGAGAGAGCATTGCCTAAGCACAATAACAAATACTACAAAAATAAGAAATTCTTCTGTTAGAACTGCATCCAGGAGCTTTGTTTCAAGGGGTTTTAGAGTTCATCCTGTAACAATAGCTACACGAGTTACATCAAGTGAAAATTTATGGAAACAAGAAGATTTTATAAGGAACTAAAGATGTTTTTATACTTTTAAGATTGACAGGATGGAATTCGAAAAAATTAAGTACGATAGTCTGAAATTTGAAATTGTTTAAACTTTAAAGTCCACTTTTAGGTATAATTCCTTATTTTGTGATGTTTATAACCTATAATCATGTCAGGACATTAAACTATACACCAATGCTTTCTGTAGCCTAAATGGTTAGCGGTCATGTACCTAGGGGTGTCCATGGGTCGAGCCGGGTTGGGTTTGTGCCCAACCCGGACTCGACCCGCTCAGGTCGGGTGGGAGAGAATCAGACCTGCAATCGACCACCGATCACCACGGGTCGAGTCGGATCGGATTCTAAAAAACGATCGGTCGGTTCGGTTGAAACTGACGAAAGGTGGCGACGAGCCGAGGAGAACGAACCATCATCGGATCTGGTTGGAGGAGAGTGAAACGTCATCGATCTGAGCTTAAACATCGCCGGATCTAAGCCAAAGTTACCGATCTGAGCTTACACGTCACCGATCCGAGCTTAAACGTCACTAATCTGAGTGATTTTTGAGCTTAAACGTCACCGTTCTGAGCGATGTTTTGAAAAATATTACAGGATCTGAGCCAAAATCGTCGGATCTAAGTAGATCTAAGCATTCATAGAGTTGTACTACAAAATAATAGTGGAGCATTCATAGATTAGCAATCACTGTTCAAAAGGAAATATTGATAAAAGTAAAATGCTTGTGGCTTTCCTTTCCTTAACTTAAATCCTAGAAGTGGTACAACTCAACTAGGCCTTAATCCCAGCTAAATTGTGGTCGGTGTCATGGATCTCTTTTTAAATGTTTGAGAGAGCTCACAGTTTATCCCTTTCTACCATTTTGTTGAATATTACTTTGTACTCTTCATCATCTCCATGTCTAATATCCTAGTAGTGATATAATAATATATGTATGGCCTTTTAAATTGAATTGATGTTTATTTTTGTTGAATATTGGTACTGAACAAACCTTTTAATATTTGGTGTCTCCGGTGGTACGAAATTGAAGGTGCGAGAGAGATTGTTTTGGAGGGTGGAAACATACATTGCATTAGTCAACAACAACCAGCCATTCCAGCCTGAATTGTGAGTCAGCACTGATTACTTATGAGTTATGAGCATTGGCATGGAGTGAAATGTAATAAAGGCTAATCATAAGTTGTGTCCAAAAAGGGTTGTTTGGCAAACCCGAAAGTCTGAGTCTTTTGAGATACTTCGCAATTGTTAATGATTGCTTGATGAGGCACTTCCAAAAGCTGAACATCTCAGACTATAAAACGTGGAAATCTGTATAGAGCACACATTATCCCCAAATCATCCTTTGACAAAAACATTAACAATCTATGATATAAATTCAATCTATTTTAAAAAAAAATTAAGAATTCTCTCAACTAACAAGCAAAATGCAGATTGGTATCTCAATTCATACTAGAAGTTATTACAACTAGAGTCTGGGCTGGGTAATCTAAAAAACAGATTATTGCATACCAGTTGGTTCTAGCAAAAATGGCCAAAACTTTAGGTGGTTGTTTTTGTTTTGTTTTTTTTTTGGTTTTTTTTTTTTAACTTTGTATTTGTCTTTTTTTTTTTTGTTTTTTTTTTTTTCAATTTAAAAAAATCAAAATGGCCAAAAATGCACCAAATCCACTATCAAGGATCCATAGCCAACCTTAAAAATTTGGAACTAAAACTTTGTTGTTATTAATTTGTTTTTCCTTGGAGATACAAAGACATGGTAGACAGCAAGCAACGTGCACGCTTACACTCATGATGGTGGCTATAGGTGATGCCGTTGATGGCTTGTCGGTCATATGATTATCGAGACAAATTGAATGATTGATAATGTAGGTAGTTTAGGTTTAGTTTACTGTTTACTATAGGTAGTGTAATTGTTTTTATTTGGCAGAGGTTTAATTTACCCGAGCTAAATTTAACTAGGTTGGGTTAAGAATCACGATTACCTAGGGCATGTTTGGTAGATTGTAATAGACACTGTAATATAATAGTTATTTCTATGGTTTAGCTATTCAATAATTTGATTATGTTTTTATTACAGGGAATAGTCATTCCTTATGAATAGCTATTCTTTAAAATGAGGAATAACTATTCCTCTCTAAAAGGGTTGTAATAGTTATTCCTTAGTAGATGTAATAATTTCTAACATTAATATATTTCTAAATAAATAAATTTTCCATATCCACCTAATAATTATGGAAATAAAAAATCATCAAAAAATAACGCATCTCTCTAAAATTTAAAATATATTATTTTCTAAGAAATATATTTATATGAATGAGATATTTCCTAAAATAGATCATAAGCTTTATTATAATGTTACAACTCACAACCAAACTAATGAATAGATTTAGTTATTCAATTACAACACCTTTTATTCCTGATAATAAATATTACCATTCCTGTTGTAATCTACATTCAGTGTACCAAACGTACCTCTAGTTTTATTTTACACGGTTGGGTTAAGGGGGGCATTTCAGTATTTTGTTATTAATTGGGATATTTTAGACTTAGCAAAAAGGAATATTCCACAAATCAAAAAATACTATTAACTTAACTAATAAAGTAATATATTGAGAATATTTGCTAATTTTTCAACATAGGACAGAAATTTATTAATTTCAAAGATAAGGTGAAATTATGAACTACCCAAAACATGAAGGGATAAAATATTTTTTCCCCACAAAAAACCCTATGATAAAGTTATAAAAATCATGGAAAGTGTAATAAAATTATTATAATTTTCATATTTATAGGAGTGGAGTAAGTGCGAGGAAATAAAGAAAAGCTCAATTATTCGGTCCTAACGGCAACGAGTGGACTAATAAGAGTCAATCACGAAACTTCCTAGAACTTGTTCGTGTTGTAGACATGTAGTTGTAGAAGAAAAAAAAAAGAGTAATCTAAGAAAGAAGTTTATGCGTGTCAGTCACATATGAATAGATAGAAAGAAAGCAGTATGAATAGAAGAAATTTATAATCTGTCATCAAAAAGCAATACAAATAACTTTATAGCTGGCTTCCATGAAACTTACTCTTCTTTTTGTCTACGCAGACTGTGTAGAGTAATTTTCATCAAATTTTCACTACTACCTATCCCAACAAAATAAATGTTTCCTCTAAAGCAAGTGAAAAAGTTGATAAAAAAGCAAAATAAAATGTGAAGTGTAAACAAAACTTGATGAGTTGTAGTTTCCAGGAACTTACTATTTCTTTTCTAAATGGAGAGGAGTGAATTACTTGCATATAACACTAGTTTGGTTCAATAGTTTTAAGAAGTCGGTGGTAGTAAGGATAAAAGAAAAGATTGCAATAGTTTTTTCTCACACAAAGGTGATAGCATTGCCTAAGCACAATAACAAATACTACAAAATAAGGTATTCTTCTGTTAGAACTTAGAACTGTATCCAGGAGCTTTGTTTCAACTTTCAAGAGGATTTTTAGCTTGACAACAACCAATTGCTGCAATTCTTCATATCCGTAAGTTCTTACTCTTCTTGCACGCATTTATGTCTTTTGTTCCCTCCCTCCTTGTAAAAGAAAAAAAAAGCATATCAAATTGTTTTTTCTTCTTCCTTACTCTATTTTCCTTTTATTATTTTTTTTCTTCAGTTTTAATTGATACCTAATCTATTAGAGATGTTTTTATATGGTTATTTCCTTACAATTTTGGTGAGAAAATGCATAATCTATACTCCAAATAACACTTTATGCCCTAAACTTTCAGAATGCACAGTTAACACCCTAAACTATAACACATGTTACATTTTACACCCCACCGTCAATTTTGCTATTATCTTGGATGGAAATTCAAAGTTATGGCTTTTGACCTTGCGTCTCAATCAACCCATTGGTGTTGAACAATCAGCCTTTAAAAGAATGAAATTGCGCTCTTACCCTAAGTTATCGCTTTTGGTGCAGTGGGTAAGAGCTTGGTTCTAACATGTGCATAGTGCGGCTCCACTATATAAGTAATTGATGCGGTCGCCTAATGCTCCAATTAAAAAAAATGGGCTCCAAATTTTTATTTAATTAAGTCCAAATATTAGCTAATAAATAGAATAATATTTTTTTATCAAATGAAAAACAAGAAAAGAGAGAGAGAAATGCTACATTCACAATGTTTTTCACAACACTTTTACAACAAATTTTAAGTAGTATATTATTACAGACTATTATTGATAGAAAAAAATAGTTTCAATTGTGAGTTCAAATTATAATTAATAACAACTTAACACCTAGAATTTGTTGTGAAAAATATTGTGAAAGTAGCACTTTAAAAAAAAAAACAATATAAAAAAAATTCACAATATTTTTTTACCACCGTCAATCTACCACATCAACAAATATGAAAAGTTTTGTCAAATTTTTTATATCTATAGACTTTCTAAAAGAAAAATATATCTGGCTCATGTTAATTAGTAAAATTTTTTTTTATCTATAACAAGATAATAAAGTTTAAGTCTTATTTAAATTTTTTTTAGTCATATTTCAAGAGTCCTAAATACATTAAGCTGCTGCACATGTACACCTATAAAAAAAAAAAAAAAAAACTGCACATGTACAGGTGTTGATAACCAATGCCAAATGAGTTAAATATAAAAATTTCCAATAAAGTTCTTCACCTAGACGAAATTACACAGAAAAATAGTTGGCATGTTCAATGTTTTAATTAAAGAATAATCAGGTTGTCAGGTTGATGAAGAACTTTGCTCCAGGCTGTCATTGTAGTCTCTCTCGTGATTATATTCCTTTTTATTTTATTTTATTTTATGTAGTTGAATTGTGTCATCGTTTTCCCACTTGCACCCTTGTTTGTTTAAACGAGGATGTGAATTCTTGCAGCTGGTGACACTATCAGTCTATCTCTCTTTGATTCCAATGCCCATATTTTTAATTTTATTTTAACCAGCACTAAATAATATGCACTAAATCTGGCTTTGAAATGAATTAACAAAGTGGAATAAGAAGTTGGTTTTAGCAAAAATGGCCAAAACTTAGGTGGTATTTTTTGTTTTTTGCTTTGTCATGTCGCTGCCGTTGATGGCTTTTACCAGTGATATGGTTATCGGGTCAATTGTGTTTTGGTTTAGCTTGCTGTTTACCATAGGTAGTGAACTGTGTTTATCATGTGAGGTTAATTTAGCTGGGGTTTAATTAGGGGTCATTTTCGGTAATTTGTTATTAATGGGAGTTTTTGGGACTTAACAAAAAGGAATATTCCATTAATCAAAAGATACCGTAAATTTAACAGATAAAGTAACATATATTAAGAGTATTTGATCATTTTGATATAGAAGAGAAAAATCGTTCGTCTACGAGTGGACTAAAGTAACATATATCATACACTCTCTGTCACAATTGTCTGTCTGTGATCTCTATTATTTTCTCTTTTCTCAAACTGAGCACACACAAAGGGGTTTTTTTTTGCGAACAATCGTTTAAGCCTCTTTATTTCGTCGACCTTGACAACGTGATTCACACCCTCAAGGTTCTCTCTCTTCTCTTATGCAAATGTTTTCTTTGTCTGAATTCAGAATTCTCTGTTTTTCTTTATATATTTAATTTGAATGATGACAAAGTAGAGGGAAAAGGAAGGAACATAAAATTTGTTTATCGGGGTTTTGTGTGTGTTTTCTTATTGTTTTATATCTGAATTTCTTCTCTTGTAGTGATCGTCAAATAAATTAATTAAATTTTCGTTTAATACTACGGATGAAACCAGAAATCTAGGTTATGGGGCCAAGGCATAAGCCCAAAAAAAAAAAAAAAAAAAAGCTAAAATGAAGACTAAATAAACTATGAAAAATAGAATTAATATACAATCAATATTAACAACATTTTAATAATAAAAAAATACAACTTATTTGTTTTCTAAATTGAATTTGATGTTCTTTTTAAATAATGAAATATTCTATGATTGATTTTGCAATAATTTTCCTTTCAATGTAGAAATTCAATAGCCTTTTAGAAAAAAATATCTTCATTTTTATTTCAAAGCCTAACTTTGACAATATTTATTATTGAAAATGTTCGTGTCGTAGTTGTAGTAAAAGTAAAAAGAGTAAATATAGCACATAGCACTAATTAGTTACCAGGAACTTTGATTCTCAAAAAAAACCAAATAAAGTTACCAGGAACTTACTCTTTCTTCTCTTATCTTTTCTTAATGGAGGAGTAAATTACATGCATATAGGCAATAGCACTAATTAGGTTCATCCATGTACCACGCCTAAAGAAACCAAAAAAGCATAGTCAAGAGTAAATGTAATTAAGAAGTCAGTCGTAGTAAGGGTAAAAGTATCATGGAGCGTTGTTTCATTGTAAGGAACAATACTTTTTTTTTTTTTTTTTTGTTTGGTATAAATTAAAATATAAATTAAAATGAGGAAGTTACTTATAGAGAAAGGGTTGATTTTTTAATTGAAGACTTGATTTTTTATTTTTGCTTTTTATAATCTTTATTGTAGTTCAAGATTTGGCAATATATTTCAAATGGCTTCCTCCTCATCATTTTCTTCCTCAACACCAAGTTGGAAATACGATGTCTTTCTTAGTTTTAGAGGTGAGGAAACTCGCAATACTTTTACGGATCATCTATATGATGCTTTGAATAAGAAGGGCATTATTACCTTTAGAGATGAGGAAAAACTTGAGACGGGAAAGTCTATTTCATCAGCGCTCTTTAAAGCAATAGAAGATTCGAGGATTGCACTGGTCGTTCTCTCAAAAAACTATGCATCTTCTACATGGTGCTTGGATGAACTTCAAAAGATCGTTGATTGCATGAAAGAGAAGGGAATGACAGTTTTGCCAGTTTTTTATGACGTGGATCCATCTGATGTACGAAAACAATTAAAAACTTTTGAAAAAGCTTTTGTTGCATATGAAGAAAGATTTATGGAAAATATGGAGAAGGTTGAAATGTGGAAAATTGCTTTAACAGAAGTCGCCAATCTTAAAGGGTGGCATTTAGTGAATAGGTAATCCAATTTCGCATATTTCTTTCATTTAAATATTCAACTCTTCTTATCTTTAATCTTGTTTGGAGGCTTAAGCAAACCCACATACATCTTCATGATTCTTTCAATTTTTCCTTTAGCCAATTAATTTAATTTTTTTTCCCAAGTAAAAAAAAAGAGCACTGGATTTCTACTTATTTTCTTTTGTGTGGCTTATTTATTGGTGGTTTAAACTCACCACATAACATTACGTTCTCTCTCCATTGCAGGCCTGAGTCAAAAATCATCCAAAACATTGTGGAAGACATATGGCATAAATTGAGTTATGCATTCTCTGAATGTAATGAAGGCAAAGTTGGAATAATTTCTCGAGGAGAGAAATTGGTGTCACTTTTGTCTATAGGGTCAAATGATGTTCGCATTATAGGACTTTGGGGGATGGGAGGAATTGGTAAAACAACTCTTGCTAGAGTTGTTTTTCGCATGGTTTCTGAGAAGTTTGAAAGTTGTTGTTTTCTATCCAATGTTAGGGAAGAATCTGAAAAAAGTGGTTTAGTTCGACTCCAACAATTACTTATTCTTAAACTTTTGAATGAAAGTATGAGTATACATGATGTTGATGATGGAGTTTTCACAATCAAGAATAGGTTACGTCATAAAAGAATTCTTCTCATTCTTGATGATGTAGATCAATTAGGCCAATTAGACAACTTAGCTGGGAATCATATTTGGTTTGGTTCAGGTAGTAGAATAATCATAACAACAAGGGATAGGCATTTACTACGATTAGCACATGCAGATGACATATATGATGTTGAGGGATTGGATGATGGTGAAGCTCTTCATCTTTTGAGTTTGAAAGCTTTTAAAACAGATCATCCTCCCAAAGATTTTCAAGAGTTGTCCAAAGATGTTGTGCATTATGCCAAAGGACTTCCTTTAGCTATTGAAACTTTGGGTTCCTTTTTGTTCAATAGAGGTGTTGATATATGGAAAGATACATTGAAGAGGCTTAAAGAATTTCCTGAAACTGCAATTCTTCAAAAGCTTAAAATAAGTTATGAAGGACTACAAGAAACAGAGAAAAAAATATTTCTATATATTGCATGTTTTTTTAATCATGAGGAAAAAAATAGTGTAGTAGAAACACTAGATTATCTTGATCTTTTCCCTTATGTTGGATTAAGGGTCCTTGTTGATAAATCTCTCATAAAAATGAATGAATTTGAAGTGTGTGTGCATGATTTACTACAAGAAATGTGCCAAGAAATAGTTCGTGAAGAGTGCCGTGAAGATCCTGGAAAGCGTAGCATACTATGGTCATTTGAGGACATTAATAATGTACTAAAAAACAATACGGTAAGTGGTTATTTAGAAAGCTTGTGCATATAGCCTATCATATTATTCAAACTAGTTCAACTTATAGTAGCATTGGCACTCATACATTTTGCAATTAAGTAATCCCTTTTGTTCATGATTATTAGGGAACAGAAGCAATTCAAGGCATGGCCTTAAAGTTGCCTGAATTGAAAGAGGCAAATTGGAATCCTGAATCATTTTCAAAGATGCGTCATCTTAAATTGCTTAGAATTGATAATGTTCACCTTTTACATGATCCCAAACATTTGCCAGATAGCTTAAGAGTTCTTATTTGGAGTGGGTACTCTTCAAAATCTTTGCCATCAAGTCTCCATCTAACGGTAATATAGCCACCCCTAAACAATTTTATTTTTATTTTGCATTCAACTTTAAGGTTTTATAAATGCTAATTGTTTTATGTTTCTTTTTTGGGGGGGTTTTAACAGAATTTTGAGAGCTTGAAACTTATCCAATTGATTGGGTCTCCAAACCTTATTGAAACCCCTAATTTTAACAAAATCCCAGTTCTTGAGAAATTGGTTCTTGTAGATTGTTTAAATCTACATGGGGTGCACCCATCAATTGGAGTTCATAAAAAGTTAATTCATCTTTGTATAAAAGGCTGTAGAAACCTCAAAAGTCTTCCAACCAAGCTTGAAATGGGGTCTCTTGAGACTCTTATTCTTTCTGGATGCCCAAAAATTAAAAAGATTCCAGAATTTGGAGAAAACATGCGGCGTGTGTTGAAACTTTACTTAGATGGAATTGCTATTACTAAACTACCCACATCAATTGGGCATTTGACCGACCTTGCTTTGTTGAATATAAGAGATTGCAAAAGTCTCACGTGTCTACCGAGCACCATTTTTAATTTGAAGTTACTTAAAGAAATGAATATTTCTGGATGCTCAAAACTTGAGGGACTGCCTGAGATATTGGGGAACACTGAAAGTGTAAAGGAGTTAGATGTGAGTGGAATTGCTATAAAAGAGGTGCCTTCTTCCAATGGTCTCTTAAAAAATCTTATGCTATCTTTCCGTGAATGTAAATCTACATCTTGGTATGATCTCCTCCCTTTTTATTCAAGGCCAAAAAGTCCCAATCCCGTGGGATTGTTCTCTCTATCGGGTTTGTGTTCTTTGACCAAATTGAATTTAAGAGACTGCAATCTCAGGGCAATCCCAGATGATATTGGTTGCTTATTCTCTTTAGAGGAAATAAATCTAAGGGGAAATAGTTTTGTTTGCCTTCCTGACAGCATCAATCAACTATGTAAGTTGAGAAGCATGGATTTGAAGATTTGCACGAGTCTTCGATCATTGCCAAAGCTTCCATTAAGTCTCGTATTTGTTTGGGGAGATGGTTGTACCTCATTGGAAACAGTACCAGATTTACTAAGACCTAATTCTTTATGTGAGGTAGAGCTTTGGCTTTCAAATTGTAGTAAACTGGCTGACAATCAAGGTTTCATTGACATGTTTTTTACAGTGATAAGAAAACAACTTCAGGTCTCTCTCTCTCTCTCTCTCTCTCTCTCTCTCTCTCTCTCGTTTCTCTCTCTCTCTCTAAAAAACGATCTGCTTTGTATGTTTTAGGGACTCTCTCTTCACGGTAGATATGACAATCCTGATTTCAATTGGAGATATGAATTCGTTATTCCTGGAAGTGTAATTCCAAAGTGGTTTAGCCACCAAAGTATGGGAGCTGAAGTGAATATAAAAGAACCTTCTTCTCATTTGTGTACTAATGATTGGATGGGGATTGCTGTTTGCGCTATATATTGTTCTGTTCCACATTGCAAATCCAATGATATCATTGTTAAGCATACACTATCCTGTCAGTTAGTAGTGAATGGAAATGAAATGCCTGCTATAACAGATACTGTGTCAACCATTGGTTCATCAGATAATATTTGGCTACTTTATTTGCTTAAACAATACTACAAGGAGGAGGACATAAAACTATTGAAGGAATGTGAAGCAAATGAATTCAGTCAAATTGGCATTAAAATTAAACCCAGTTATTCAGTCATGGTGAAAAAATGCGGGTTCCGTGTGGTATACAAGAAAGACATAGAAGATCTAAACCAAACTATGGCTCAGAGTAGCATCACTAGCATCATTCCTTATGAGGACTTGGATGTTCACAATCATAATTTCAACAATTCAGCAGTGGTAGTAGAATGTAATCAAGCAAAGCGAACCCGTGATGATTATGATGGGGCTGGACCTGGTGGAGAAGGAAGCTCTAATGATGTGCCACACCCAAAAAGGATTGAAAGGCTCCCAGAAGATAACTCTAATTGTGCAGAGTCAAGCGAGTAGGAATGTGCTGAGGAGTTTAGTGATTGGCAGGAATCTAGTGAAAGTGAGCTGAAATGTTGATGGAATTTGAAGGTTTCAAATACTCTGTAAGTCAATGAATCGAAATTAATTACTATATTTTCTCTTGATTACTAGTATGTCATTGTCTTTTTTTTTAATCTTTAGTTTTGTCGGTTGCTGGCTTGCTGCATTATCTTTTTTCCTTTAAGGTACTTGTTTAATGCAAAAAATAAGATTTTAAAACATAATGATTATGGTATTTTCGAATCAGTTTTTTGTGTTAGTTGTTTGTGTTGGTTGCCCCCTTGATGTTGGATTATAGGACTTGTTCATGAGGAGAAAATGTCACATCACCAAGAGGCAAGAAGACTGTCCATTGTATGCTTCTGATTTTCACTTGCTCTCTATTAGATTACTGGGTAAAATCTGAACTTTTGTTGCCTATATATAGTTCATCATTTTAAAAACTAGTCGCTAACCCGTGCGATGCACGGGATAATTCAATAATAATCATATATATATATATATTTAATTTGCTTGGGTACATTAATAATCAGTTTGCAAAAAAAGAAAAAAATGTACAATGAAACCCCTAATTGACAGCACATCCTAACATCGAAGAGTGTTGGTTTAAATTTTCTAATGATCTTTATTTCATCACTTTTCTATATAAAATAGCCGAAACAATTGGCTAATGATATAATAACATCCTAATGAGCAATGACAACCAACGTAATCACCTTATCTACTCTACAAAAAAGAATGAGTTTATTTCAAATCCAACTACTGCTACTTGACCCTATCAACAAAAAACGCAAAAAACTACTGCTACTTTTTTGTTTTTTATGATAGAGAAAACTACTGTCACTTGCTAGGGATAAACTGCTACAATTATTCTAATAACTTGACTGCTGTATCCTTATCTGCTATGGGGCTTCAGGGCCCATATATATCACTGAAAAATATAAAATAACAATGTAAATCAGACTGATCAAATTCAATTAAAAAGAAGAAGAAGAAATTAGAGAGAAAGACAAATAGAGGAGAGACTCTTACAGGAGTGGCAGTCTTTGATATTTTGAGGAGACAATGATCCTATACGTGAAATTATGTGAATCAATTAGGACTCAAATTTAAGAAATTAAAGAACAGAATTCCAAATTAACAAAAAAAAAAAAAAAAAACCAGAGGTTAGAAAAAATTCAGATCTTGATAAACTTACTTGATATGGCCACAGCCGTGCTTGTTATGTCCACAATTCCTGCACTTGGTTCTACAAATGAATCAAAAAAATTAAGACAGAAACAAAACAAAAACAAAAAAACCTTTATTTAATATTTTGTTTCTTGTTTTTCACCAAAAAGAAAAGTGAAACATGCAACTTACAGTGTTCCAATTCTGTACCTTGAAGAGACAGTTGTAGATCCCATTGGAGAGTGTTATGATATATTTGGCAAAGAGAGGAAAACTTGTATAGAGCAATGTATCAAAGTTGTGCAGAAAATAAATTATCAGAGAGAGGGGGAGAGAGAGAGAGAAGCGTATAGGGAAGAAAAAAAAGATAAAAAAGAAGTGTACTCGTATTTTTTTTTTTTTTGTGGGAACGAATGTGAAAGGTGCATAATTTGTAACTACCCAGGTGCCAAAAAGAAGCGTTTGTTTGAAACAGAACATTGTGTGATTGTGTATTAATTCACTAAAATGTTTCTCTTATTCTACCAAACGAAAAGACACAATGTTTCGGTATTTTTAAATGTAAATGTGGCAATAATTTGTGTAGTCACGTGGCGCAATAAAATGCAGTCACTAAAATGTTTCTCTTATTCTACCAAACGAAAAGACACAATGTTTCGGTGTTTTTAAATGTAAACGTGACAATAATTTGTGTAGCCATGTGGCGCAATAAAACGTAGTCAACAAAAAGTCAAATGTTTCGGCTATTAGTTATTATATAGATATATAGATATAGATTTTCAAAGTGCAAAAACAATATATGTATGCCACTGCAAACTTTATAATCAGAATTAATTGTTATGTCATTACAAATGATATATGTGAAATCATGTATAGATCGCAATCAGAATGATTAGTCTAGCTAGATGTAGCATCAAGTTTCCTCGTTGAAGGTTTTCTACTGTTGTGTACTAAGTAACCTTTAACCAATGAAAATGCTCTTTTTCTGATAAAAAGACCGGCTGATTTTCTATTTTTGTATTTTTTTTCTTTTTATTATTATTTTGCTCTGAAATTTTCATTATTCTAATGTAAAAACAATCATAGAATTTATTAAAATGATTCGTATTAGCATGTTTTAGGATGTAAAGTTAGTAAATGTACAAACTTTCAAACATAGTTTGATTATAACTTAACTTTTTATGAGGAATTAATGTGGATATGAAAAATTTCCTTATTGACCAAATCATTCAACTGAGTTCTTGAAATATCCAAATAACGTCAACATTTTTCATAATTGATTGATCCATGGGTCAATTGAAAAAAGGATTTGCATCAGCATAAATTATGCACTACAACAAACATGAGCTTTTTCAACATATTTGTATCCACAGTCATTAAAAAATGTTGATAAAAGCCTTTAATTTCTACATTTGCACTCAACTGTTGAAAATTCACATATGTATTTTCGTAGTTGGCATAACTTGAAATAAGGGGTGAGAAATTCACATATGTATTTCCACAGTTGGCATAACTGTTGAAATAAATGGTAAATAAGTGGTGAGAAATTTACATGCCAACTGATTAAATAGGGATAATTATATCAACAGTTGGATGAATGTTGAAAAAAGAAATTAAATGTTTTAATCAACGGGTTATAAATGTTGAAAATAAAAACACAGAGCTTATATAGGTATTTTACTATTAAATATTTTTATCCTACAACTGCTCCCTCTCTCTCTATCACTCCTCTCATAGGTTTTGGCGGTTAATTTTCCTGTTATTTTCTAGGCAACCAAACAGAATCTAGTCGCTCCCTCTCTCTCGCTCTATATCTCGCTCTCACTCTTGTTCTCTCATAGGTCTTGGTGGTCGATTTTCCTGTGGTTTTCTAGGCAACCAAACAGAATTCAATCGCTTCCTTTCTCTTGCTCTCGCTCTCTCATAGGTCTTGACGGTTGATTTTCCTGTAATTTTCTAGGCAACCAAACAGATTCTCGACTCAATTTTTCTATTATTCTCCCTCCGATTAGGTATTTTTTCTATTTCTCTCGATTTCGTTGTTTTAAAAACTTATTTTTGATCAGTTTGTTTTTTCTTAGACTCGAATTTTGGCCATACTCTGTTATTCGCTGTGAAGATTTTGAAATTTTGTGGTTTTTGTTCTTGAATTTAAAATGCTATGTCAAAATTGAATTTGTGGTTTTGTGTATTGCGTGCTTTCAATGTGATTGTAGGTGCATTGGAAGTTCAGCTCAATGGATGGTCAAGGAGAGTTCAAATTTCACTATTTGTGGGATTGAAAGCTAGAACGTTTGTGAGTTCAAATTACAAGTGCTGGGTAAGTTCTTTAGTTGAGCTTCATGCTTAATGTGGTTCTAATTTTTAATTTGTTATTATTATTATGATTATTTTTTTTACCAAATTTGTGATGAATTGGAGTAGTTGTGACCTCACCACTATGAATTATTATTGTCTTGCATATGGTTTTAGAATAAATTCTTTTGCAGTGGACACTAAGCATGCCTTTTTTGATGTAATATCAGATTCAATCCCCTTAAAGAATGTAAAATATTGTGATAAATAATAGGGTAGAAAGACAAGTGATTAAACTTTTCACCATTGGCCCAAAATAAAATAAATAATAGGGTAGAAAGACACTAAGGTTATGTTTGGTAACAGTTTTTGTTTTCTATTTTTAAAAATTTGTTTTTGGGAATATAAAGAAAAAATAATTTTCTTGTATTTTTGAAATTAAAAACATGTTTGGTTAGTTGAAATTAAAAAAAAAATAGTTTTTTAAAGAAAAAAATAAAAAAAAAAATACTAAAATATGTTGTTATTAGGATTTGAACTTTAATGTTAACTCATTAAATGAGACAGATTTATTAAATCAAATGCGTGTCTTCTTTGACTTTTGTAAACTAGAAACTGAAAACTGCCTTTTGCATGTTTTCAGTTTCCTTCACAAATTGAGTTTTGAAAATAGTTTTTGTTTTCTGTCCATTTTGAGTTGCCAAACAAGTTTTTTAGTTTCAAAAATAGAAAATTGTTTTTTAAAATAGAAAATAAGAGGAAAAAACAGTTACCAAACATATCCTAAGCATGTTGTGACCATTTTTTTTTTAATATTCATTTGCATGCAGAATTTGGTCTTAGCTACTGCATTTGTGTGGTGTGAACCAAGTTACATGCACCTAGGCTGAAGTTCTTAATAATTCCCCTTAACTAATCTACAGAAAAGAGGGTTCAAATCCTCCCTTTGTAAACTAGTTTGGGCTGCATCAATGTATCATGTTTGGATTCAGAGAAATGCTACAGTGTTTAATGGAAGAATCTTGTTAGAGGAGGCTCTAATGCAACAAATCAAAGATTATGTGAGGTTGTGTGCAGGTAGTTGCAAAGCAGTGACCAATTCACATTGTTATAGGGTTTTATGTAGTAAGTGGAACATTTCTTTCTTTGTTTTGAGTGCTAGAACAGATTAAGGGTTGGTGTTTGACTTCTGACCGTGTGCTGTTGGAGTCTCAGGTTTCCTCCACTGAGAATTGGTGTTTATATTTCTAGTTTCATTTGTTGATCAATAATATCACTTATTCATTAGAAAAACTAAGGGTGGGGAAACCTCATCAAGGTGAAAAATGAACTTATTAGTTTGTAGTGCACTTATTAGGGGTCGTCAAGACCCCTGGTAAAAACCATTGAACTTTGCTTAAAAATCTCAAATTTTTATATTGGGTTTTTGTTTTTGTTCTGAAAATGGTGTTTTAGTTTGATTTTTTTGATATAGGTTTGTGTTTTTTTGTGGATTTTTAAGGTGGGTAGTTGGTGTATCAGACCACTAAGAAGAGGGCAAGTGGACCCAAGTGCCCTATCACTGGCAAGAGAATCCAAGGGGCATGTAGTATCTATATATTTGTGTTTTGGTGTATTGGGTCTTTTGCTAAATCTGAAAATGTTTTATTGATTTGTCGTTATAATTTGTGATTGTAATTTTGCTATCTGTGGATATGTAACTTGTGTTGTGGTGGATGTGATAATATATTAGTGCGTTGTTGTTATTATGGTCATGGTTTCTTGTTTGTATTGTCTGAGTATAGGAACCTAATATATTAGTGCATTGTTTATATTGTCTGAGTATAGGAACCTAATTTGTTTATTAATATAATTACTCTTACTTATCACAAAAATAGCTGAATTGTTATTTACTGCCATTGAAGTTGACTTTCTTGACCAATGGAAATGCTAGTTTAAACATGAAATTGAGTCTTGATGATCAAATAATTGACTCTCAATCTTTAACAGTGGCTATACTTGCATCTTTGTTATTTGGTGAGTCCATTGGGTTTGTTGGAGGCGCAGGGCTTGTACTTGGTGTCATAGGACTTTTACTCCTTGAAGTAAACATAAATGCTTTTGAGTTTAGGTTTGTTTTTCAATTCGTCTATTTTGGCTTCAAATATCTCCTTTAATTGCAGACTACTCATAGGAGGAGTAGTGTTAGGCATTAGGCAACTCTAATTTAGATAACTTACCCATCATGATGTGATGACGAAGTCAATGATAACACTTCCTCAACTATAGAATAACTTTTGATAAAGCCATATGTTTTTAAATTGATATTTCCTAGCTGCTGTGTTAAGTTGATGTATTTCTCATTGCTAACTCCTTGACTAGAAGTGGAAAACATTTACTATCCTTCAACCTGGTCTGTACCAGTCTAGACATAAAAAATCACGATCCATATGTAAAGGGTATATAGCTTTGAGGCTTATAGTAATAGGTTTCTCTGAAAACGAACTAAGCATGATCCATATGTAATGATTTTGTTTTAACACTATATATTTCTGTAAAAAAAATAAAAAAATCATCTAATTGTTTTGAAAAGAAAACTTATCTAATTTTGGTTTGGATTGGTCTGCAATAATTTTATAAAATGTGGATTGTGAAATGAGGCTGATAACGTGGTCAAATTTTAGAATATTAGAAGAAAATAAGCTAAAAAATAGTGGAAGTTCATGTCCAATACAACCTCTAGTTTGAATGATTCATTCTTAGGATATATTGCACTTAAAAGAAGTTTTTGGGGGAAGGAGGTATTGCATAATTAGTGCATAAATATTAAAGAAAAGGCATGGATAAAATAGTGGACATTGCAAACTGTGAAGAGCCTGAGTTTGCTTTAGGCTGCTATCATGGCACTTTTAGAGAGGGAAGAAATAAAAAAGGGATCTATTGCAGTCATTTTGCATCTGTGTCTTGGCCTTGTAGTTGTTGTTAGTTGTGCCCATGTGTTGGACTTGCACACACCTGATTGTAAAAGTTAGTTAATATTATATTATGTTCAGTTAAACAATTTCTTGTTTGTTAATTACTTGTACTCATTGGCTCATTGCCTTACCTGTAACAGTAACTCGATGCCTCATTTATTTATTTTTGATGAAGGATGCCTAATGGAAAATTCTGTACATATAAATTTGGTCAGGGACATTCAATTTATTGCAATTTGATTAGATTTAAATCAGTGGGCCTCGTGTTAAAATATTAGTAGTTTCATGAATGGACATGAGCTAGATATTTATTTTAGCAGTTCAATTAGCAAGAAAATGAAGCCTTTAATGAGTAGTTATTGCAGGCACTGTTCACATTACCGGTGCATTTACTTTCATAAGAAGAACTCTATTATGTATCATGATGGCTTAGTGTGGTTGACACAAGTTGTTTATATTGCAGGGCTGTCATCCTTCATTCTTGTTAGGTAGCTGTGGAAGCATATTCAATGAGAAGAGGTCAAAATCTACCTATGGCTAGAGTTAGAGAGTTAGAAACGATGGAGCTATTACAAGAGAAGAGTTGGCTGGAAGTGCTAGAAATTATGGAGCTATTCCAAGAGAAGAGTCGGCTAGAAGTGCTAGAAATCATGGAGTTACTCCAAGAGAAGAGTCGGCTAGAAGTGCTAAAAACAGTGGAGCTATTGCAAGAGAAGAGTCGGCTGGAGGTGCTAGAAATTATGGAGCTATTTCAAGTGAAGAGTCGGCTGGAAATGCTAGAAATTATGGAGCTATTCCAAGAGGAGAGTCGGCTAGAAGTGCTGGAAATTATGGAGCTATTCCAAGAGAAGAGTCAGCTGGAAGTGCTAGAAACAATGGAGCTATTGCAAGAGAAGAGTCTAGAACAAGTGAAAGTGGTGGCTCACGAGTTGGTAACTAAAACAATACATTTAAAAAAAAAAATTAAATTAAAAAAATTCTATATCTATTTTGAATTACTATAATTACCATTCTAATATTTGCAAACATTTATTGTTGACATGTGCCACAATTTTTTTTACTACACAGGAAATAAGAAAGGGCAAGGGGCTACACGGAATCTAAATCTTGCAAAACTTTTTACAAAGGAAAATGTGTGATAAAAACAAGTATAGTCGTTCCAAAAATCTTATCGTTCACATTACTGGATCAAAAAGTTTCCAACAACGAAGTGAAGAAGAGGTTTGTACATATCATTTTCTCAATCTTTGAAACTTAATTTTTTTCAAGATAAAATATTGTTGCATAGTTATTTATGGTGCTTGACATTTTATGGAATGTCTATACTTTGTGTTGTTTAAATGATAGACATTTTATGGAATGTCTATGCTTTGTGTTGTTTAAAAGATAGAGGGAGAAAACTGGAGAAGATCCTAGTTGACTTCAATTATTTGAGATCACACATATGAGATCTAATGGACAAGCTGCAAATGAAACTACACAAGAAGTATTGGTATGAAAATTTCTAAAAATACTTGTATAACTTGTTAATATTTATTTTTATATGCTGTTAGAAAATGTATATATATTTTTTTTATGTGCTTTTAGCAAATGTGGTATAAATGCTCTTTTAATGCAAATGAGTGAATGACATTTAAGAGACTTACTGCTGAAATGGTTGAAGGGTCTTTGCAAATGTTTGGCGATGAAATGTTTGTAGAGGTATTTGAACCTTAACATCATGGTTGTGTTCGTGGTTATGGAGATGGTGTTAGTCCAACAGAATTATGGGGTTCCTCTTCATCTACTATTCGTGACCTCCAAAGGAAATTGAAAGAATCTGAGGAAAGACGCAAGGAGAATGATGCTAACCTTTTGAGGCAATTGAAAGAATTTGAGGAAAGAAGCAAGGAGAATGCTGCTAACCTTCTAAGGAAATTGAAAGAATCCGAGGAACACCGCAAGGAAAGTGACGCTAATGTACAACTCTTGAAGGCACAAGTTAATCGGGTTGAGAGTTTGCTAGCACAAGTACTGAAAAACATGGCTCCATTTGAGCTAGCTCAATCTGATAGTTCTTCCTAACTTTACCAATCAGGTTAGTTTGTTAATCATTTAGCATTCATTTGTGGAAAGTTTTGTTTTACGTCTGAAGTTGAACTGCCACTGTGGTGTTGATGACTTCATCACAAATACACCCCCATCAACTTGGTCATTGGCTATTAAAGATAGCCACAGGACCTCTGAGTTATAAATTTTTTAAAAAATAATATAAAGATAGCCTAGGACCTGCAAAATCAGCTTTGCCATACTAGATTGACACTCAATTGTTTTCCCTCCCCACTGTCTTTGTGGTATCCATGTCAAATTAGTCCTCTAGATTTCTTATGCAAACGTATGACTTATGACACATGGCAACCTATCCACTTGCTGTCCATTTACTGACTCGGAGGTGTACCATTGGCTAGGCAGATAGTAATTTCTTTTTCCTTATTGCCTATGATTTTTATTACTACCTGGTGAGGGGTATTGTCAAGTAGCTGACAATACCTGACAACTTGAGGTATTTTCAAGTAGCATATTACTTATTAAATAAAAGGGGGCATTGTCAGGTAGCTGGGAAGATTATTGGGTTTAGCAGATGTTTTGGCAAGTTTTTCTGACTACCAAGATTTGTTATTATTTTTTTGAATTACTTTTATCTGAAAAGTTCAACTCATGTATTGTTTTTTAAATTCAAGTACTTAAAATGACTTTTTCCTTAGTATCCGAGAACTTTGATTTGATTTCAGTTTCAACCAAGTGTTATGAAAGTACAAATCTTGCCCCAGGAGTTGCTGCTTAACGTGAAGTGTCACATCTGATGTATAGTAAATGCATTGTGTGGCTGTTTGGGTCAGACTTTCATCTTATTCTCCAAATTCTCTTCCCCAGTTAAAAAAATAAGTAAATAAAAAACTAAAAAATGCTTTAGTACCTCTCATCTTGGATGGATAGGTGCTGAAAGATTAGTCGATCAATAGATGTGAAATGGAAAAATTGGAAAGAGAACAGCAAAGTTTATTGACATTAGGTCCAAATGGATTATGTAGCAAGCCTTCCCCCTGGAGTCTTTCTTATTTTTCAGTGTTTGTGGCTTAAATGCAAGTAATTGGTCAGCAAGTAATGTCAGCCTAGTTAAATTGGACCGCCTTTTACGGTTGCAGTAATTTATTGATTTTTAACAGGTGTAGCTGGGTCCGTGACTTCTAGAGTAGATTAGTTAGGACTTAGGAAGTGTAAGTTCTTTTGAACTTGATCTACTTTGTCTCTGTTTTCTTGGTGTTGTGCAGGCCCTTATCTTCTATGTAAATTATATCCAAGAAGTTGAGTTTTAGGTTTGATGTCTTGAGATTAATGGGAAACTAGTGACGCTAGACAACCAGAACAAAACTGAAATAACGGAAAAATAAAAGATATGACTTAGGAGTCAGCACCTAGGCCTGGCTTGGAGTCAGCACCAAGCGGGAAAATCACTAGGAGTCAGCACCTAGGGTAGACCTGAAGTCAGCACCAGACTAAAGAAAGACCAAACGGCCATTGTTTTCATTCATCAAAATATCAACTATCTCCTCAAGGAGTACAAT